>NC_090941.1:411042433-411345464 GCF_040938575.1 Ambystoma mexicanum | reverse complement strand
CATTTCTTAACCTGGATCTACAAGATGCTTACCTCTAGCATAAAGACAAGCAACTTAGTCCGTAAAAACCTTTCACTTTTTCTTCATAAAACCCATGCTTACTTTCATACCACAATCAAACCATACCCGACATGTTTCATTCCTTCCACACTTACACACTATTCACAAGGAAATTCTTCAGGGGTAAAAATGTACACAACATTCAACTAAATGTACGATTATAATAGTCTTCTTGTAGACTTAGTCTCTTGAAGGGATCAACTTTCAATGGAGTCCCATCACCCTTTTCTTTAAGGTCCAACCTTCAAAACGGATACACTGTGGGAAGCAAGTGTGGGATAGTCGAAATTTAGTATTCGAGATAACATCCCGGTTGACATTTCTATTATGCACAACCTGCTATGTATCAATCATCAACAGAAGGGTATCATTTACTTAGATTGTCACCTTCTTAACATCTATTATGGCATCACATCTCTGCCCCTATCAGCAACTAGGTTTTACAAAAACAGTACAACAGTGATACACCTTTGTATCTCCCCACATTGGCGAACAACATTACATATGCCCTGCTGTTGTCACTTATGATCTAATCTTTGGCACCTAACTGAGTATCTCACCGGTCTATAATCAGTTATTCAAGTTACAAGGTAACATCACGGGATGACGAGGTATATCTTGGTATTTTTACCTACGGGGTTCGTAACCAGAAGTGGGACCAATATTAGGTCGAACTCGTAGCCCAGTTCTAAGTACCTATTTTTGTACAATGTAATCAAATTGGCTGTTTCAGCAGCCGTACAGTGTATTTGGCTACTTTGATATGCTGCGTTTTGAATTGGCTCCGAAAATTTGAAATCTTTAGTGTCTATGATTCTGAGCAGGAAGATCTTATGAGTCAATGCTAGAAATTCTGATCTATATTATGTGTAAACGGGGGACCCCTTTTTCTTGGAATTGCTGCTTTATGGTCAATATGGGATCATTGCTGGGAGCTGGGTATCTTCTTTCGGTGGTTCAATTACTTTAGTCAAACCTACTCTTGCTCGTGTCACCAGCAATTGAGCGCTTTGCAATGGGAGTTCCAATTCCTTGTTTGGCATTTGAAGTGATTTGTCCATCTCATTAAGTCCAAACTCTTCTTCAATGTTTACAGTGGCAACCTCCGCTACCACAATAGCCTTCTGAGGCAAAGTTATCCAACTTGATAAAACTACTTTTGCGTTGCTATTTTTCTTTGTGTAGCTCTTTTTTGTTCTTCCCATTATGTTGCTGTTTTTCCTTGGTATTCCTTTGCTGGACGGTTCCTTGAGGGCACTGAGGTTCAGGTGCATCAGTTCTAATTTTGCGTCGTCCTTTGTTTTGTTTACGCCGTTTCCTGGAGAGGTAAATAGTTGAGGCATTGCTGTCTTGTTCTATATTTCGTATACACTCAACATTAACCTCCTCTGGTACTTCCATGGAGGGAAGGGCTTAATCGTGAGTTGTGGATCTTCGTTAGAGTGTATGGCATCAATCAGGGCAACCAGCTCTTTATCTGGGTCTTCTCTTCTCGTTTTTGCTGTAAAGACCTTATCAACTTCTTCCAATATTTTCCCATTGAGTCGAAGTATGACATTCATAGCAAACTGGATTACCGTCAGTTGTGCTTGGATTTCACTGGGAAGTGTTGCAGAGTCTCGACCATGGCTGGAGATTCTTGTCTTGAATCTTCCTCTGTCGGTAACAGGTTCAGAGTAATTGACAGTCTTTGTAGGGATAAAGGGTGCTGTGAAGTGGTTGACACCTCTTCAGATGTTTCAGCAATGTCAGGTTCAAGCAGATTTGAGTGAGTTTCGCTTTTCGCTCAGCCTTAACAGGAATCACAGATGTACTGCAGCGCTGATTTTCAATGAAGTAGGAGACTTCACAATTAACATCTTTCTCGTTCGTAGGGTACACCAAACACTTGGCTCACACACTTCGCACCTTAAGTTTCACCTTAAAACTCTGCCATTTCCCACCTTCTAACATCATTTGTATCACTTCTGAACACTTTTTGCAACTTTTCCCACTGTTTTTGTGTTCGTTGCCGCTCGCGAACTTCTGACATCATCGCAGACTTTACGGACAGTGTCACGTGACCTTGTGCGCACGGCATGATGATGCAAATGCGTCTGCACTTCGCGAACAGGTCTGTGCTTTGCAAACACCTCAAAACTACATTTCCATCTGATCTAGGAAGTTTTAAACTGAAAATGTACCCTTGCACAGCTCCTACACCTATTGTTACTCATTATCCATCAACAATCTAGTACACAGCACATACTTGGAAGAATATTAGCAAACCTGCTTTTTATCTTAACAATGGCATCAGCTATTGCCATCCCTCTTCCCCAAGAGCCGCCACCACCACCACCACCACCACCAGCTGGGGGATCTACACAATGAAACAAGCGCAATACTTCAAAAGACAATGAAGAGGACCAGGAAGATGAGGTAGAGGAAGTGCCTACCTCTAACACCCTGAGAGAATCATGGGTGTGCCAGTTCTTTACCACTGTTGGGAATGTACCAAACGCTAAAGCTACCAAAGTGAAACGCACTGAGTGCACTCTGTCGCAGACCACCTCCATGCGCCACCACACCAAATCCAACCACTGCAATGGTCTCAGAAAGGCTGTTCCTTTCTTAGGAAGTAGTAGGCTGTCTTCCTCTACCTCATCTTCCTCAACCAATACTCCCAGAACCCCCCTTGTTTTGCAATACTGTAAACACACAGCCTACTTCTGTGGGAGACAAAATCCCACTAGCTACCTTGCAAGCGATAAAACAGGCTGTTGATCCATATGTTTCAAAAACAACAATACTCTGTATATACTGCAACACACCACTCTGCAGGGGCAAGCAATTCTGAAGTGCTTTTGAAGCTGTAATCAAGGAGCATGAGAAAACACTATCCCCCACCTTAGATTTAACACACGCGCAACATCATTCCGTCCCCCTGCCGCTCCATATCTGTGGTTGGTGCCCCTTCCCTCATTTCCCTCCCCACCTTACTTTATGGCCTCTAGTGCAACAAAAAATAAACATTAAAAAAAAGGTTCTTTTGGAAACCACCTTTCACAGTTAAAAAATAGAACTGAAAAAAATAAGCTTATACTCCATCTCCTTTACATTTTTCAGTAAAGTAGTTTGATTCAATAAGATTTACAACATTCCCATTAGCATTTTATACTATGCTAATAGGAATAATGGACAATTGTATTCTAGCGAAAAAGGAAAAAAGCACAGAAACACTTTTCTGTCCAAAATCTTTCTCTCCAGTACACAATAAACAGCATAATCCATTGCCCTTTATGACTATCCACAGTCTCTGCATTCCCCCGCCTAGCCCATGCCTCATTAGAAAACCTGGACTGCACATGCACACCATCACACAAGACAGCCCTTCTAATCTTTTTATTTTTATGTTTGTAACACTCCCTCATTGTCTCCTTTAAACCATCCACACGTATATCCACCACTCATTAAAAGAAAACTTTACATATAGCCTATCAACTGTCACTTAATGTTCTACAAATCTTTTGCATCTGCATTTCCCCAAAAATGTACATAGTGCTCCTGTAAAAGCACATATGCATTGTGCAGTGACAAAAGTGCATAAATAAAAGGGGCAGTACGGATGTACAAGTGCTCATGGGAGCCCAGGAGTGAAGGTCCAAGTGATGCCAAGGCAGGAGACCAATAGCTAACTGCTGGGGCAGAGGAGTTCCAGGGGTGGGGTACATCTTAACTGTAACATCCCTTTAACAAAGTTTTTTCTGTCAATTGAATAGGTTTTTATAAGTGAAAATGTTTCATAATGTTACATCACTGGATATAAGTTATTAATAATTCCCCTTTTAACATATATGAAAGAACTATAAACCTCCTTTAACAAACATTTTTTTAAACGCATACTTATGTGTACCGTTATCAGCAGCACATGCTGTGGATAGAAGTCATTATTCAATTGCCTAGGGAATGAGGCTCGACCATAACCCCAGCCCACCAAACTACCCCGTTATCCATTGCACCTACCCAGCACCCTAGTTCAGTGTCCACTATACCCTCATAAGGTAACCAATGGCACATGCTCATGGCTTGCATGGCCAGTCTCCACAAACCATGGAGCTTGGGCTCCAGCATTGCCGCATACCCCAAAGGCAAATCAAAATAGACAGATGTCCTTCCTGAGGGCCAGGCCCACTGCAGAAAAATGTTATCTCTATATTTTGTACTTACGTTTCAACACATTCAAAAAAATAAAACGGGACAGATGTGCAAAAACATCCTTTAGGTCCTTGCTGATACTCCTTGTGCAGGTTTTTTGCAATCCCGTCCAGCACTTCGGGCTGCAGCCACAGGCAGATTTTTCTTCTCCCATTTAAACCTAGAGCTTTGGTCATGCTGCATGCTTCAATACGTAAATCAGAGTAGGCATTTGTCATTGTCGACCATGTGGGAACCTGGTTCGGCGTGCTCGGTAATTATCTGATGATTAGCATTGTCTCAGAGTGTATGCAGCGATAGTCACTGCAATCTGTTGATACAATCCTGTGCGGCACTTTGGGCTGTAGCCATGGGCAGAATTTTAGCCACAGGCAGAATTATCTTTCCCATGCACGCCTAACCCAATTTTCTAAACCTTTACCAGATAGCCTGTCCCTGGTGGCCATGCCCACCTTAACCCCATTGCCAGTCCCTCGCCGTCATGGCCAGTAGCTAGATTGTCCCAGTCATGGCCTTGCCTTTGGCTATGACTCAGACAATCTGGCCACTGCCCAATTCACCAAAGGTATATCACCTTTTTTTGTACCTACATTATGACACTTTAAAATAATTAAACACTGACACAGTTGCAAAAACATGCCTTCAGGTCCTTGCCAATGCTCCTTCCACGACTGCTGCAAATCCATCCATGTTTTATTTTTGAAAAGTGTCAAAATGTACGTACATAAAATAGTCATATAACTAAGCTCCCACTTCACAAAATCCATTCAGACTTTCCACAAACATTCAATGTTGGGTCTATAATCTTTCTAAAATCTTTTCTGCGCATTTGTCAAACGGCAACAAAGTTATAAGCCATCTAAAAATGTTCAAAACCCCTCTCTAATTTTGCCCCCTCTTCACAAAATCCCACCAAAGTTTGCAAAAACATTCACACCTGGGTCTTAAATCTTTTTGAAAACTTTTGTGCAGATTTGTAAAACGGCACCAAATGTATAAGCCTTTCAAATTTTTGGGACCTCCCCCCTCTAATAATTTTGTTCCCTCTTGGCAAAACAGCACTAGACTTTGTAGAACCATACATGGTCAGATCTAGAATATTATTTGCGTGACCATGTTGCACAAGTTTGCCTGCTTGTCCAAACGCGGTGGGATACATCTGTTTGGCCAAAGCCGTGGCCGCTGGCACTAGGGGGATATCTGTCGGGCCCTTGGCGAAGATGTCAAGCATCTTCAGCCTGAACGCCTCGCATTCTTTTGGGGTAGAGGACTGGGTGCAAAAAGGTACCTGTGGGGCCCCTTCCTCTCGGACGTACTTAGAGAGGTGGCTCCTCTTTATCGACGACTAACAGGAACGATGCCTTGAAGTACCGATGGGGGATCTCGACCTCTTGCAGTGCTGCTTATTGTCCTATCCGGGCAGGGGCCCATTCCTCTGTGCTACGGCCGGCGCCCTCGAACGGGTCAGCTTCTCACCTTTCATCTTGTGGAGGAAGGGGAAACGCTTTGCTTCACATTATCAAAATGCCTTTTGGCGCATGGATTAGCACGAGGATCAATCCTGCATGTTGTGGCCTTCACCAAGGTGGTAAAGGTAAATATGGTGCGAGTCCGAAACCAACATCTGGCACTCACAATCCACGCAGGATTTGAACCCCAAAGACATTGTGGGAATCGGCATTGTGACAAATTCAATAAATGTTGAAAAATATTTGGTAAAACAAACCAGTTAGAACGGTGCACCTAGAGTGAGCAGTGGGCACGGAAAAAAGGAACTGAGATCACAGGGCGCGGTGCCTCTATAAATACTGGCTCTAACGTCATGTCTGTCGTGGGGCATGTAGAGGTGTGCACCGCGCCCCTGGTGGTGGAACTTCCTTCCTTCCTTCCATCCTTCCTTCCTTCCTTCCTTCCTTCCTTCCTTCCTTCCTTCCTTCCTTCCTTCCTTCCTTCCTTCCTTCCTTCCTTCCTTCCTTCCTTCCTTCCTTCCTTCCTTCCTTCCTTCCTTCCTTCCTTCCTTCCTTCCTTCCTTCCTTCCTTCCTTCCTTCCTTCCTTCCTTCCTTCCTTCCTTCCTTCCTTCCTTCCTTCCTTCCTTCCTTCCTTCCTTCCTTCCTTCCTTCCTTCCTTCCTTCCTTCCTTCCTTCCTTCCTTCCTTCCTTCCTTCCTTCCTTCCTCACAAGTATTGGGATAAGGAGGAAATAATAGGAGTATTTAAGAGTACTCTAAGCAAAGTTACTGTTATCTAAAGTCATTTGAGAAAAGAAAACCGTAGCAGTCACAAGCTTTTTGGTTTAAGCATATCGCCTCAAGAGATTATTTTTCAGATATGTACTTTAACACGATCTATTTTATGGCAAAGTATACAGAGTTAATATGTAAAGAGTTTGGAATTTTTGGGCGAAGTTTCGAAGTAACACTTTCTTTAAAACTTTGCCAGTATCGGGGACATTTAAAACTGCAGTAAAAAGGTCATTATTCGGCTTTGCATTCTTATGGTGTGTGCACCTTGCGCCCAAGCTATGAATGCCAAAGACAAGTTGCGTCTTGTACTTCCATGTCGCAGTTTATATTTCCATTTTGTGAGGTCACTCCTTCTATGAGGTGCTTCTGGCAAATAAATGACCATCGTCCAATATAATAAGCAATGCACTTTTGCTAAAAGGTGCTTCTGTTACTTATAATTCAATTTAATGATAACACTGTGAAGCTAAATTCCTCAGGGACCTTTCATCTAGTTCTCAAACCAATAAAAGTGTAATAGATAACATACTTAAGGAACGATGTGAACTAAAATGGCCAATTCCATTTCTTCCCAAGATAAAAACACAGCAAGAATGTTCCTGTTTAATATAAGTCCATAACATTTGAAAATGAAGGCGCAGCCTTATGACGGATGTATGTATGTCTTTGCGTTTCCTGCATTCACTTTGCCATACCTTCGCTTTGTCAAATTTACCTCTTCATACCTTTACTTGTTCGGCCTTTCACTTCTTCTAACTTTCACTTTGTCACTACCAGGGTGAGGGAGGATTCCATGGAAACGCGCGAGGATTCCTTTGGTCTGATTGTGTTCATATGTAGTGTGAACGGGATTTGTTTTGGGCAGGGGTGTTGCTAGGTTTGAAAAAGATCTGGGGCTACGCTAATGTCGTGACTGTCGGGACTCGGGGTTAGCTAGCCTTTTGGATGTAGCCCCTGAGCTTCTACCAGCGGCTACAACCAAATGATCAGGGGCTATAGCCCCCCTCAGCCGCCCCCTAGCAACGCCTCTGGTTTTGGGCACAGAAGGCATGAGTGTGCTAGGCCAAGCTCTCCCAGTATTTGTAACTGTAATCGGCAAATCCAAGTCTGGAAAACTTCCCCCCTGCTGACTTTTCTACTAGCAAACCGATCTCTTTGTGCTGAAGCCCCGGGGCGCATAGGACGGCTAGTAGACATTCCAGGGCAGACTTCTGGGGGAAATGAGTAAGAATCTGGGCCCCAGACGTGGTCGCTTAAAAAATGCTGCTCTTTGCTCTGAAGGGCAAGATACCCAAAGGCTCCCCTGGGCACTGCACCTGTGCAAAGCGGGGCGTGGTCTGCAGCTGCACACAGCCCTACTCCTATATACCAATCAAAGAGAAATAGGGTCCTGGATTTTCATATCCTCTGGCGCTCTCTTTCCCTACCAAAATGTTAATGCCTCCTAGAATCCCCGGCACTCAGGGAAATTAGGATTTCCAACCCCTCAGTGTCATTCCTTCATTATTGTTGCTCATTAAACTACGTTCTATTTGTAGACGAGAGAGAAAGAGTGACAGAGGGAGGGAGGGAGTACAAATAGGGAGCATGCTGCAGATGTCTGGAGCAGCGGTGGTGGTGAGGGGTAGCAAAAGAGGGGTAAGAGCAGGGAGCTCAGACCCGCCAATGGACATATTTAAAATGCCTTTAAATGCTTTCTTTTTGGATGCGTCGTATTTACCCTTCAAGTTGAGTATGCCTATCAGAGACCTTGTTATGGATTTAGGCTTTGCCTAGCTGAGGCTCTGTATGGATCTACTGTTAGCCACCTTCCACTAACCCTGACACTTCTCAAGAAAGTGAGCTGCGTAGCTAAGGATCCTCTCCCACCCAACTTTCAAGCCAAAACTAATATTCTCTGTGGATTGCCAAATGTTGCCTCTTCTTGCTGGTTGGATTCCCCAACATCTAAATCCAACCATCGGACGTTTCCGTATTCATGAAAACAATTGCACTGCAATTGCTCACATCAAACACATTTCAGGTTAAACATGAAAGTTACTCGCTGTAGTACTCAAAGTACATAGACCCCTTTCCTCCATCCTTGTGGACGTCCCCCAACATGGGGACGGTAATGGAAACTTTGGTAGTGAATAATGAATCTTCCCCTCTAAGTACTCTAATCAGTACGGTGAGTACATTTAATTACTCATACATCCCGTCCACTTTCCTCCATCCTTGTGGGTGGTTACACCGAAAGAAGACCATAGGGTGGAGCCGTGACAGCCTGCCTCAAATCTAGGAAGAAGCAAACAGGTTCCGCAAAAAACGCCTGACCGAACTCAGCACTGTGCCTGGTTCTGGTGTCCAGGGAATAGTGCTTGAAAAAAGCTGATGAGTGGCCAAAGTAGCTGCCCTGCTGATGACATCCCAAGAGGAATGTCTCTGAAACGCAATTGCCGTGGACTTAGCCCTAACCGCATGGGCATGAATCCCATCTGGGACCGGCTTACCCCAGAGAAAGATAATTGCAAGGATCTGAATTACATGGAGCAGAAACTAGCCTTCTCGAGAGAAGGGGGCATCATCGAGCGTGCATTGTCTAAACTAACAATATACCTGGTTTACACCCAACTGGTACAAAGTTAAAGAGTGGTGTTTAGCCCTACTAAAGAACGGCTATGCTGCGCTAACCTGCAGTACATGTTAATTTATCCTGCCAAGCTCAAGGTGCTGTACAACGGACGATCGCATTTCTTCTGATTGCTGCATGTTCCTGGATGAACTCGATTGGGATCGCTCAGTTACCAGCTAGAAGGAATAACGTACCCTGATAGCAGCATTGGCACAGCGACAAGATACTCCTTTGCAGCATGAACTGAGGGCATTCCCTTTTTTCAGCAGTAAACTGCAGGAGCAGTAAAGGACAGCACTTAGTCGGAGGCTGCTGAGGCCTACTGCATCTGCTAGGGCGGAGTCGCTACAGACAAACTTTTGGATCCTGGTTTTAAGGCATGCCGCTGCTGTACGTCGCTTGGAGGGTGTGGGAGGCAGTTGGGCCTTAAATAGCTGTATGCTAAAGGGCCAGTTGTACACAGTTTGACAGTGTTTTTGCCCTACGGTGCTTATTTATACTTTTGGTTGCTATCATTGCAATGCTGAAATTGTTTGCTTTTTTGGTCCTGCTTGTGGAATGGTCTGAACCCTCCAGTTGACTCGAAATTGTGGCTGGCGCTTCAGCTGGTGTGGTTTGATTGCGTGGTTACCCTCCCCTTGCGGTTGAGGGCATGACTCCCCGAGCTATTACATTCACTCTGGCTTGTAATTGAGGGCGGGGCAAGCATTGTGTGGGGGAAAGAGGGTTGGGGAGGCTTAAGGGGGTATAGGGGGAAGTTCGAGAACCTGAATACAGTGGACATGGTGCATGACGTGTAAGTTGTTACTTGGAATGTTCGAGGGCTTAATGGCTATATTAAGTGGATAAGGGTACATGCATACCTGCGCAGGATGGGGTGGGGAAATCGCATATTGCAGGAGACGCACCTCACCAAAGACAGGCAGAATGCGATGGCCAGGAAGTGGGGCTGGCAGATGTTTAGTTCCCCATTACATATTGCAAGGGGCGTTCTCGTGTGGGTGGCACGGACCGGTCCCTTTAAACATTTGGAAATCGAAAGTTAAAATTAAGGCAGGATGGCAATAGTGCATGGGTTTTGGGAGGATAAGGAGGTATGCATTATAAATACATACGCTCTCAATAATGATGCCACATCATTTTTCATGTCACTCTACTCGAGGTTAGCATTTTACAGAAAGGCCTTGTGGATATGGGATGGGGATTTCAATTGCACTTTGGATCCGTTGGTAGATAGCTATGATAGCAAATATAAGAATCCTGCACCCTCTGCCAAGGCTTTAAGCACACTGTTGCAGAATCTCAACCTGGTATAAATATATGGAGGCTGATACACGGGAAGGACAGCGCCTATTTGCATTATTTGGCTCCACACAGGGTACATACCCGCCTTGATTATTTCTTCACAGGGTGGGAGACGTTGACTGAATTCACAGAGGCTGCCTATAAAGCTAGGGTCCTTTCCGATCATGTCCTTCTTCTGGCCACAAGGAGAACGGTCGGCCTCTGATCCCTACTTGGAGGCTGGGGGTGGAAGCACTGCAAGAAGGCATGTTTAGAGAGCATTTGGGTGAAGTGATAGTTACTTTGAAAATTAAGTGGGTAGTGTTGGTAGGATTGGCACTATGTGGGAAACCTTTAGGACAGTGATAGGAGAAGAGGCGATTGGTAAGATGGGGGGCCTTTGGAGGGAGCTGTTAGACTCTAGTCAGCACAGGAGCTCAGATTGATGCTGCTGAGCGCAGGGATGCAGAAATAGGTGCAGAAATGCAAGATCAAGTTGCAGCAAAAGTGCCTCTCGGAATGGGAGCAATGGAGTACATTCGACTTCGCCAAATACACGCATAAGGTGCATGCAAAAAGGGATAAACTAGGGAGGCTACTGGCATGTCTGTGTAGCAGCGAGGATATGAGAGAGATGATCAGCGCCATACAGGATGACAAGGGGGCCACTAAACGAGAGCAGAGTGAGATAAATTAGGTTTTCTCGTTATTGCACATCTCTGGCGGAAACGAGTGGCTCTGACATTAGCGAATATCAATGTACCCCACCTTGGTACGGCACAGAGATATATGCTTGATGCCCCTCTCATCGTCGAGGAACGTCTGGTCAAAAATATGTGCACTGCCGAGAGGGGATACCCCTGGGGCTGACGGAATACCTGGGGAATTCTATGAGGAGTATGCTTAAGTACTTGTCCCTAGACTCCTTGAGGTGCTAGAAGAAGCATATGAGATAGGAATGTTGCCACATAGCTTAGGGGAATTGATCATAGTCCCGATACTAAAGCTTAACAAATCTCTGTTAGAATGCAGCTCTTATAGACCCCTCTCTATGGTCATACAGAATTTTAAGATCCTCTTCAGCTGTGTTAGCTGACATACTGAAGAGAGTGATTGTTATCTTGATACACATGGATCGGACTGGTTAGGTTACAGGTAGTAAAACCTCATGGTACTTGAGAATACTGTACCACATTATACACAGCATCAGACACCTGAAGCTGGACTGCGTAATCGCCTCCTTAGACACTGTCAAAACGTTTGACTCTGTCAAATGGGGCTGGTTATACGAGACCCTTCGATACTCGGTATGGGTGCACGTTTTCTGAGATTGGTGCGGCTTGTGCACACTACACCAATGGCCAGGGTGCGCACAGGAAAATAGATTTCCAATGGATGGGAATTGAAGAAAGGCACCAAGCAACGATGCCCGCTGTCCCCAATGTTATTCATTCTTGCTTTAGAGCCACTCACAGTGTTCTTACGCTCAGACTATTCCGAGGCCAGCATTTATATCAATGGGGTGAGACACCTTAATGCCTTTATTCACGAAGATATGCTCCTATATGTCACATATCCCAAACAGAACCTCCAATACATACTTGAGGTAATAGACAGGCTTGCAGACCTGTCAGGCACACACATTAACCATCAAAAATCCTCCTTGTTCCCATTGGCTGGGCTTATCTTCATTGGAGTCAATTGTCCAACCTAGACCAGAAATGGGAAACAGATGCTTTCAGATACCTAGGGGTCAACATGTGGCATGATGCTTGCACCCTGCATAAACACAACATACAGCGGGTCTTGGATGGAGTGGTAAGGTCTATGGTGTTTTTGGGAAGCTCCCTCTGTTGATGATGGGAAGCGCGGCACTCTTGAAGACGGTAGTACTCCCACGTTTACTGTACGACTTATACCTTTCAATATCCCCAAGGTGTTTTTAAGCAAGCTTGATACTATTGTCAGGGACTTTATTTGGGGAGGGAAGAGGAATAGGATTTCTTTGAGTACGCTGCAGAGGAACTATGGGGAAGGGAGAATCAGGTTGCCCCACTTTGAATTTTATTATGTGGCAAGGAAGCTGTAGTTTGTCTTGGGTTGGCTGGTTGACAAGCCTTCCCTAGACACGATTTTATTGCAACCCTCCATAGAACACTATTTTCTGAAGGAGGGGCTGTGGGTACATGAGTCTCGATTCACGCTTCTGTCCCACATGGTACCATTGGGCAAGATTCTGTGGCAGAGCCTGGGGAATGACAGGGATTGCTGATCCATAGACTTCCAACATTCCCCTGGTAGATTTATTAGACAACAGGCCCACCTCTATGAAAGCGATCAGGAAGTATTGGGAGACCTGCGGTGGGGCGATAGTGGGAGACTTGTTGCAGGAGTAAAGTATGATTGACTTGAGTCCATAGCACAGTATACGGCCATACACGGGGGACAATTTCTAATGTATGAGGGTTTGCTTAAATAGATTGAAACCAAATGCCCAGACTTTAAGGGGGAAATGGAGATCGAACCAATTCTGGAAGCCATGTATATGTCAAAAGGAGGCCACATGGTCTCCAGAATATACTACGTTCTCTTAGAAATTGTATAAATCTGTTCTGGAAACGCATATGCAGCGTGAAGCTGACCTGAGGAGGAACTTCACTGACGCGGAACGGCCTCAGACCTTGATTTATACAAAAAGGTCTCTAAGAACGCCCAATTTAAGCTATTGCAATTGAAAGTTAAGCATACAGTCTACATGACCCTACTCACAATATCTCAGGTCCAGGGAGCGGGACAGAGGAGTTGCCCCAGATGTGCAAAATGACAAGGCAGACTTAATGCACATGTTCTGGACTTGCCCGGTGATTCAAGAGTTTTGGGTGGCTGTCGCAGACACGGTGGCAAAGGGCAGAATTGGTCCCCAGAGACCTGCCTCCTGGAAATGTTTCCATGGGGGAAGAAACACACTATCTACCTTTCCAAGATGAAAGACATGATTTGTGGGCTTGCTAAGTGTAGGATTGTGATGGCTTGGAATTCGAGGGAAGGACCCAGTATTAACGCTTGGTGGAGGGATTTGTACAGATGGGGATTGCGGAAACTGCTAATTGGCATAGGGTGTTATATATTGGTACGAGAGAGGTGAGTGATGACGTGAACGCATGTAACACCTTGACACATGCACAGGTTGCCATTTCGGATTATACGCCTCCATAATCATTTAACAATACATGATGTGCAATGTCGGAACTTACAAACCACCCACGAATGTGACCGGTGCGCCATAGCACGTCACTAAATTATAAGTTACTCACATAGTGACTAATGTACTCCTAGTCCAGAGTCCCCTTTCCTACATACTGTATGGGCGTCCCTCGTACGGAACGGGAGACAGAACCTTTTTCACCAGAAAAAATCTTCTTCCCCATTAAATTTAGAGGCGTGCGGCCCTGGGAGCATGCGCTCCCCTGATTCCGCCCACCGGCGCCACTCCTCATTCCCCTTTGACACATCGACAATATTATCATTGCCTAATGACACCAGTTTTATTAAGGGGATGATGGTGGGACGAATGGAGGAAAGGGGACTATGGACTAGGAGTACGTTAGTCACTACGGTGAGTAACTTCTAATTACTCCTACGTCCTGTCCCCTTTCCTCCATACTGCATGGGCGAATACAACTGATTGTATCCCCAAGGTGGAGAGGTGACCCTCTCAAGTAAAAAAGTTCCTTAAAACTGCCTGGTCGAATGCCGCGTCCGACCTGGAGCTGGCATCCAAGCAGTGGTGCTTGCAGAAGGCCAAAGGTGTGGCCCATGTAGCCACCTTACTGATGACCCGCCACAGAACATGCCTCTTTAAAGTCACAGCCTTAGCCTTGGCTCTGGTAGCGTGGGCATGCATATTTGCAGGGAGTAGCTTGTGCTGTCCCTCATATGCCTCCTTGATGGCCGCAACCATCCATCTTGATATGGAAGCCTTGGAAGCTTGATAGCCTGGCCTTGACCCATCGAAGGTGACAAAGAGCCTCCGATTTGCGCAAGCTCTTGGTTCTGTCAATGCAGAATTTTAGAGCACACCTGACATCTAGACAGTGCAGAACCCTCTGCGCCTCGTCCTTGGGGTCCGCAAAGAAAGTAGGTAGCACTATCTCCTCATTGAGATGAAACGAGGAGACTACCTTAGGTAGGAATGCAGGATGAGTCCTAAGGGCAATCTTGTCCTTATGAAAGGTAGTATAGGGCTCTGAAGCCACCAGTGCCTGGATTTCACTGACACTGCGTGCAGTCGTAAGCCCCACCAAGAGGGCTGTCTAAATGGTGACAAGCCTGATGTCCGCAGATGCCATTGGCTCAAATGTTTATGCGCCAGGGCGCCCAAGACTACACATCAAGGTCCCACACCGGGAGTGGCTTTTTGATAGGCGGGTAGAGCCTAGTGAGGCCCGCCTAATGTCTTTTAAATATCGGGTTGGAGGATGAAAAGACCTTCTCTGAGTTGCTACAGGCTCTGATGGCCACCAGATAGGTACGGCATGTGTCTGCTTGCACCCCTGAGTATGCAAGGTGTGCTGAGAATGATAGCATGTCGTCCAACGTAGCGTCGATCCTAGCACCATGTATGATGTCTAGGTTAGCCTGTGACAGATGCAGATGCTTTAATTTATATTTGTATTTGTATTTATTAGTTTATATAGAGCTTTACGCCAAAGCTGTGACCTGTTCAGGAACCACGCTGCAAGGGCTAACATCTGGGGGGCGGGGTGGATGGCCGTGCCTCCCTGCTGTGATTGTAGGTAAGCTGGACCCAGCGGAAGGTGCACTGTGGCCCGTTTGGACAGACTGAGCATTTCCGAGAACCATGGCCTTGCAGGCCACCACAGAGCTATCAGGATGACAGGGAGGAGCTGGGACTCCCTGATTTAGCAGATTACTCTGTGGACCAGGGGAGTGGGAGGGAAGGCATACGGGTTTATGTTGTCCCATTGTATCTACATTTCATCGCACAGCGAGCCCCAGCCCTGTCCTTGCCAGGACGCGAATTGGAGCACCTTCTGTTGGACCAGGTCGCGACTAGATCCACCTGAGAATGACCCCATCTGTTGAAGATCACCATAAAGGACCGGTTAGTTCAACTGCCATTCGTAGTTGCCTGCACCCAGTCTACTGAGCCTGTCCGGCTCCAAGTTGGACTCCCCCCAGGAGCTGGATTGCCCTCAAGTGAATGTTGTTCTCCGGAGCCCACTTCCAAAAGCTGACTGACAGGCTCCATAGGGGAGGAGACCTGGTGCCACCCTGCTTGCTGATGTAATACATGCTGATGGAGTTATCCGTTTGAATGAGGATCATCTTGCCACTGACAAGCCGCAGAAAGGCTTTGAGAGCCAACCAGATTGCCTTCAGCTCTAGCCAATTGATATGGGCTTCCTGTTCTTGAAGAGACCAAACTCCATGGATACTGTGGTTGTCCAGGGTAGAAAAGGAAGAATCTGTGGTGATGGTAACCTGTGGTGCTGATTGCCGAACGGTCTGCCTATCCTCAGGTTGCAGTCCGTGCTCCACCAGACAAGGTCCTGGTGGAGAAACGGAGGAATGGTGACGAGTTCCGCCTGGGAACCCTGCTCCTGACTCCATGAGGCTGCGAAGTTCAGCTGTAATCTTCTCATTTTGAGCCTCATGTATGGCACTGCCAGTAAACATGCCACCATGATATCCAAGAGGCGCTGCTACCACCATGCTTGAGGTCACCGCTCTGCTGAGAAAATGACCTCTTGATGGCTGTGATCTTGTCCTCTGAGGGAAATACTCTGAGCTCGTATCCCAGATGAGGCCCAGGAACGCTAGACTCTGCGTCGGCTCCAGCTGTGACTTCTTGAGATTGATGGAGAATCCCAATTCGTGTAGCGTATTCATGAGGGCGGAGGAGGTGCGATGGAACGTCTCTGGGGATCTCGCCCTGACAAGCCAGTTGTCTAGGTATGGATAGACATGGTGACCTTGGGCCCTGAGGAGGGCTGCCACTGTATTCATAAGCCTGGTAAAGACCCTGGGGGCTGAATTGAGGCCAAAGGGTAGAACCTTGTATTGGAAATAGAACCCCATAATCCTGAACCTCAGGATGGACCGATGGGGCTGCCAAATTGGGACGTGTAGGTATGCGTCCTTCCGATCCGGCTAGCACATCCAGTCTCCCTTGCACAGTGTCTCCACAATAAACGCTGGCATAACCATCTTGAATTTTTAAGAGGGAGGGAAAGGTTCAGGGTGGAAAGGTCAAACAACTCTCAGGCCAGCCTGGTTCTTCTTGTGTATGGCGAAAATCCTGGAGTAGAAGCCCTTACACCACTCGGAGGCTGGGACTTCTTCCACTGCCTAGCTCTCTACGAGCAATCGAATTTTCACCAGCAGAGTTGTTGTCCCAATCTGTGGGAGTGGAGGAGAGGAACCGGTAGGCGGTAGCCCATGGACACTACTGATAGGATCCAGGGGTCCACGAACCAGGTGCACCAATAATGTGTGTGCCTGCCCCCCCCTCGAGACACGTTGACACAGAGGGGAGTGTCATACCTTTTTTACCCTGAAAACTGAAGGAAGCCCTTATTGTCTGCCTTGTGCTGTTTGCGGCGGTGTTGACTTGGAGACCTGTCCGGCCGCATGGACCTACGTTCCGGGAAGCCCCGGAACCCGCCGAAGGCCCACACCTTGTCGAAACACTAGTGCGTCTGGCTGTACGTCTTGGGTGTGGACTTTGTGAGGATAGTTAAGTATTTTGCAGTCTGGGAACTTTTCTTCTTATCAAGTTCCTTATCTGTGGTGGAATGAAAAAGGCAGCTACCCTTGAATAGAAGGTCTAATATGCACTCCTGGATGTCCGGGTTGAACCTGGTAGCCCAAAGCCAGGTAGTCCTGCTAATGTCTGTGGTGATGCAGATGGCACGGCCTGAGGTGTCTTTATGTGCGACAATGGACTCCACGCTGTCTTGAGCCACCATCTTTGCTCCTGCCAGCCCCGCCTCGAAGCGCGCCTGACTCTGCACCAGAAGTTCGGAAGGGAGTCTGCTATTTCCCGCCAAAGCCTTTGATTCACGGCTGCGAGCATAGCGGCTGCATTAGACTGACAAAGAGGCAGTGAGGCGTTGGAATAGACCTTCTTTCCATATGCCTCCAAGACCTTCTCCTGCTTGCCTAATAGCACTGAGGATGGGGTAGTGAAGAGTGAGGTTGCGGGTGTGCCGACAGCAAGAGTGGATCCCCTTCCAATTGCCTGTACTTTACATCGAGGCGCTGATTGGTAGGCTGCGCCGAATGGGGTTTAAGCCATCCCTTTTTTGCCAAGGAGATAACATCCTTGTGCATCGGAATCCCTGTTCTCGCCGCGGGGCGTAGAGTGAGGACCTTGGTCAGGCCACCCACCTCCAGCTGTTCAACCTCGGTATTCGGCCAGTCCTGCGAGCCGCTCAGGAAATGCCTTATCTGAAGATGGAGTGTCAGGGTCCTCCTCCTCATCGGTGTCCACCAGGGTGTCCTGCTGGCTGGAAAAGGTGGAGGAGTACTGGGTGCCGAAGGCTGAGGTGTGGTGACCGGAGCCAGAGGCTGCTGTGGATGCTGGTATGAAACCGCCTGGGATGCAGGAGGCAGAGGAGCCAAAACTGAGTGGATCGACGCAGGCAGCTGAGGCTGCGTGGGGCCTGAGGCACTGGAGCCATAGGAGGAATGACTATGGGCATAAGTGGAGGGACAGGAGGTAGCATGTCCCTGATCACATCCCGAAGGATAGTTCCCATCTGAGGGGATCTCATAAGCGTGAGGAATTTCTCAAAAAAACTGTCCTCACAGGCAGTGGGGTGCTAGGTGGCGCAGGAGTAGGGCCCTGAGGTTGCTGAGGCGTACTCTGGCTTGCCGTCTGCGGGGTGTATCTGCCCTGCAATGCTGAAGGATATGCTGTAGGCCACGTAAATGGCGAAGACCAGCCCCACCTCGAAACTCATTCTCCCAACTGCTCCCCGAAAGGGGGTGGTGTCGGACGAGCGGGCATCTTGTCTGGCACGGCAGCCATTTTGTTGGGCTGCATGCCACGTGCCTGCGCCGTGGTGCTTGCCACGCTAGTCGCAGCATCCTCCAGGACTCTTGGTGGTGGAGCTTGAGGACTACCCTGCACCTCAGGACGGGTCCTGGTAGGCGTTGTGTCCTCGGCTGTGTCACAGGTAGTGCTGCGTGCAGGCGCCCCCTTAGACATTTGTCCGGTAGTAGGGCGTAGCCCCTCAGATGGACACCCGGCAAACGAACCGTGCGGTCCCTCAGCAATGTCTCTGGCAGGATCTGGAGCCCTCGGCCTGGCGGCCAGTAGCTGAAGCAGTCCCGGTACCTTTGCTGGTGTTAGAAGCTGAACGGTCCCTCCTGCTCTGACGTTTCCTTGGAAAGGAGTGACCCTTGCGGGGTGCGGCTGAAAAAAAGTGCCCCTACCTTGAGCCTTGACTTGTGCTTGACAAAGTCCTTCAAGTCATGTGTTCGTTTGAAGAGCTCTCTCCACCGAGCTAACCTGTTCTTCAGAGCATGCGGTGTAAGCACGTCACACGTGGTACAACCCTCCCAGCTGTGATCGGGGCCAAGGCAGCGGTGGCAAAGAGCGTGGGGGTTGGACATATGGAAGAGCCCTTCGCAGGCTGGATACCTGCTGAAGCCCAAAGACATCAACATGCGCCAGGTAGGAGCATGGCCCAGAGGATCGACTATCTGATTGAAGACAAAAGACAATATCCAGGTAAGAGCGCATGGAATTACAAGGTCGAAGCCAAATCTAGGCGCGCTGATGAAAGCGGCCTGCTCCCATCGACGTGGAAAGAGTACTGGGGCGTGGCGCTGGTGGGAGGAGTAAGGGGAGCGCATGCTCCCAGGACTGCGCCCCTCTAAATTTAAAGAAGATGATTTTTTCTGGTGAAAAAAGTTCTGTCTCTCATCCCTAGTGAATGATGCCCATACAATATGGAGGAAAGGGGATGGGACGTAGGAGTAAAACATGGATAAGGGAGGTGTAGGGCATATTGGCAAAAGCAGGTTTTCTTGTTAATTTTTCTTCAACTGATTTCAGTTCTTATTGTCTGGAACACTTTGAGTGTAGTATTTGCGATTTGAAAACTGAGAAAAGACAGTGAACTGTAAATTCATGAGTTGTATGCGTTTTATGTTGGAAGAAAAAAAAATTGATGCACACAAAAAAAGTGTGCTGTTAGGTAGAAGTTTTTGCCATTTCCCCAAAAAAGGAGGAAACTCAAGTCAATTCATCTGCTTAGGAAAATAAAGCCTCAGGAAGTTAACCCTTTCCCATTAACTGCGCTCTAATAGAGTGCTTACTGTTTTAGTCTGTAATTGTTCTCATATAAAAAAACCCGGGGTATATTGTTTTTTCCTTTGTTATATCAGTCAGACACGAGAGCCAAAGCGAAGGGACGCAAAGAAACTAAGTGATGAAGAATCAGCACGTGGGATTAACCCATTAAAATGGGGCAAATTGAATGAGGATAGACTACCAAGATGACGCAAATTAATGCTCAGATTTGAAAAAGGCACACAAGCCGAAACACGCGTTATCAAAAAGGGCTGATCCACAAAGGTGGAAAGGAACTTTGATTGAAGTAATTAAAAAGAAAGAAATGTCCAAATCAGACTTGGAGCCTGTTTTATTTTTAGAGTTTATACCTAGATTGTTCTCAAATAAAGTTGTTTTTGATTTTTAACGGATTGTCCCCTTCATTTTGGAGTAACCTATTCATCTGCACAGACTAATATATCCTGATAGCTGCAGATAATGTATGTTTAATGTAAATGATGAATTGGCATGTTGTAGCACAAAGCTCAGATAAGGTATTTTCCACCTAGTTTCTATGGAAACCCAAATTTACCTCACTTTGAGCTTGGAGAAGGTCTATATGCCTCACTGTCTGTGTAACTGCTGCAAAGTACCCAAACAGGTGGTGTTGGCTTGCATTTGACTGTCGTGTTCCTGCGAGAAATCTAAGTGCTGTGGTGCACACCCATTACCTATGTGGGCACATTTGCTTAAACCCAAATACATTGGTGGCACTAGGTATTTTGATGGGTCTCCCAATCAACGACTAGTAAAGGCAGTCACTTTATTATTGTCCGTTTCTAATTCCCCACCTGTGATGAGACTCTAAACCCACAGTAGCCACCATCTACCCACAACAAAAGAGCCATCTGTCATCTAGTCAGTGTAGTGCAACTGTGATGGAATGCAGTTTTGTGAGGGTGGGATAGAATGCACTTTTTTGATTTTTTAGCATACAATAATATGGAAAATTCAGTTTCTGAAAGGGAGATCTGCTAGCCAGCCTCTCCTATCATAATGTTCCATGCCTAAAACATAGCGCACTCACGTGCCTTTGCTGTGACAATCTCTTGACATATCCAGCAACTGCCCTGCAGTGGTAGCAGTGCAGGTTCAAAATCACATGTGCATTCCTGACAGCTGTTGGAAAGCAAACTTCCAACAGGCAGAGGTTGCTTTTTAGTCGTCTGCATATCTGGGTCAAAACATAATTGTGTTCCCCAGTCATCCGATGGCATGGTAAACTGTAAAAAAGTTATGTCTAGTTATGACCTGGTGGCTGCTGAGATTAGACAATTCTACGGCCACAGAATGTGGATGTCACAGTGCTGTCACGTTGATGAGGAGATACACTCATGAAAGGGCAGTGTGTATTGGCTGTCTGGCCTGGGTGTACCTAGAACAACCATATGAGACCCATCCCAGGAAAAAGATCCTCTAATCCTACTGAGGAAGGCCAACACCTTCCTTCAGAGCACAGGAACTCTCTACTGGGAAACGGTGCTTCATAGGCAGTCCTATGGCAATTGCTTTCTCACACCAGGTAGCCCTCTGCCAACCCTAGCACATTCCCACCTTCCTCATAAAACTACTCTGGGAAATCCCTTTCCTCCCTGGAAACCAGTGGTTCAAACACATAGGGCACCGGGCCACCATCCTCGTCGTAGATGTCGTACATCCTCGACATGAAGGGTTTCAGGCTAAGAGGAGCGTACTCACGAGGATCCTCAATGATAAAGGCGCCGGCAACATCGGGGACGAAGTCGGGCATGGCGCCGAGACCCCGTTGCCCGCAGACAGGGCTTGGCAGTGCAGAGAGACTTCGGCGAGCAATGGGTCCAGGTCCAAGCCTGTAGGCATGTGGGAGTCGTTCCCAGCGGGTACCCTGCCAGTCACGAAAGATGTGGTGGGGCCAGTTGGCACCATAGCCAACTGAGCCAGGACCGAAACCGTTTGTTCCTTGGTGAAGATGGCAACCATCTTTAGGTGAAAAGCCTCCCATTCCTCCATGTTGGAGGATTGGGTAGGAAAAGGTTCTGGAGCCTCCTTCACCAGGAAACCCAGGGAGCAGTGGCTTTGCTTCTTGGAAGATGAAGAGTGTCGATGGGAGGACTTACTCAGCGAGCAGGACCTCTTGCAAGGTTTCTTCTTATCCTTGTGCAGAGACCACCCCTCCTAGGCCTGATGCGCCACACCATGCAAAATCGACTGAGACTGAGTGGCCTCACCCTTCGCCTTATGGATGTCAGTGAAGAGTTTCGCAGCTTGTTACCCGGAGGGACTTCAGGTGCATGAACTGTCACAAACTGCAATCCTCGGTATTGCGCTTCTCGCCCAAGCAAAATAACAAACCCAGTGCTGATCTGAGACCGACAACTGCCAGCTGCAATTTGTGCAAGGCTTGAAGACCGAGGCCTTCAGTGCAGTAGGCGTGGAAGAGGAGAAAAATGTCGAAGTGCATATATATATATATATATATATATATATATATATATATATATATATATATATTTTTTTTTTTTCACTGAAAAAACTTTGCTAAAGGGACGTTATGGTTAAGTTGGACTAATAAAAACCCATGAAATTCAAAGAAAAAACATTGTTAAACTGACTTTACGGTTCCAAGTAAAACCGAAAACCCTGTGAAACGCCAGTTATGGTAAGCTAAGCAACCATAACTCGCTCCACCACCGTTTTCCATGCCATTTTCCTACAACTTACTAATATCATACTTACCCAATATAGCAATATTTGTGTCCAATTTCCAAAGTTTCACCATAAATCTCTGTCATTTCACACCATCTGGAATAATTTTTAACACTTCTATACACTTCTTGCAACTATTTCAACTAGTTTTGCATCCATTGACTTCTACGAACATCTGACTTCATAGCGGACCTTCCGGACAGTGCCACATGACCATACGCTGACGCGCGGCATGATGACATGTCTGAGAACCCGTACGCACTTCACGATAAGATCACTGCATTTTCTACTGATCTAGGAACTTTCAACTTCAAAATTTCCCTTGCACAGCTCCAACAACTATTCCTACTCATTATCCATTAACAATCTAGTACACAGTACATACTTTTAGCAAAACTGCTATTTATCTTAAAATGGCATCAGCTAATGCCATCCCTCCTCCCCAAGAACCACCACCACTGCTGTAATCAAGAAGCATGAGAAACAGTGCCCCAAACAGAAATAACACACACATTTTCCCTTGTCCATCTACCCCTCCATATTAGTGTTTAGTTGCTCTTCCCTCATTTCCCTCACCACCTTTCGTTCTCAGCTCTCCTGCCAAAAAAAATATATCCAAAAACAACAAACATATTCCTTTAGGAACCACTTTTCACAGCTAAAAAATAGAACTAAAAAAAAAAAAATGTATACACTCCATTTAATTTATATTTCTCAGTAAAGTACATAGACTAAATAAGATTTTCCAACATTTCCATTTGCAATTTGTGCTATGCTAATGGGAATATTGTGGCGTTCATCCTGTGTTCCAGGGACTGGAACGGTGGATATCGGCCCAGCAGCCCACGTTATCAGCCCAAGCGAACCGAGGGTGGATAATGAGGTCTCTGGGCCATTATCCCCCCATTCCAGCCCCTGAAATGGGTGATGAAGGCCATTAGCACCTCAGGTTCCCAAAGCGGGAACCCGGGGTGCTAAAAAATAGGATTTGTCTTCCAACACCGGGACGCCGGAAGGAAAATCCTTTTCCAGGATGGCCACCAAAGAAAGGGAAGGTGAGGGTTCCATACAGGGCCCCTCTTTGCTTTCCATAGCAGCCTGCAGAAGGCAAAAAGAGAACCCTATGACCATATTACCACGAGCACATTTTTTTTCCCTTTCAAATCTTTCTTAATTTCATAAATTCGAATAACTTTACCACAAAGCCAGACCCAGGTGGACATGGCCACTTTAATCCTATGTTTTGTCCCTTGTGGTCATGGCCTGTAGCCAGATTGTCTGGATCATGACCTTATTCCATGACCCGGACAATCTGGCCACTACCCATGAAAACATCTAAATCTAGATCTATAATCTTTTTGCAAACCTTTGTGTAGATTTGTCAAATGGCACCACATTTATAAGCCTTTACATTATTTTGGGACCCCCCCTCTAATTTTGCCCCCTCTTCACAAAATCCTACCAACCTTCGGAAAAACATTCCTATCTAAATGTATTATCAGTTTCCCAAATTAAGTGAGGATCTGTCAAATGGCACCTCATTTATAAGCGCTTACATTATTTTGGGACCCCGCCCATCTAATTTGCCCCCTCATGACAGAATCCCACCAAACTTTGCATACTCACTCAGAATTAGGAATAGGAATATACATGCAAAATTTCATGCAGTTCCATTAAGTGGCGCCAAAGTTATAAGCCATCCAAGAACAGCATTTCACCAACCCTGTAATGCCGAGGTGCTCGCAAACTTTTCAGGACTGTCCGCGAACATCCAAACTATTCGCGGACGTTCGCGGTAAAAACCACCCGTTTTTTTGCTTCTTGCAGCCATATTTCATCCCATCCTCATCAACCCTCACCTCCCCAGAGATTATTTGATAAGTTTGACAAGTGCAATGTTGTCTTTTTTAATATGTTTTTACCGCGATGTCCGCGGACACAGGCCGATGTCCCAAGATGGCGGGCGTTTCCAAAAATCTGACGCACCTTACGCTTCACGCCAACCAATCAGTGACCACGTTGGGTGTCCGCGGACATGACGCAAGTCAATTAGCCAATCGGTGTCCTGTCCATGTAGCGAACAGGGAAGTGTGTCCGCGGAGCTGACATAGATCTCACTAAATTTTTTGGTTTACGTTTTGGTCATTTTAAAAAAAACTACTGGATGGGTTTACACCAAATTAACAAAAGCACGCTTTCGGGACCAAGCCGCCTCTCCTGTCGCAAATTTGGTGAAAATCCGTCCAGCGGTTTGGGCTGTAGGCGTGAGCAAAGTTTTTTTCCCATTATGTCTATGGGAGAAAAAAAAATTTGGGGACTCCCCCTATAGCTTTGCCCCCCCTGGACCAAACCTCACCAAACTTTGCAAAACAATTCAGAGTGGGTCATATACTTTTATTGCAAAGTTTGGTGAGGATTCGTTCAGAGGGAGCGAAGTTATAAGCCACCCAAAAAGTGTCCTTCCTATGGGAGTAGCAACTTAACCATAACTACACGGCCACTACCGTGGGCGTGTAATTACACAGGGAGTGAATGTCAATGACATTTGTGATGTCATCTTTGATGTCCTGGGTTTTATTCTTAGCAGTGCATAGTGGTGGCGTGAGTTATGGTTGCTTAGCTTACCATAACTGGCGAATTTCAAGGGTTTTTCGGTTTTACTTCAAACCATAACGTCCCTTTAACAAAGTTTTTTTTACTAAATATATATATATATTCAGTGAAAAAAACTTTGTTAAAGGGACGTTATGGTTAAGTTGCGCTACTAAAAACCTATGAAATTCAGTGAAAAAACTTTGTTAAAGGGACGTTATGGTTCAAAGTAAAACCGAAAAACCCCTGAAATTCGGCAGTTATGGTAAGATAAGCAACCATAACTCGCGCCACCGTGCACTGCTAACACTAACACCCAGGACATCAAAGATGACATCACAAATGTCATTGATGACATCACATGTGCATTTACTTTTCATGAAAACTCTGTAGGAGGGATTCTTATAATGTTGACCAAGAAGTGTCAAGGATCATTTGAATGCATATCATGAGCTAATTAGTCCATTAAGCAATGCATTGATATAAATAGCATTCTATTATGAAGTTCTATCCAGTATACTAAGCAACTCATGCAGAAACTTAGGCAGTGGGTGCAGTATACATGATGAAGGTGCAATATTCATAATCTTGCCATGTAGAATAATGAAATGATAACTGCTTTCTTATCAGAGTTTTGCGTACTGTGAAGCATGTAATAAGTAGCTAATAAAACCCACTTAATACATAATTACATTATTACAGACAAAACACAAAGAGACAACAACATATACAAATATGAGTATATACAGGGACAGAGAAGTAAGCAAAAAAGCAGAAGTAGTAGCAGAAATAGTTCATAACCTAACTGATTATCTTTATGCAGAGAAATGATTGCTCTGTTTCAAAGCTGCTACTTACTGTATGTATGTGTATCAAATGATGTCAGTGAACCCTAAGTAAAGGAGTGTGAGTACAAACTATACAAATATGAGCATATACAGGGAAGGTATAGTAATGAAAATAAAACTATGAGAAAGTGCTGATAACTCTAATGATTAACTTCATGCACAGAAAGGATTGCTCTCTTTCAAGCCTGTGTCTTCCGCTATATTTATGTTTCATATGATATGACTTGACCCTAAGTCTACAAATATAGTACCTTTTCAATTTTTACTTCCTGACTGTTACTGAAGGAAACTATGTGGCTTAGATATGTCAGTAAAGGAAAAAAAGGGAGAGCCAGCCATGTGATGTCATCAGTTATCTCATCAATGACATTTGTGATGTCATCTTTGATGTCCTGGGTGTTATTGTTAGCAGTGCGCGGTGGCGCGAGTTATGGTTGCTTATCTTACCATAACTGCCGAATTTCAGGGGTTTTTCGGTTTTACTTTGAACCATAACGACCCTTTAACAAAGTTTTTTCACTGAATTTCATAGGTTTTTAGTAGCGCAACTTAACCATAACGTTCCTTTAACAAAGTTTTTTCACTGAATTTCATAGTTTTTTAGTAGCACAACTTAACAATAATGACTTTCACTTTATATACATGTCATATGGAACTGACTCTATCTCTTCTTATGAACTTGATGTCCGCGAACTTATTTAATGTTCGCGGACATGTTCGGAGAACAGTACCACCACCTAAAAACTCTGAGGAGGTATGATGTGTAATAGTTATATCATAACATAGGAACATTTAACAAATTCACAAAGCAGCACACATACAAAGTATATGTAGTAATACTTAAAAAATGTTACCCATATATGTAACACACTAACCATTCATGTAAATACAATATGTTTTAAAATGGAATATACCAAAAAAAGATAAAGTGGCTTCCACCATAATTACCTCACAGACGCTCCACAACCAACAGCAAGACCAGACGTATACACTACTGATTACATATCTCACCAGACATAGTACGTGCACTTCTTTTTACTCCTATATTTATAAACTTTCTATATTAGAAAAAAAAAACATATTACTTCTTTGTTTTCTCACAGAAATTTGTAGTACTCTGGACTGGCTAGAGGACCATTTCCCACGAGACGAAATTTTAGAAGATAGTCCACCTAATGGTACACACTTTACTGTATAAACCAATTGATAAATATTATTTTGTATACATTCAACATATACATTTTGCTTTTACAGACCCTACAAAAATTGCAACTTCCAAAGAAAAAGAAGTGGTGGATAACACTCTTGAACACATTACCCACAAAATGGACCAACTTATGGCAAATTTTATGGATTTAAAGAACTTTGTGGAAGATCACCTAAAACCACCAACAACATACCATTGTCCCACCTGTACTTTTCCCCCCTCACCATATCCCATTCATTTATCCCCAAACTCTCTCCATGGACCACAACGTTTTGATGAGATTTCCATCCCTTCTTCACCTGATCCCACTAATATTGAAAACCCTAATTCTCCCGTTTTTGTTTCCGTTTCTGCCCCACCTTCTCAGTCATAAATTGTTTATATATGTTAAATAAAGTTACTTTTTTATATTGTGTTGTAATTACTTTCAGTTCCTTGTAATAAAACCAATTTAGGTGTCCACGGACACCGCGGTTGTTCGGAAATGTTCGTAAAGAAACGAAAATGTAATTGTCCTGATGACACTACATCTGTCCGTAATGTTCTCATGCAAGTTCAAAATGTTCTAAGAACACTCGTAGTGTCCTGAAATGTTCGTAAAGAAACAAAAATTAAAGTGTTCTAAAGAACACTATATCTGTCCGTAATGTTCGCTATCAACTTAAAACTGTCCTAAGAACACAATTGGTGTCCTGAAATGTTCGTAAATAAACAAAATGATGTGTCCTGAACAACAGTACAACTGTTCGTAGTGTTCGCTACCCAATTGAAAGTGTTCTAAGAACACAATTGGTGTCCTGAAATGTTCGTACATAAACTAAATTACACGTGTCCTGAAGCACACTATATCTGTCCTTACTGTTCGCTACCAAGTTTAAACTGTTCTAAGAACACACGCGGTGTCCTGAAATATTCGTTTCACGTGTGACGCACTTTTAATTACTTCAGAACCCGAACAGTGTCCGTAGGACATCAATGCGCATGCGCTAACCAATCTCTGTGTACTTGGTGTCCTGCGGACAGGCGCTTCCTTCGCAGACTAGTTCGCAAACAGATCATATGACCGCGCCCACGCTCATCGTGTGTCCTGAAATACGGACACTGTTCGTGTCCCCGAACAATTTAAAAGTACATTTTCAGTTAATCCATAATACATTTCAATAAAATCTCACCATGCCACAAGTCCCACATAGCAATCTTGAGTTTCTATATACCTTTTGAAACTTTCCAATCCTTTTTTTGTGTTCGATCTGTCCGCGCACAGTGCGCATGTCCGCGGACCGCGCACAAGCACCCCTATAAAAGACCACGCCCAAGAGCTTATTCCCATTGTGTTTCTGGCTATTCTTCAGAACACAGTGATTTTTGCTGCCACCTGCAGACTACACCATCATCGACATGGCATCCTTGGCTGCTGAACTGCCACTTGGTGCTGCACCTGCTTCAGAACCACCACCACCCCCTCCACCACCACCACCTCCCCAAGGGCCTGAAGAGGGGAACAGGACTGAGGATGCAGAGGAGGAAGAAGAGGATGATGAGAATGAGGTAGAGGAAATCCCTACTACCCGCACTAGACATGAGTCTTGGGTGTGGCGGTTATTTACCATTCATGGGAATGGTCCTAAGGCTCGTGCGAACCATGTTACCTGCAATGAGTGCAAAATGATACTCAGTCGCGGGAAGCACGGTAACTACAGCTTTGGGACCACTACTATGAAGCGACACCTGAGGTCATTTCACTCTGGGGCTATTCGCAGGGTTGTACCTTGCGAAGAACGTAGCAGGTTGATTTCCTCTACTTCATCCTCTGTTTCTGATCCTGTCACCACAAGGACCACCTCTGTGGGACAGCGTCTTTCTCAAGCTGCCTCACAGGCCATACAGAATGCTGATGACCCTTACCTTTCGAGGGTCACAGTTGTATGTATGTACTGTGAGACAGTACTCTGCAGGGGGGAGCGACTTCGGAGTGCTTTTGAGACTATCGTCTCAGAGCACGAGAAGACCTGCTCACTACCCAAATAAAACCCACTCTACATCTTCCTCTCTCAGCTCGCCCTTTCTTATCCCTGTGGTTAGTGTCCCCCCTATACCCTCCTCACCTAGTGTGTCGTGCCTGAAAAACCAAAAAAAATACAAAATTACAAAAATAAAAAAAAAATAAGGCTCTTTTCAGAGCCGCCTTTCCCAGTTAAAAAATAGAAGTGAAAATAAATGAAGCAGGGCTCTTTGTATTTTTTAGAAGTTCGCGAACAGTTCGCGAACATTAAAAAAATTGGGTTACTACTCCATCACAAACATTGTAATTTTCTCTGGAAAGAAGTTTTGGCTCTGAAAAGAGCCTTTGGGTGGTGTTTGTAAGTCAAAAATTGTAAATGCTTAACATCTACTTCAAAATCGTTGTTGTAATTCCAAAAAAGGTCGCAAAGCATTTTGTACATTTCTCAGAAAAATGCCAGCATAAGTAAGATGGACTCCATCTCTGCGAAAAATGTATGTACTACAAAACATAATATTTTCATTGTGAAAAGAAGACGTGCCAAAATCTCTTAGAAAGCCACAAACAGCCTTATTAACATTGCGCCTTGCTTTTTCCATTTGTGGACCAAATGAAGAAGAACAAAGCCACATCTGTCTCTGCGCAATCCGTGAAAATATCACCTGAGAATTAGGAAACATGTCCATAACCTTCCTCAGTCCTTCTTTCATAGCAAATTGCAAAAAAATTCCAGTTACATGCCCTAAACTGTTCCCTCCACAATGAATTACAATTATGTCTGGATGTTGCTCTGTCTCCAAAGTAGCACAGAGAGGTAGCAAGTCCAACCACTTCATTCCACGTACTCCATGCCAGTGTACTTCCACATGTGGGAATCCAAGATCTACAGCTACTCCACAGCTTTCTGCATGCACCTTCAACCAATGTATCCACGAATCTCCTAAAATCCAAACAATCTGTTTTCTGAAACACACAGCCACAGCTATCTTTTGTTCTCTCAGCAAAAAGAGTATCTCAGAAAATCTCTCCTGGCACAACACACCCACCAAACTTTCCTGACCAATCCCTTTCAGTGCTTATTCTCATTTGCATGACTTCTGAACCCAAAAATCCCCGGATGTAACTCCCGATGTCCGGGAACTACCGCCATGTCCGCGGACATATCGTAACATGAATAGCCCTTCTACCATTTCCACTACACTCTCTCTGCCATTCCCTCATTGGATGTACCTCAAAAATCACATGACCATGCACCAATCACATTCAAGACCTCTACATCTAACTGCATCATATATCAGCACTGCAAATGTACTCTGAATCTCTCTGAGTACAAGTGTCATATCATTGGCAAGCAGCATCTACCACAAATACTGTACAAGTCTTCAAGATTTCTACTTGCAGCTCCATGCATATATCCATATGCATGAAAACAAACTTCGGGTATGCATATTTTCTGTATAGTAGATGACATAGCTCTCAACCATTTTTGTTTTACAGGCGGGTGAAATCACCCGATTTTGTTTTTGGCGGGTGAGACGCCCATTGGAATGAATGGCCGTGCAGGAGGCTTGGTGGGTGAGTCTGCCCTTTACAAGGCGTGTGACACCCGCCAAAAGCGTGTGAGTTGAGAGCTATGGTAGATGAACACATTTTCAAACAGACTTTTACCTTGTAAAATCTGTAAAATGAATTTACTGTACTTTTTTCAATTTCCTAAAATCAACTATCACTTATACACCTTTATACTTTTTACTTTCTTTATACACACACACTCAAATCATGTTAAACTAACATTTTTTAAATGAAATATATAGACTACATATATTCAAACAAAATTGCATGCAAACACAATCTATGTTTAAACCTTTATAAAAATACTTATACAATTTCATATTTTTTGTTTTTATTTATTTATTTACTTAATTACTTTAAATTAGACATGACATTGAGGCGCCATTACCTAGAACAGTTTACTTACAGAAATAGTAGTATTCACTAATATATTATAAATTTCACAAGACATAGTAAAGATATTTTATTTTTGCTACAGTTAGTCATTCAATACAATTTGTACATTAAGAACATATCACATGTACTGAACTGATGCAATGTATCTTATGTAAATAAATTAGATTAATGGTTTTACAGAAGGCACTGAGGATTTCAATTAAAAAAATCAATATCTAAATTAAAAACTGTGCTATATACAAACAAAGTTACTAATTTGAAGCTTTTACAGTTGCAGTGAAGACCAGTTTCCTGAAAAGAAGCAGCCGAATTCGAAGAAGAAAGAAAAACTAAGAAGTTACCTGTTAATTTTTTTTAAAAAGTAAGTAAAATATCACCATAATATTTATATTATTAATCAAATATACTATAACATTAATACCAGCTATTTTGGTTTCTTAAAATAGAGATTTTGTACCATTTTGTCCAACAATTTCCATGTCGTAAACAGCGATTTACAACCAGAATGGCTCACAAATTTCTATTTTTGGACACACAAATTAGCCAACTGAACCACTACAATTTTCATATTATAGAACAAACAACTGTTTTAATTGTATACATTAGATTTACTATTTGTACTTTTCCACACCACTAGCTTACTTTTTTTTGTCATCTGAACCCCAGTTTAGTGACACATAAATTCAAGAATACCTATCCCTACTAGTTTTAGTTCCCAATGCACAATCACACACCATTACATACATCTTTATCATCTTACTCAAACACTCACGCACACAGCACACATACATTCCAGAACACCCCAACCCATATCTTCTTTATTTTTTTCAACAGACCCTAAAGAATGCCTACCAAAAGTCTGCTACAGACTTTTGGTAGGCATATACTGCTACAGTTAGTCATTCAATACAATTTGTTCATTAAGAACATATCACATGTACTGAACTGATGCAATGTATCTTATGTAAATAAATTAGTTTAATGGTTTTACAGAAGGCACTGAGGATTTCAATTAAAAAAATCAATATCTAAATTAAAAACTGTGCTATATACAAACAAAGTTACTAATTTGAAGCTTTTACAGTTGCAGTGAAGACCAGTTTCCTGAAAAGAAGCAGCCGAATTCGAAGAAGAAAGAAAAACTAAGAAGTTACCTGTTAATTTTTTTTAAAAAGTAAGTAAAATATCACCATAATATTTATATTATTGATCAAATATACTATAACATTAATACCAGCTATTTTGGTTTCTTAAAATAGAGATTTTGTACCATTTTGTCCAACAATTTCCATGTCGTAAACAGCGATTTACAACCAGAATGGCTCACAAATTTCTATTTTTGGACACACAAATTAGCCAACTGAACCACTACAATTTTCATATTATAGAACAAACAACTGTTTTAATTGTATACATTAGATTTACTATTTGTACTTTTCCACACCACTAGCTTACTTTTTTTTGTCATCTGAACCCCAGTTTAGTGACACATAAATTCAAGAATACCTATCCCTACTAGTTTTAGTTCCCAATGCACAATCACACACCATTACATACATCTTTATCATCTTACTCAAACACTCACGCACACAGCACACATACATTCCAGAACACCCCAACCCATATCTTCTTTATTTTTTTCAACAGACCCTAAAGAATGCCTACCAAAAGTCAGGTCCGTAGAAAGCAACGCAAAATTAGAGCAAATGAAAATAAAGGAGTCCAACATAAGCATCCATCTCTAGCAGAATTTGTAAAAAAAGTTGAAACAAAACAGCTAATACAATCATTTAGTGAAACACAAGAAGTTTCAAGTACAACAACTTCGCTTCCTCTATCAAAATGTAAAACAAACCAAAAAACAATTAACAGAAAATCAGCTATCAGTACAGATAAAACTACTTCTTCAAATTTTAATATAGTGCAAAGTAAGCATACCAAGAAAAGTATTTTAGCCAAAATATACCGTCACAAAGTCCTTCAGAATCTTATAAAAACAGGAGAGAAATCAGGTTCAAAGCTTAAAACCTATCGTAGGAAATGAATCTTAGAAGCATTGATGGACAGTGCAATTCTTCTCAAAAGAAATGTATTTATTTTACTGTTAAACAAAATGAAACCACTAACAAAACTAATAACTAAATTACAAAAAAGACTTCTCAATAAGCGAAATGTCAACAGAAAGAACTTCTTAAGTATCTGCGGAGGTGAATGGAATCACACTACGAGCACAGAACCATATTTTAATGAAGAAGCGTACAAACAAAAGCAAACAAATACAATTGCCATAAATAGCAGTGGTTGAGGTTATGAAAAAGTGAATAATACCATAATGAAACAAGAAGTACTCCTTACAAAAATATGCCCTGAAAACTTAGAATTACCCCTCCATTCAACTGAATCAGAACGTCTAGCGTACAAATGGCCATGCACGTCAATGTGTAACATTCCCAAACAATGTTTCAAATCTTTACACCAATTCCTCAATAAATATGTAAAAAGCAAAGGCAAAATCAAAATTAAAGTACTGCAAAATATAGATACCTGTCCAGTGCGCGAGTACACAGGACTACAAGGACATTCATTGGCCTGCATTACAGGACCTACTTGTAAAACCACTTTCCATGATATCAAAAGGATATCAACACATCATTCAACTATAAGAAATCTAGTCTATAAGCTGTACTATGCTAAAAGTCCTGCTTTAGCACTAGCAAAGTTAAATACCATCCTTCTACATGGTACAGCAAAAGACCTGCTTGAAGAAATTCACTATATCCAGAAAAAATATTTTGGAAGTGAAAGCCATTTACAGAATGAAATAGCTTTAAACCAATTAAGCAACAATTCTACACATGGCAACCTTTTGCTAAACACATACAAAAAAGAAATACTAAAATTTAAAAGTACATCAGCTGAAGTACCAAACCATGTATGTGTATGTTGCCGTAGAATTTTTTATAAAAGTAACACAAAAACTGTGGACCTATCATACAAAATAGAAGACAATGAAGATTCTAAATGGTTTGAATTAGCTCTCTACCTTCTAGCAGAAAACAAATATGAAATAACTGAGCCCTTAATACTTTGCAGTTATTGCACTACAAAACTTAACAACCAAACTCCTTCACGTTCTATCACAAATAATTTGGAATTATACCTAGTACCAAAACCTCTACAACAACTTAATTTATATGAGAGCATCATAATTCAAACAGTACACCCATTTCAAGCAATAATACGCCTTCCACCAAAAACAGCAAAATTACCTCCCTCTGAATTGGTAAAAGACATTCGTGGAAAAGTAGTTTATTTACCATTAAATCTAAAAGAAAATGTGCATACTCTAGGAGTGCAACGTCCAATGCAGCAATCATTAATTATATTAGTAAATGGAGTACCTACAAAAGACAAAAAAATATGGCAGCAGCTGGTAGATTTATATAAAGTTAGACAAGCCTTCCAATATCTTAAAGAGAATAATGAATAGTACAAAGAAATTAATATTGAAGAAAACTTGAAAGATACAACTGAAATAATTCAAGAAACACAACTAGATCCTGCTACAATATCAAATACTTTAGACCATTATACAATTCATCCTTTGCACTGTAATGACACCGTACAAGATGTACTAGAAACTTACCAAATGCGTCAAACAAAAGGATCGCCCATCAGTATATGGGAAAAAAGTATAGAAGCACGTGCTTTTCCTCTACTCTTTCCTACTGGCAAAGGAGGAAGGTATGATGATAGACCTATTCAAATATCAGCTTCAGAATAGCGCTCATTACGGATATATTCTGAAGATCCACATTTTGTCTAAATCTGGGAATACATATTCCACCTACTCTTTGAAATTGAACTAGCAACTTTATGTTACGGAGTTGCACACATATTAAAATCAGGATCACACTTTCAAAATATGACAGCTACACAATTATTAGAGAAAGTGCAACAAAAGGATGAGGTTTTACAATCAAATATTACAAATCTATTAGCAAATATGCGTGGTTCTAAAGAATACTGGTTTCGACGTCATGGAGATGTATGTTGTATGATCAGAAACCTTGGCCCACCCACTTGGTTTGTTACATTAAGTTGTGCAGAATATGCATGGGAAGATTTACATGATTTCCTACGCATATCAAATAAAAACAAAACAAGCATAGATATTCTAACACCTGGAGAACTTTGTTCTTTGGATCCTGTTAATGTTTCAAGATATTTTCACCATCGCTTCATTGCTATGCTACATTTTATTTGTAATAAAACTGTTCCTCCCCTTGGAGAAGTGCAACACTTCTTTTGGAGAAAAGAATACCAAGCCAGAGGAGCACCACATATCCACATGCTTTTATGGATTAAAGATGCTCCTAAATTTGGTCAAGACAGTGATGCCACTGTTTTACAGTTTATTGAAAAATATGTCACTTGTGAAATTCCATCAGAAGCCACAAATAGTGATCTTCGTGCACAAATTTTACAATTTCAAAGGCACAAATGTGGAAAATATTGTCGTCGCAAATACAAAAACAAAGGCAAATACTACACCAAATGCCGATTTGGTTTCCCTAGACCAGTTACAAATACAGGTCAAGTAAACAACCTCATGTCTTCAGTTAGACATACTGTTAAAGGAAAGTCACCTAAAAATACATATTACATAAAAAGAAAAGAAGAAGAAAAATATATCAATGATTATAATGCAATCATTGTCCACTTATGGAATGCAAACATAGATGTGCAGTACATTGCAGACAATTCTACTGCAGTTGCACGATATGTCACAGCATACTTAACTAAAGCAGAAAAGACAGAGCTCAGAAATTATACAGCTTGGGCATAAAAATGCTCACCCATAGAGAATGTGGATCTTATGAAGCAGCTGATCGTTTAACTGGTACTTCATTGTATGGTAAATCTGAAAATATAGTATGGCTAAGTCTTGGTCCAGCTAAATCTAGAAAAAGAGTTCTAAAATCATATGAAGATATAGAAACAATAGCCAAACATGATCCCAACAACCAAGACATTTTAAAAAACAATTGATTGGACACATACTACCCAAACAGAAGTAATACTTTGGAAAACATTTGTCTATACCAAATAGCCCAAAACTACACATACAAAAATAATATGAAACCCGATGAAAAAAAAGGTAAATATAGAGTGACAGACTGTGAAGGCAGCTTAGTTAAACTCACTAAACCAAATTTAATTAATCATATCAAATTGTAATTGAAGACTCCTCAACATAAAGAAGTATATTACTTGTCCCTGCTACAACTCTTCAAACCATGGAGAAAAGAAGAACAATTACTAGATAACTATGACTCATATGAGGATGCTTTCAAAGCAAATGAAAGCACTATAACGGATGTAAACTTTACACAGTACAAAAATATGTTGCACAATGAACAGCAACATGAAGAAGAACTCCAAGCCCGACTAGATAAGGATACTCCCGACAGTAGTCAACCTTCTGTAACAGGAAGCCAAGAACCACTGGGAGAACCACTAATAACAAATGAGGCAGAATTAGCTATGATAGAAGTAGAAAACACCATGTGTCAGTATGAAGATAAGGAAGACTTAACTATACTACAATCAAAACTAAACAATGAGCAAAGTAGCATTTTTCAAGAAGTAACAAAACAAATTGCACATCGTGTAAAACATGAAAATAAAGAATGTTCCTGCCATAATTATAAACCTATACTACTGTACGTCAGTGGTGAAGCTGGTTCTGGCAAAACATTCCTAATCAAAATCATTAGTAAGTTCCTTCAACAATTGACAAACAACAAACTGTCAGCTGTTGTCACTGCCCCCACAGGTTTAGCTGCCTACAACATAGGTGGTGTTACATTAAACCGATTACTACTATTACCAGTAGAACACCAGAACAAATTAGACTATTACAAACTTTCTGCAGAAGCTGCAATGGAATTACGCAGAGTATTGAAACAAATGAAAATGCTATTAATAGATGAAGCGAGCATGGTCTCCAACCTGATGTTAGCTTTGATTCACCTCAGATTACAAGAAGTACTCAAAACAGACTATGAAGAGCTCTTTGCAGGAAAACACATTATTGTTTTTGGAGATCTGCTTCAATTAACACCAGTAAAAGGTGAACCTATTTTTAAAACATTAGGGCACAAACTCTGCCGTAAAACTGTTGGCAGCATTGGAAATGTCAACCTTTGGCAACATTTCCAATACAGAGAATTAACAGAAAACATGCGCCAATCTGCAGATCTAACTTATGCCAACATTTTAAAAAGTTTGAGAGTTGGTATACGCTCTAAAGAAGCAGAAGCAACATTGAAAACCCGGCACATTAATGCACTTTATGGCGATAATGCATGTGCTACAGATGTTATGGAACAATTAGCCCACAAAAATGTCAATTGTATGGCCTTAATGCCAACTCTTGCAAGCTGTTTCAAATTCAATGAAATCATGCTAAGTAAAGAAATGCAACCAATAATGGAAATTAGCGCCACAGACAAACTAGATGTACATGGTATATGACACTACCCATGTGTGACCAAGCCACAACAAGACTAAATAATTTAGAAAAATCAATCTCAAACACAGCAGGCTTAGAAAAGATGTTAAAATTATCCTTAAATTGCAGAGTAATGCTTAAACATAACCTTGACGTGGACCAAGGACTAGTTAATGGAGCACTGGGTACAGTTGTTGGCTTTCAAACATACCCACGTGACAACAAAATTCAGTTTGTCAATATACTCTTTGACAAACTTTCAGAAGTAAAACGGATAGGACGCTCAACAGCTAGATTCCTTCTCTTCAAAGATATGTATGTACGCAGAGAACAATTTTCTCTAACTCTTGCATACGCAGTCACAATTCATAAATCACAAGGTGTTACCCTAGACAAAGCAATGATAGATATTGGTAACACAGTCTTTAAAGAAGGCATGAGCTACATAGCACTATCACGCTTACGTACACTTGACAGTCTATTTCTAATCAACTTTGATGCAAGTAAAGTAAACGCTGATATTCCTTGCATTTTAGAATATAATAGACTTCGCTCACTATACACTCCCCATCTAAACACACATTCTGTTCCACAAAAACTAAAATGTTGTAAAAGAAAACTAAATCAAACAGAAATGCAACAGGACGTCACTGAAAATCCTCCAAAGAGAGTAAAAGAAACTAATACTTCATCAAGTACCACAAACAAAAAAGAATCAATTAGAGAAAGTAAACCAGGTACTTCTTTAAAGAAGGAAGACAAACTCCAAAAAAAGCAGTTAGATACAGAACTACCTGGACCATTTAAATTCTCAAATATAGTTGGTGTAAATTGCTATGCAAATGTAGCAATGAATATTCTATTTCAATTACCACCAATTGTTGACAACATTTACTCACACAGTACAGACCCATTGTGTTTGCAAATGTTAGTACTTCACAGAAATGCAGCAAACAATCCTGACAACACATATAGTGTTTTTGGAATAAGACGACAATTGGACTACTGTGCTGGGATGGTGAAATTCACTATAAACTCACAGGAAGATCCACAACAATTTCTAATGTACTTACTACAAGTACTGGAAAACAAAAACATACCTATAAATGAAATCTTTCAGATTTCATACATGTGGAAACATACATGCACTCTCTGCAACAATGTGACACAAGAAGAAATCGCTTCATATATATATCAATACCAAATTGTGAATCCATTCCATTTCAGCAACTTGTACAAAATGCAAACCATGGTAGATTATGCTCTACCTGCAATTCAGATAATCGCTCCAAGTTAGTAATATAAACACATAGTAAATACGTAATACTAATGCTTCTACGTTACAATGCAGATGGTACCAAAAACAACTGCAAGCTGACTGGATTCACACATGGTCAAATATCACTTGGTAAGAAAACCTTCACAACAATAGGTATAATCTACCACGCAGGAGCACAACCAATTCAGGGCACTACAGTGCATACATAAAAAAGAAATGTGGATGGTTTGAATGTAATGATAGTACCATTACTCTAAAGCAGAGATAACCAGCAAATCTTACAAACGCTTATTTGATGTTCTTAAAACCAAAATTTGATAAATAAACTGTATTTAAACCTTTCAGTAAATTTGTGTTACAAAAATATAAACTGTTAGAATACTCCAAAAGCTATCTAACAGCTCAAAGACTCTACAACAACCAATCAGATAAATGAATACCACTAAATTAGACCAAAAAATACACAGTTAGAATACGCCAATTGGTATCTAACTGTCCCAAAATTTAACAATATCCAAATAGGTAAATCAAAACCACTAAAATATATTAAAAAAATAGACAGTTAGAATACGCCAATTGGTATCTAACTGCTCCAAAATTTTATAATATCAAAACAAATGAAGAATCTGTTACTGCTCCAAAAAAAATACAACAAAGCAAAGTATAAAGCATTAGCCAGAAACAACAAGTGAACACTGAAAACAAACAAACAAATAAACTGTAGCATAACAGAAAAAGGTTTTTTTTTAATCCAACATGGATTTTTTTTCTCCCACAGACCCAATGATTTTAGCAACAAATACAGAAACTGAGCAAATTGCACAGTACTCTGATTGGTACTCTACTAAATATGAGGGTCGAAAAAAAATAAAAGTATATTGCTTATACAATGTAATAAGTCATTACAAAATACTAATACTAACATGCTATTTTCTTTTATCACAGAAATGAAGAAGAAAAACATGGACTCCCATTACTAGACCAAACAGTAAGTATACAATAATAAGGACAACCATAGCAGCATATCACATCCATAGTATCTAATACCTTTGTTCCTTATACATTTGTTTTGCACCCAAAGTTATAAGCAAATATGAATGTGATATGCTGCGGTGGTTGTTGCCAGGGCATAGAGTCTTGGGTGCATGGCCAAAAGGCCATGCACCCAAGACTCTATGCCCTGGCAACAACCACCGCAGCATATAACATCCATAGAGTCAAACATTTCAACTATGATCTATGGGAAACTTTTAATGTCCGCGAACAATGTGAGTGTTCTTAGAACACTTTGAACTTGCCAGCGAACAATACGGACACCGTTTTCAGGACACCCCCTACGAACACTCCCCGGACACCGCGAGTGTTCTTAGAAGCGTCTTCAGAACACCACCATCTTGTTTATTTGCGAACATTTCAGTACACAGCTAGTGTTCTTAGGACACATTCAACTTGACAGAGAACAATACGGACAGCGTCCTGAGGACACCCCCTACGAACACTCCCCGGACACCGCGAGTGTTCTTAGAAGCGTCTTCAGAACACCACCATCTTGTTTATTTGCGAACATTTCAGTACACCGCGAGTGTTCTTAGGACACATTCAACTTGACAGAGAACAATACGGACAGCGTCCTCAGAACAACCCCTACAAACATTTCAGGACACCGGGAGTGTTCTCAAAAACGTCTTCAGAACACCCCATTTTGTTTATTTGCGAACATTTCAGGACACCGCGCGTGTTCTTAGAACACATTCAACTTGACAGAGAACAATACGGACAGCGTCCTCAGGACACCACCTACGAACACTCCCCGGACACTGCGAGTGTTCTTAGAACAGTTTCACTTTGCTTGCGAACAAAACGGACACATATTGACTCCTTAGAACACCCCCTAGTCAGTTTATTTAGAACATTTCAGAACACCCGTGATGGCCGCAAACAAATCAAACACAAAAAGAACGTCTAACACATAAAAAACACAACTTTCATCCTATCTCATACACTCCCACCCTCCCCAAACACTCCTACACACCAACACACTCTACAAAATACATATTTTGAACAAAGTTTCACCGCGCTGTCCGGGGATGTCCGCGAATCCAATATGGCGGGCGCTACTGAAAAATCTGACGCGCTCCACGCCGTCCAATCAGCGAACACTTTGCATGTCTGCGAACATCACGCAGGACGATTGGCCAATCAGAACACTTTCCGCGGAGCGAACAGGGAAGTGTATCCGCAAACCGAACACAGATATCACTAATTTTTTTTTACCTACTTTTTGGTCATTTTAAAAAAAAAACTACTGGACGTATTTTCACCAAATTTGCAAAAGCACGCTTTCGGGACCAAGCCACTGCTCCTGGTCCAAATTTGGTGGAAATCCGTCCAGCGGTTTGGGCTGTATGCGCGACCAAAATTCTTTTCCCATTCACTCTATGGAGAGTGAGTATAATGTATACAAATATGAGCATATAGAGGGAAGGTAGAGTAATAAAAATAAAACTATGAGAAAGTGCTGATAACCATAATGATTATCTTCATGCACAGAAAGGATTGCTCTCTTTGAAGCCTGTATCTTCCGCTATGTACATGTTTCATATGATCTGACAAGACCCTAAGTCTACAAATATAGTACCTTTTCAATTTTTACTTCCTGACTGTTACTGAAGAAAACTATGTGGCTTCGATATGTCAGTAAAGGATAAAAAGGGAGAGCCAGCCATGTGATGTCATCAGTTATGTCATCAATGACATTTGTGATGTCATCTTTGATGTCCTGGGTGTTAGCAGTGCACGGTGGCGCGAGTTATGGTTCCTTATGTTACCATAACTGGCGAATTTCAGGAGTTTTTCGGTTTTACTTTGAGCCATAACGTCCCTTTAACAAAGTTTTTTCACTGAATTTCATAGTTTTTTAATAGCGCAACTTAACCATAACGTCCCTTTAACAAAGTTTTTTTAATATCACGCAAACAATATACAAACATGGCGTGCAAAAACCAACTTCTACAGATGGCTTTACACAGAATGTTGCAAAGTAAGAATTTATACTCGTTCACAGTGAAGGTCAGCTGCTTCCACAACTTGTACAGATGGCTTTACACAGAATGTTGCAAAGTAAGAATTTATGCTTGTTCACAGTGAAGGTCAGCTGCTTCCATTTTTTTCTCGGGCCCCGGAGAAGCTCACGAAGCGGACTATAAGGTTGTATTGTGTTTTGACCTTGACAGAGATTGTGATGAGACTTCTCTTGAAGGAGTGTTGCTAAAACGTAAGAGAAGATAAAGATGAAATTTCTGAAACTAAACCACTTTTACATATTATATCACTATACGAAAGATTGTTGGCACACGCGGAGTCGTATTTTATGACTGCACCACTCGTAGACAATGGAAATTGCAATTGTACTGTAAGTAACCCTTTAGATTACTTTATACCAAATATAATTACAATAGCAAAGCATTAAAGACCGCTCAAGTTGAACTTGTTCGTTGAAAGTGGCATAATATTTTCTACCGCGTACTATCACCGCCGAATTGATCCCCTGTCGTTTAGAGGGCTCTGAAAAAGACAGACGACACAGGGTGGGTTAATAGAAATAATTTAACCGGTCTATAGGCGGTCAAGCGCTCTACTCGCTGTGCCACTTCACTGTAGCCTGTCAAGTGGCACAGCGAGTACAGCGCTCGCTTTGACATCCGTGCACAGCTTGCTAACGCAAGTTTGAATCCCGGCAAGGCGAAACTCAGCCTTTCATCCTTCCGTGGTCGATAAATGAGCACCACACACCGTGGTTAATAATAAGCACCGCTTACATACCTCACGGTTGTTAGCGCTATATGAATGGGAAAATATTATTTTATTATTAACATACTCTGTTGCACTATCTTCGATAGCAAATAGTTTCACGCCCTAATAAATAAAATGATGATTTTTACTGAAGATCGGCTGGTGAGACTAATTTATGTTTTTTAAAACAGGTATGTGGCCCCATTTTGTCTATGTCACGATTTACAGACTCCAGCGGATGGGGTCTTCAACTGCCAGGTGCAAGTCCAAATATGCAACTTTATGACCCTCACCATTTTATGGGACAATCGCCAAGGACCAATATGCCCTTACGCAGTACTAGCGGCTACAAACAACATACCAACCAATAGGGTGGTCTAATGGCTCGTTGTTGGAGCAACCTTCCGATTATCAGAGAGACCATTTACTGCTTTTATCATAAACCAACAGCCTATCTACCGCAAAGGAACAACGCGTGGCTCCAAATAAACTTTTCCTGATCGACAGCAGACACAATAGCAAATCGCTGAATATTCACTAAACATTTCATGTGAAATAAATGTACTTTACCAAATGTACAATCCTGCTGTTTACTTTTAAACCACAGTTACATATTCCGAATTGTGGCGCACTGAGTTGTAAGCTGATCTAACACTCTCTGTACCGCAAAGGAACATCGCGTGTCTCAACATGAACTTTTGCGAATCGACAACAAAGACAAATGCAAATTGCTGAATATTCTCTAAACATTTGATGTCAAATAAATGTACTTTACAACATTTACAATCTTGCTCTTTGCTTTTAAATCACAGTTTCAAATTCCGAAATGTGGCGCGCTGTGTTGTGACATAATGTGTGTTGTCTTCCGGGTTCTGTGTAAAGTCGCGTAGTACTGGAGACGACTGGGCGCGTTTCATTACGCACCCTGTAACGTCACGGAGAAAGGCGGGGAATATGAATGCTTTGATAATATCAGGCTTAGGGGCGGGAGATATGATTTAGTGTTGCAAAAGCAAGTCAGCCAGGTCAATAGCGCCAGTCATAGGATTATCACATAATGTCGGCGCACACCAGCCGGATTTATCGTTTCTTTACTGGACAAAAAGTTGGTTGACGTCCCTAGGAAATTGTACTATTAGCGAACAAAAGGAGTGCTCTTAAAACACTTTCACCCTGACAACGAACAATACAAACAACGTTCTCAGAACACCCCCATTTTGTGTAATTGCAACCATTTCGGGACACTGCGAGTGTTCTTAGAACACATTCAACTAGACAGATTACAATACGGACAGCGTCCTGAGGACACCCCCAGTTTGTGTATTTACGAACAATTAAGTACACCGCGAGTGTTCATAGCTCATTTTTACCTTCCTTGCGAACAAAAATGACACATACTCCGTCCTCTAAACATTTATTTTATTTACAAAATGTCAGAACAGCCGTGTTCTCCGCGGACAAATCGAACGCAACAAAAAGGTCTAGCACATAAAAAAACAAAACTTTGAACCTATCTCATACTCCCCCACCCTCCCCAAACACTCTTACACACCAACACACGGCACTAAATACAATTTTTTATCCACGTTTCACTGCGCTGTACGCGGTCGACTGCGAATACAAGATGGCGGGCGCCACAGAAAATCTGACGTGCTCCACGCCCCTCGCCGTCCAATCAGCGAACACGTTGCATGTCCGCGGACATGACGCAAGCCCATGGGCCAATCGGGGTGCTGTCCGCGGAGCGAACAGGGAAGTCCGTCCGCGAAGCCAATGCAGATATCACTAATTTTTTTGCCTTACATTTTGGTCATTTTTAAAAAGACTACTGGACAGATTTACACCAAATTTACAAAAGCACGCTTTTGGGACCAGGCCGCCGCTCCTGCCACAAATTTGGTGTAAATCCGTCCAGCGGTTCGGGCTGTAGCCGTGCGCAAAGTTTTTTCCCATTCAGTCTATGGGAAAAAAAAAAGTTTTGGGACCCCCCCCTAGACGAATCCTCACCAAACTTTGCAGAAAAATTCAGAGTGACCCAACTACTTTTTTTGCAAAGTTTGGTGAGGATCCGTCCAGGGAGAGCGAAGTTATAAGCCGCCCAAAAAGTGCTCTTCCTATGGAAACAGCAACTTAACCATAACTACATGGCCACTTCCGTGGCCATGTAATATACACACACACACACACACACACACGCACACGCACACGCCCTGATGTCAAATCTGGGGCACAGAGGCATCGGGCGGAGCCGATGTAGATCTGTGCTGCGTCCCCTGGTTGGAGGAAATGTTTCCTAAGAGCAGCTTCACTGGGATAGAATTATCACAGATGAGGAATTTGTGGGAGGAAGGAATCCATTAGAAAAGCCTGGCTCAAAGCTGTTGAGCTACAAAGACAAGAACCCAAGGTTTTTGATGAGGCCCTGCCCCCCTAGTCTGCCTTCAAGGACCCTAGTGACTTAAGTTCCCTTACCTACCCTTTTCAAACACATCTGCATAAACCTTTGCTGCTTAATTCCCTGCACCCCTGTCTTCACCCAGTGTAATTTATTCCAAAGTCTGCCTTTTCTGTGTTTCCTTTAGAGTGACGGGGCTTTCATGTTTTTAATTAATTGTGTGCATTGTAAGTGTTTAAGTTCCTAATTTTCTAGAAACTTGTTTGGATATTCTTTTATTTGTTACTGTACTCTTGTTGTTTCTGATGCATCTGTACCAGCTGTGAGGGGTCAGTAATGTGAGGTGGACAACTGGATTTATCATTTTAAGCCATTTTATTCTTAAAATAAATACGATCAAAATGCCTCACTATCACTACTCTGCTGAAGATTTTCCTGCCTAACCAAAGCTAAGGGGAAACACTTAACACAGGATAACTGGTCCTCGCACTAAGAAACAAATACACAAAGAAAAATGATAAGTTACTCACCGTAGTGACTGAGGACCTAGTCCCCTTTCCTCCATACTCCATGGGCATCCCTTCCTAGAGACGGGAAACAGAACCTTTTTCACCAGAAAAAACCTTCTTCCCCTTTAAATTTAGAGGTGTGCGGGGGTGCGGCCTTGGGAGCATACGCTACCCTGACTACAGCCTCCGGCGCCACACCTCAGTCCCCACAGGTTTACCATTGCCTAATGACACTGGTTTTATTAGGGGGGGGAGGATGGTGGGAAGTACAGAGGAAAGGGGACATTAGTCACTACGGTGGGTAACTTATAATTACTCTTACGTCCCGTCCCCTTTCCGCCATACTGCATGGGTGATTACAGCTGAGTGTAGCCCCAGGGTGGAGATGGGACCCTCCTTAAGCAAACAGGTTTCAGAGATCTGCCTGTCCAAAAGCTGTGTCTGATCCAGAGCCGGCATCCAAACAGTAATGCTTGCAGAAAGCCGAAGGGGTGGACCAGGTGGCATGACTTGCCACAGAACCTGCCGTTGGAATGCGATGGCCGTGGCCTTGGCTTTGACCGCATGGGCGTGCATGTTAGCAGGAAATGGCTTATGCTGCCCCTCGTATGCTTCCCTGATGGCAGAGACCATCCATCGTGCTATAGAGGACTTGGACACCTGATACCCAGGCCTTGACCCACCGAAAGTGAGACGGTGCGTCCGACTTGCGGAAGCCCTTGGTCCTGTCCGAGTAGAACTTTAGAGCACGCCTGACATCGAGGCAGTGCAGAACCATCTGAGCCTCGTCCTTAAGCTAGGCAAAGAACGTAGGCAGCCCTATATCCTTGTTTAGATGGAAAGCGGAGGGTACATTAGGTAGGAATGCTGGGTGTCTCCGCAGGACCACCCTATCTTTGTGAAGGAACAAGTTACTTACCTGTAACTGTTGTTCTCCAGCATGGGTCTGGCATGGATTCACATGCCCATGAATATTCCCCGTCGTCAGGCCGGGAATCCTCGGTATAGAAAAAAATCGGTATCAGTTTCGTTTCTGATCTGTCTTTCTTAGTAGTAACCAATCAATGGTCTCTGGGTCATATTGCCCCCAGCCAATAACTGCCCTCTCCCTAAGCCCCGCCTCTGGCAGCCATCCTCAGATTTGGTAGCACGTAAAGTGGCAGTATGACCAAGTGAAGAGCCGCAGAGGGGTAGGCGGGAGGGTTCGCATGTGAATCCATGCCAGACCCATGCTGGAGAACAACAGTTACAGGTAAGTAACTTGTTCCTTCTCCAGCATGGGGTCTGGCATGGATTCACATGCTCATGAATAAGAGAATACATAGCAGTACACACATGCACAACCACGGGAGGTGGCAACAGGCTCAACATTAAGCAATACAACAACTCAACATCAAGCATCTCTTACCTCCTCACCAGGCTCACCTTAGGCGAACAGGTTGCGCAGCACTGCTTGGCCGACCCTGGACTCCTCCCTGGAGTCCCGATCGACGCAGTAGAATCTTATGAAGGTGTGCGTCGACCTCCACGTCGCAGCCCTGCAGATGTCCAGCAGGGGCACGCCAGACAGGAACGCCGTGGTAGCAGCGATCGCCCTTGTCGAATGGGCTCTCGGACGGCTGGGCAGCGGTCGGTTTGCCAACCGGTGACAGTGCATGATGCAGCCGAAGAGCCATCTGGAAATGGAAGTCTTCGAGAGAGCCTTCCCTTGATTCACAGTCCCAAAGTTCACAAACAGCTGTGACGTCTTCGGAAAACTCTTCGTGCGGTCCACGTAGAACTTCAGCGCTCTAGCTACATCCAGCGAATGCAAAGTCCTCTCGGCCGGCGACGGGAAGAAAACTAGCAACACCAAGGGCTCGTTGAGGTGGAAGTCCGACGGCACCATGGGCATAAAGGAGGGGTGTGTCCTCAGCACCACCCTCTTGTCATGAAAAGTGAAGTATGGAGGCTTGCAAGATAGGGCCTGGATCTCTCCCACTCGTCATGCGGAGGTGATGGCCACGAGGAAAGCTGTCTTCCATGACAGGAACTTCAAAGGCGCTGAATGCATAGGCTCGAATGGGGCCCCCATGAGCCTGGTCAGCACCACATTAAGCTTGCACGCTGGGGCAGGAGCCTTCACCGGCGGGAATGATCGGAATAGTCCCTTCATGAATTCTTTCACCAGGCGTTGAGACCACAAGGACACCCGTCCCGTAGTCCTGGTATATCGGGAGATTGCAGCCAGATGTATTTTGATGGAGGCGTGAGCCAGTCCAGCTTTGGCCAGCGACAGTAGGTACAGCAGTACTTGAGGGGCCGTAATCCACAGAGGGTTAATCTTCTGTGCACGGCACCAGACAGAGAACCTCTTCCATTTATGTCCCTAGCACTTGAGAGTTGAGCACGCCCTGGCCTTTGCAAGAACCTCTCTGCAGTCGGCCGGGATGTCGTACCCTCCAAACTCTAGTGCTGCAGGAGCCAGGCCTGCAAGTTCAGCGACTCTGGGTTGTGGTGAAGAATGGCGCCTCCTTCTCTGGAGAGAAGGTCTGCGTCCGTCGGCAGCTTGACTGGTGTGGACGTTGACAAGTCCAGAAGGTCCGGGAACCAGATCTGTCTCGGCCAAGCCGGTGCAACGAGGATCATCCTGCACCGGGACCTCTTGGTTGGTTGATGAGCCGGAGCAGCAACGGCAGCGGAGGGAACGCATAAAGAAATAGGCCTTCCCAGGGGAACGAGAAAGCATCGCCCATGCTCCTCGGCTGGGGGAAGCTGCTGGCGAATCTCCGGCACTTGGAATTCGTTGCCGTCGCGAAGAGATCGATTTGGGGTTCGCCCCATCGTCGGAAGATCGATCCACTTGATCCTGGTGTAGTTCCCACTTGTGGCACGAGCACAGCTCCCTGCTGAGTGAGTCCGCAATCGTGTTTTTTATTCCTGCCAGATGAAGAGGCACCAGAAACATCCCTTGGGCGACAGCCCAATGCCACAGATCTTGGGCTTCCTTGGATAGGGCCGGGGACCTGGTTCCGCCCTGCTTTCGGATGTAGAACATTGTGGTGGTGTTGTCGGTGAAGATCCTCACCACCTTGCCCTTGAGGGACGGAAGAAAGGACCGGAGGGCCCAGAACACTGCGCGGAGCTCCAAGATGTTGATGTGGAGTGACTTCTCCAGGAGCCAAAGGCCTGTCACGTGAAGATCTCCGTAGTGCACTCCCCAACCTTCCATGGAGGTGTCCGTCGTCACCGTCACCTGGTGAGCTGGGGTCTGAAAGTCTGTGCCCGCCGGCAGATGGGAGCGGGTACCCCACCACCGGATCGCCTGACGGAACGTCTCGTTGAGAGGGATCCGGTCCTCGAAGCTGCCCGTCGACTGGACCCAGCGGGCGTTGAGGAAGGGGCGTATCCGAAGCCTGCAAAGGCGCACCAGATAAATGCAGGAGGACATCATCCCGAGGAGGGATTTGATAGATTTTACCCTGGCCATGTCCGTGGCCAGCAGACGCTGCACCTTGCCCAGAATGGTCCTGGTCCTTTCCTCAGACGGCAAGGCCAGCCGCGCCACTGTGTCGAGCTTGGCTCCCAGAAACAGGGCGACTTGCGACGGAACCAGGTGGGATTTTGGAAAGCTGATGGAGAATCCCAGATCCGTGAGCAGCTGGACAGTCTTCGCAGTGTGCTCCACGGCGAGCTCCCTTGTCCTTGCCCGGATGAGCCAGTCGTCCAGGTAGGGGTAGACGTGGATCCCCTGTAGGCGCAGCCGCGCCGCCACCGGTGCGAGGCACTTGGTGAACACCCTGGGTGCCGACTTCAATCCGAACGGGAGGGCCTTGAACTGGTAGCGCCGCCCTTGGACCACGAACCTGAGGAACTTTTGGTGTCTTTTTAGAATGGGGATGTGGAAGTACGCATCCTCCAAGTCCAACGACGACAGGAAATCGCCCTCCTCCAGCTGTCCCAGCACGTGCTGGAGGGTGACCATACGGAACTTCTGTGCCTGCCGCGTCCCCTGTAGGCTTCCTGGGACGAAGATCTTGCCGCTTGGTGGTACGTGGCACCTTGTCTGCCTCTGCAGCTCCGAAAGGACGGCTGTCGTTGTTGGAGCACTCCCAGTGCCCGGGCAGTCTCTCTGTCTTGATGGCCTGAAGTGACTCATCTGTCAGACTTCGGCTCCACCTCCCCCTTCTCCTCACCTGATTCTTCTGAAACAGAGTGCTTTACCGTAACCCGAGTTAGGGGACGTTCCTTCTTCTTTGTAGAGATAAGATCCTTAGGTGTTCTAACCTTCTTATCGTGCAAGTAAGGTCTGGCCCCTCCGGAGGCCACCTTGGCAGTTATGGAAACCTGCCGTGGGGGCTCCCAGTGGGCCAGCCTTGGTCCCCAAGGGAAAAAGCCGGGACAGCAGAAAAAACCCTTGAATAAAGATCTGCAGGCGAGATGAGGAGTGGTTCCAAAAGGTAAGTATATGGCAGGTTCTCCCAGGCTGAATGAAGACGCAGGATACCGGTCAGAGAAACAAAGGCAATCTCTAACGTCAGGAAACTGTTAAGGACCGGGGGATCCAAAGGCTCCGGACACAAACTGAGAGGAGCCGTGAACGGAGAAAAAGGTAAACAGGAAGGTAAAGCGAGGAGCTGAGCGCGAAAGGATTTGCGGCGGAGAAAAGGTAAACAGGAAGGTAAAGCGAGGAGCGGAGCGCGAAAGGGTTCGCGAGCGGAGAAAAGGTAAACAGGAAGGCAAAGCAAGGAGCGGAGTGCGAAAGGTATCGCGAGCGGAGAAAAGGTAAACAGGAAGGTAAAGTGAGGAGCGGAGCGCGAAAGGGTTCGCGAGCGGAGAAAAGGTAAACAGGAAGGCAAAGCAAGGAGCGGAGTGCGAAAGGGATCGCAAGCAGGAAAGGCAGAACACAGGTAAAGAGAAAAGGAACTGCAAGTACGTAAGCAAGGCAAAAATAAGTAGAGTACTAAAAGAAAGAACTTCGAGCATGAAATACACACAGAGCTAACACAGAGCGGACAGAAGGGGAGAGGGGCACGGAAAGATACACCAGCTCACAATGAAGCCCAGAGCGAGAAGGAAAAAACTAGCGAAGAAAGTTGCGAGCAACTCGGAGCGTTGATAGAAGTGAAAGCAATACACAGATACAACGCGCCGAGCTGGGAACGGAGCCTAGACTTATAGAGGAGGCAGCCATAATGGGTGAGGACTAGAGCGTCCAGCGATCCCACAGCTTCCACCCTCGATTCCTGACATCATCAACCGCCTTCCCAAACAGGTTGTTCCCGTCGAAGGGCATGTCCAAAACCTTGGTTTGCACGTCCTGGCGGAAATCCGTGGCCTTGAGCCATCCTCGTCGTCTCAAGCAAACCGTGTTGCCCAACTGACGGAAACCGGTGTCGGCGATGTCCGTTGCCATCGTGATGGCGTGGTCCGAAGCAATCTCACCCTCCTGTAGGATTTCAATGGCCTCAGCCCTTTTGGCGTCCGGAAGGAAGTCCAACAGAGGGGCGATTTTGAACCACAACTCCCTGTCGTAGTGGGCTACGATAGCCAGGGCGTTGGCCGCCTTGATAGTCGTCGCTGCGGATGAGATGATCCGTCGTCCCGTCGTGTCCAACTTCCTGCCCTCGCCGTCCGGCGGGGAAGTTGATGTCGAGGCCGATGCCCCCCCAGCTTTCTTCTTTGCCGCCGCCGAGACGACCGAATCTGGGGTAGGTTGCGCCCGAAAGGCACAAGGGGGCAGCGTCGGGGACCCAGTACTTCTTCTCGTACCGGTCCCTCTTTGCCGGCGCCGTGGCAGGGTTCTTGAGGATGACGAGCCCCTCATCCCAGATGTCATCAAGAAGCGGTACGCAAGGACCGTCTTCCTTTTAGCCTTGCGCCGTTGGTAAAGGAACCCTTCCTCCTTCTTCTCTTCTGGGCAGAGCTGGAAGAGCTCGGATGCCCTGGAAATCATGGCATGAAAGGATCCAATCTCGTCGGGCGGGGACGCCCGAGCCGGGGGCGACGGGGGACACGTCCCGTCGTCGCCTCCGTCGTCATCTGTACCTGTCGTAGTCGTGTCCGTGTCTGTATCATCCCCATGGGTAGTAGACCAGGGGGAAGGCAGAGCAGGCCGCAGAGGTGGGAGAGGTGGCGTAGGATGCGTCCTCCTCCTCTTATGTGGTGGACTTTCCGAAGGTCCTGGCTCCGGTTCCCCCGTCGGGTCTGGCTCAGGTACCTCTGTCGGGGGCGGGGGGGCAACCTTGTCCTTATCTCCGAGCATAAGGACTGAATCGCTGACAAAATGGCCGCCGAAGTGTCTTGCGGCGCCAGAAACGACGGGCGCGAGGGCTCTTGAGGAGCCTTGTCGGCGACACCGTCGCTCTCGTCGTCGCCCTTGTCGGGATCCCTCCCGATGGGCTGGGCCTCTTACACGACTTCGATGAGCTCTTCTTCAGAGGTTGTGTCCGTATCCACGATGGCCACCTGCCCCTCCCCCACCTTTTCAAACCAGGACTTTGTGGGGGTCTTCTCAATGGGCCTGAAAGACGACTCCCTCCGCGGTGGCAGGGAGACTCAGGGTCCTGAGGTCGCCTCCACTGGTGTAGCCTCCACAGGCTGAGCCAGGGCCGCGGCGACATCCTCAATCGAGGTCTTAGCAGGGTGAATTAAGGCCATCGGCACCTTCTGTACATCTGGGGCCTTCACCTTGGGGGGAGGGTCCGAGACTCGCTCCCCCTCTGCCGGAATATTCGAGATCGACCGGGGCCTCTCCAGAAGCTTCGCCGGGTTCTCGGACTTCCTCTTATCCGAGCCAGAGCATTGGCTCGTGGTTGATGGCGCCGGGGAGGATGAGCCCTGCCTGGCAGCCAAGGAGCCCGACCGTTCGGCGCTCCCGGTGCCCGCAGGGTGCTTAGCCTTTTGTTGGGCCCCCGTCGCCGGGGCGCCCTCACAGGACTTAGAAGACCGCTCTGACTTCTTTTCTTCTTCTCGCCTGACGGGCTCTTCCCTTCCAGCCAGTTTGCGAGACGGAGGTGGCGATCCTTCATGGTCCGCTCCGACATGTTCCCACAAAACGCACAGTCCTTCTCCGTGTGCGTCTTGTCCTCCATGTCCGGGGTAGGCCTCGGAACTTCTGGAATCCTCCAAAAGCGTAACTCGACGAAATCTTCACCCTTGAGGGGCGTAGAAAACTCTGAAATGGGTCCCCGTTGATCGGATGTAGAAACGGTGGAGCTTGAGGCTCTATTTAATGGAAAAATGAGAAAAAGCTCGAGAGCTACAGCACGAGGACTCCCAACCCTTGAACGTGCGGTAAAAATCTGAGGATGGCTGCCAGAGGCGGGGCTGATCATGAGTACATACAAAGGATAGGTACCTTTGTCCACAAGAAAGTTTGATTCAGTATTTCAAACATTGATTTTAATTGTGCATTTTGTTTGCTTTAATATGAAAGTATTTTTTTCCTTTGTTTCTTTACCCTTTACTGCATTTATATCTTGAATTATCCTGTTTGTAAACATTAACCATTCAAGTGGTCACTCTTTTGTTTTGTTTTCCCTTTGTTTAAGTTTTTGTCTGAATATTTTATGTGTACATTTTCATGGCACTGTTCAGAACCATTACTCTTTACTTAAATTCAATGTATAATGAAAACATTTTAAACTTCCCTTTTTTTGTTTACATTAATAAACAATATGTATGACTAAATATATACATGTAGTTTGCCCTAATTGTTTATTCTGGAAGTTTCGTATTTTTTTCTGACTTCTCAAGAAGCAGAACATTCATTGGTTGGGAAAATTAATATATTAACCTAGACCATAAATTGTTTGGTCTTATGATAGTGAGAGTTACAACCCCGTGTTTATTTTTTTTGTGTTGCCCCGAACTCTCACTGAACACGCAGGGGGCTTCCCCTTTTTTGTAAAATAGAGGCGGGGCTTAGGGAGAGGGCAGTCATTGGCTGGGGGCAGTATGACCCAGAGACCAGTGATTGGTTACTACTAAGAAAGACAGATCAGAAACGAAACTGATACTGATTTTTTTCTATACCGAGGATTCCCGGCCTGACGACGGGGAATATTCATGAGCATGTGAATCCATGCCAGACCCCATGCTGGAGAAATGTAGTATAGGGCTCTGAGGCGACTAGCGCCTGGATTTCGCTGACTCTGCGAGCAGAAGTGAGACCAACTAGCAAGGCTGTCTTAATGGTGAACAGCCCAATGTCCGCGGACGCCTCTGGCTCAAAGGGTTTGTGCACCAAAGTGCCCAGCACTACGATGAGATCCCACACAGGGTGTGGCCTCTTGATGGGCGGATAGAGTCTGGTGAGTCCCTTCAAATGCTTCTTGACTATCGGGTTGGCAGAGGAAAATACCTCTTCCTCTGAGTTTCTGTAGGTTCCTATGGCCGCCAAATAAGTGCGGCATGTGTCCACCTGTATGCCCGAGTGGGCGAGGTGCGCCGAGAAGGAGAGCACGTCATCCAACGTACTTGCAAGGGGATCGATATCCTTGGGGTCTGCCCAGTGACAGAACCTAGTCCCCTTGCTTTTATTCTGGGATCTGGTAGCTTTGCTCCTAGCCCACTGTATGATATCTAGGTTGGCCTGTGAAAGGCTGAGGTGCCCTAGCGTGACTTGCTCAGGAACCACGCTGTGAGGGCTAATTTCTGAGGCACGGGGTAGATGACCATGCGCCAGAGGATGTGCTGGGCCTGTCGGAAGGTGAATGGGTGGCCTCTCCGAGAGGCTGAGCAGCTCTGGGAACCATGGCCTCGCTGGCAACCAAGGAGTTAGCAGAATGACGCTGAGGTGGCAAGACTCCTTTATCTTGTATATCACCCTGTGGATCAGCGGAGTGGGCGGGAAGGTGTATGCCGTCATGCTGCTCCACTGAATCTGAGTTGTCCAGAGTGGCGCCGCAGCCCTCGAGGGGGGAGTCCATAGTGATGGTGACCTGCGGGGTTGGCTGCCGGAAGGGCTTGCCCGTCCACATTTCACAGTCCCTGGACCACCATGTGAGGTCCGGGTGAAGAGAAGGAGGAAAGTTGATCATCTGCGCCTGAGAGCCCTGCTCCTGATTCCATGATTCTGCGAAGTGCAGCTGTATCCTCCTCATCCTGAGTCTTGTGTGGGGGACGGCCAGTAGGACCGCTGCCATTAGACCCAGTAGGTGTTGGTACCACCAGGCCAATGCCACGTCTTAGCTGAGGAAGTGAGTAGCGGCCCTCCTGATGGCTGTAATCTTGTCCTCTGAGGGAAAAACTCTCTCGCAGCACATGTCCCAGATGAGCCCCAGAAAGGCCAGTCTCTGCGTAGGTTGCAGATGGGACTTCTTGAGATTGAACGAAAAGCCCAGATCGTGGTGTGTGAAGTGTGGTGCACAGCTTTTGGAGATGTAGCCCTGACGAGCCAGTCGTCGAGGTACGGGTAGATGTGGTGGCCCTGAGCCCTGGGGAGGGACACCACCGTATTCATAAGCCTGGTGAAGACCATGGGGGCCGAGTTGAGGCCGAAGGGGAGCACCTTGTATTGGAAATGGTGGCCCATGATTCTGAATCGTAGGAAAGAACAATGGGGCTGCCAAATCGGGACGTGTAGGTACGCGTCCTTCAGATCCCGGGAGCACATCCAGTCTCCCTTGCACAATGTCTCCGCTATGAGAGCTGGCGTAACCATCTTGAATTTTTGCAGAGGTACGGAGAGGTTGAGGGTGGATAGGTCCAACACAACTCTCAGACCAGCCTGGCTCTTTTTCTGAATGGGCGAAAATCCTGCAATAAGAAGCTCAAGCCTCGGTGGGAGGCCGGGACTTCCGGTTACGTGTCGAGAGCCGGGCAGTGGAGGATCTCCGCCAGAAGAGTTGCTGTCCCAATCTGTGGGAGTGGAGAGGAGGATGAAGGAGAGGCAGGGATAGGTAGGCCGTACCCCACGTATGCTACAGAAAGGGTCCAGGGGTCCGCAAAATTCTGCTGTCAAAACTGTGCATGGAGGGCAAGCCTGCCCCCAACTGGAGACACGTGGACCCGAAGGGGCGTGTCATGCCTGCTTTCCCTCTGAGGCTGCTGTGGATGAGGGGGACTGGAAAAAGCCTTTACTCCCCCGACCCTTTTTGTTGTTTGTGCCGATGTTGAGTCGGCGAATGGTCCGGATGCCTGGACCTCCGCTCTTGGAAGCCGCAGAACCCTCCGTATGTACGCCCCTTGTCTGAGCGCTGCTGTGACTGGATGTACGCCTTGGGCATGGCCTTTGTGAGGATAAAGACTTCGCTGTTTGCAAGCTGATTTTCTTTTTATCTAGCTCTTCGTCCGTGATGGAGTGAAAGAGGTCACCCCCTCGAAAGGTAGGTCCAAGATGCATCCGGGTTAAATTTATTAGCACAGAGCCAGGCCTTCCTTCTCATGTCTGTGGCTATGCAAATGGCCCGGCCAGAGGTGTCAATGTGGGCCACGGTAGACCCCATGATGTCTTGCGCCACCATTTTAGCCTCTGCAAGCCCTGCTTTGAAACGTGACTGGCTCTCAGCCGGAAGTTCCGGGAGGACGTCAGCTATTTCCGGCCAAAGCCTCTGGTTAATGGCTGCCAGCATGGCATCCGCATTGGCTTTACGAAGATGCAGCGAAGAGTTGGAATAAAGCTTTTTCCCGTAAGCCCCCAAGATCTTCTCCTCCTTGCCTAGCAGCGCCGCTGATGAAGAGGCTGAGGACGACTGAGACTTGGAGTAGAGTGATGCGGCAGCAATCACTAAAGAGTGTGGCTGAGGAAGGGCCTACAGCAAGAGTGCATCCACCTCCATTTGCCTGTACTTGGCGTCCAGGCGTCCATTGACCGGCTGGACCGAGTGGGGCTTGAGCCAGCCCTTTTTGCCAGGGCGCCAATGTCCTTCTGCATCGGGATCCCCGTTCTGGCCGCGGGTGTAGCGTGAGAACCTCAGCGAGAACCTCAGCGAGTACCCCCTCTTCTGGCTGCTCGACTTTGGGTTTAGGAAGTCCAAAGTACTCTGCCAGCCCTGCAAGACGTTCGTGGAAGGCCTTGGCTGACGAGAGTATGTCGGGGTCCTCCTCGTCTGTGTCCACCTGGTGGTCCAGAGGGGCCAGCACAGGTGGAGAGCTGGGAGCTGAAGGCTGCTGTGTGGAGGGCGGAGGTTGTGGCGGAGGCTGGTACGGAACCACCAGCACTATCGGCTGGGGTGCCGGTGCAGGCTGCACTCGGTCCTGCGGCGCTGGAGCCATGGGCGGGAGCACGTTCCTGATGGCATCCCTGAGCATGGCCCTCATTCAAGGAGATTTCATGAGCCAATCGAACCTTTCAAAGAACCTGTCCTCGCAGGCCGGAGGGGTGATAGGTGATATTGAGGGGGTAGCAGGCGGCTGCAGAGACAGTTGCATGCCCTGACTACATGGACACAGCAGGAACCTGCCCTGCGCAAATGAAGAATTGGCTGTAGGCCACATATCTATTTGACACCAGTCCCACCTTGACACTCGTTCCTCCACCTGCTCCCTTCCTTGGTGCGGTATCGGACGGGTGCCCATGTCGTCTGGCGTGGCGGCCATCTTGTCGAGCTGCCTTCCACGTGCCGACATCTTGTTGCTTGGCTCTCTGGGCCCAGCCTTGTCCAGGACTCTTGAGTGTGGATCATGTGGCCTACCCTGCTTTTCAGGTCGAGACCTGGTAGGCGTTATGCCCTTGGCAGAGTTGCCGGTAGTGTCGCGTATAGGCGCCCCCTCAGACATATTGCTGGTATAAGGGCGTAGCCCCTCGGGTAAACACCCGGTAAAAGGACCTTTCGGTCCCTCAGCACTGTCACCGGGAGGATCTGTTGACCCTTGGCCTGACGGCCAGTAGCTGGACTAGCCTCGGTGCTCGTGGTGGTATGAGGACCTGAGAGGTTCCTCCCTTAGGAAGGAGTCTCCCTTGAGGGGTGCGCTAGAAAAGAGCGGCCCTACCTTGGGCCTCGATCGATGATTGACAAATTTCTGTAGGTCCTCTGGAGGTGACCTCTGGAAGAGCTCCCTCTAATTAGCAAGTCTGTTCTTCAGAGCCCTCGAGGAAAAAGTGCGTTGAACGCGGTACAACCTTGCCAGCCGTGGTCGGGCCCAAGGCAGCAGAGGGCGTGGGCGTCTGACGTAGGAAAGATCCCTTCGCAGGCTGGACACCTGCTGAACCCTGTTGAAGTCGACATGCACCAGTGAGGAGTGTGACGCCTGAGGACCGAGTACCTAAAAAGACAAAAAGACAGAAGAACAAACGAGGAGTACTGCCGAATTCGGCCCGTTCCAGCCGACGCAGAAAAGGGGACTGAGGTGTGGAGCCTGAGGGCGGGTCAGGGCAGTGCATGCTCCCAGAGCTGCACCCCCACGCGCCTCTAAATTTAAAGGGGAAAAAGGTTTTTTCTGGGGAAAAGGTTGTCTCCCGTCTCTAGGAAAGGACACGCATGCAGTATGGAGGAAAGAGGATGGGACGTAAGAGTATATATGGTAATAAAGCATAACATGTACAACATCACAGTCTCTGAATAACCTTCTAACGTCCTGGATGATTTCCCTTCGCTTCGCCAGCAAGGTCAATTCTGTTAATGTTCAAATGAAGAAAAACATTTCTCAAATCAGTTCTTGATATTTCAAAGTCAATGTAAAGTTTTCTTAACCAAAGTTCCAACGAAAGCAAATCTCTTCTGCTTTGTGAAATATACACTTTCCACTTCAATCAAATAGCACCAAACGCAATCCCAGTCACAATGCTTTGTCACCTCTTTAAGAAGACTTGCCACAGTTCAAAAGAAATGCAATATCCACAACTATCACTAATACACAGTTTGTGGTTAACAGTATTCTCTTAGTTACAGTTTTAGAATTCACAATGGGATATTTGTCAGGATGACTTCTCAGTACTGCTGCTTCCACTTCTACATGATTCACTATGAGAACAGTCACCTTTGTCTCACAGTACTCCACTTGGTTTCGACTACTACAATAGCTTCAGTGATTAGTTCTTCTAGACAGGCTTCGACCAGATAAGCTTCAAAGTACTTGCCACAACAACAACCTGGGTTTGCCTTTAAAACTCACTTCTCTCTGTCTCCTACAGTCTCTAGCACTACAGGTTATGTCAACTTCAAAATAGTCTTTACAAGCAGCCTGTTTCCCTTCCCCAACTTCACCTGCACCTTTCTGCAATGTATCAGCCCAAGTAATTACCCAGAAGCCTTGGTGCCACACTCCTAGCTTCAGTTCATGCTTGCACACTTGTATCTTAGGCCAATGAACTGTTATTAACGTCACAGTACAGTTAGATTGCTCTATAACTCTGAGAAAGGCTGGTTTCACTGTTAATATGGGGAGACTCTTGGCTTTGGCAATGCTTGTTCCTACTACCCCCAGATACCCTCACAATCAGATAATAAAGAAACCATTGATGCTATATTGGTCACACACCATGACCAGCACCACTAAATGTAAACAACGTAGACACACCAACAACATGGTCAACGACACTGCTGTGTGAGCAGTTTTCCCTTCACTGACGTGCACCGAGCTACAACTCCAAGATACAGAAAGGCTCTGTCCATTGTGGTGGCGGCTCTAAAACGGCATTCTCTGAGTTAGGATCATACAATACTGAGCCTAGGGCTGAAACCGAAAGTATAAATAATATTTTTAAAGGGGGGGCAGCAGAGCTTTGAGTGGCAAAACTTGAATTGAGCCCGACAGCAAGGAAAGACACTTTTTATTGTCCTGTGCTGGAGATTCAAACCCGAGCCCTGCCAGTGATAAGTCAGTGTGACATCACACTGTGCTATTTCGGAGATGCTGGATTTCTTTTGTTTCATTCAATAGACTGCTTGACACAAAGCCTGGGACAGAAATCATTTAGACCACACACCCTCGTTACATACCGCCCTCGATTTCTCACCTCACTTAAAGCTCTGAGAGGGAGACACACGGAAATTGCCTTTAATTTTCCAGCATGCCCTTTACACTGAAACACAGCACGTGTTGCACTATGAAAAGCACTTTACAAATGTATAAGTGTGTGTCTCACTCTTAAGAATTTCATGAAACAATGTGTCCATTTTTGCCTCGGTGGAGGAATCCGGTATCACGGTGCAATCGGCGAGAGAGACACAAAGGTGTAAAGACGGGCCTATGGGAGCCAAATGTCTTTATCTTTGCAAGCCTTTTATTGCCATGTTGAAGCCATTAGTGGATGAAGTACTTTAAAATCCTCTACCCCCATTTGGCAGCTAACACACCACAAATAGTTTAAAAAGACACACACCTCGAGGCCAGTGGCAGATTTAAGGCAAAGGGCACCGTGGGCAAAAATTACAGAGGGCCACCAAGTGGGCGGGTCCTGGAGGCGGGGCCCCAAAGTGGGTAGAGTTGTGCAAATATGAACTTTAGGGACACATGATTCATTTTATTTAAATTGTGATTTTTAGGGCCCGAGCGCAGACATCCAGCCCTGAACTAATATTACAACAAGCAGAATTCAGGTCTGCTTAAATCTGCATTATCTCTTAACTATAATACATTAAACACTTGCTAGAGTAGAGGAGCGTGCGTTTCTGGAGAGGGGATACGACGAGAAGTAAACTGCCCAGTCAGAGCACCCTGGACCGAGCTGCAGCGAACAACTGGGAAGTGATTAACACAGAGTAATAGTGGGCATTGTGCATCACGTGGCAGGCGTTTAAAGCCCATTAATAGATTCATTGCCTTCATTACAGTGCACTGTGACCATCTGCTGAAATTTGGGTCTGACTGCAACGTGTGTCTCAGAGAGAGACTGGGAAGGGAAGGGGTGGGGCAGGGCACAGGGGCCCGCCTGCCATTTTGTCTGTCTGCCGACCTTTAAGTCCGCCACTGCTCAAGTCTTGTCAGAAGTTTAGTGAGTAACATACTGCGCCTGTAGGACATTTTTAAGTAAAGATGCTGTAGAGGTCTGAACGCTTGTTAAGCAGCATTATCGAGAGGAAGGTCGTATATCTCCTTGTACCATGGGTACAAGACCCCGTCGGGAAAACCACGACATTGTACTGCCAGGGATAATTTTACGTCACATTGGCAAATATTCATGCCAAACTGCCACTTAAAACCAAATTTCCAGTTTCGTACCATTTTAATCTCAATCCATGTATTCCACCTGTATTCCCCACCCCTCCCTCTTTATGTCCTTGGATACATACGATAACAACTGTGGCTGAAGCAGCAGCAAAGTAGAACTTGAGAAATAGACGACCAGCACACAGGTTGTATGTAGCCCTTCTGCCAGGCAGAGCGAGATAAGTGAGAAAAAGTAACTCTTGTTAATGAAACATTGGACAGGCCTTGGGAAAGAGCACCACTGGTGTGAAGTTGCCATGTTTCGGGAAAAGTCAGAAATAGGCCTAAAAAAACACAAATGATTATTCTTTCACGAGAACTAAAGACATCGAAGACATAAAGAAAGTCATTTAGGTCAACTTCTTGGAAACGAGATCTGCTCCAGTGACCTCATCAGGGGGTCGCCAGTCTTGCTATCTTCTGTGTAACGCGGATTTTTCCACAAGTGCATACTTTGGAAAATGTTCTTCGCACGCCCTTGCGCTGTGCTGATGGCCAATGTAAGCAACAAAATCATTACTTTCACTCGGCCACTTCTGGCCACAGACTATGCTACAAATCCTGGTGGGTTTGGGCAAAAACGTTATTAGTGCCTGTAACAAACAGTGATCGAAGTGAGCAGGAACGGTCCGGAGCAGCGTGCCACTACTTTTATTTTTAATTGTTAACAGTTTCACTACTTCTTTCACACTTCTCCACTTTAACACCCAATAGCAGTCCCAGTTAAAATTAGATACGTTTCAGCTCAATTGGCTGTTAACCAGCATGGTTTGGCTGCAACCCTTGAAAAATGTGTTGCACGTTGCTCTCTTCCTGACAACTCTGTCTCCTGTCGGGGTCACAGCTCCACTACTTTGTTTGATACACTTCTACCACTGGTAACAAACACCATAAAGTGGACAGGTCGGCAATTTTCTCTGAGAACTCTACGCACACTCTTAAGTGTTAATGATGTTGGATTGCAGAAAACGTGTTCAGTTTTTCTGAAACTGCAACTGTTATACACATCATATAAACCAGCTGCAGGCATGTTTTAAACAATGATCGACACTCTTGAAAGAAGTACAACCCATAGTGGGGTTTATGATTTCAAAACACTGTTTATCTCAATGAAATCCACCAAACAGCCCATTTTAAAATACAGGAATAAAGCTTAGAACCATGGGAGGGTTTACAGAGAATTGAAGTTGCCCTGTGTCTGATGTGAAATAATAAAGCATTCCTGGTGCAACCCAGATGTCCTCCTTTCTTGGCCTACTGGTGAAGCTTAACAGGGGACTGACTGGTTGCTGTGCCCACAGTCCCTTCCCATGGCGTATGCCTCTTTCCAAGTGCTTTACATGACCTTTGTTAGGAGCTATAGTGCCTCCAATTGCCCATTCAGGGTGAGGGAGATCCATTAAAGTAAATGCATTCTTAATACAAAAGAATTCTGTTATAAAGCAATTAAACTGTCCATTGGAAACTATAGTGCACCAGCGCTTATATTGTGCTCACCTTTTGCTCAAGCCGGTGCCCTCCTTCAGGAGCTAACCCCGCCCCTGCCCCCAGCAATAAAAGCTGCCTCCGCCATTACTTCCATGGCGCCAGAATCGCTCCACGGGCTGTCGGGACTAAGCCTTTAACACTTTGTCCATTCGGTGGCACTCCAAACAGGGAGGACCTAGGCTTTCCATTGCTGATGTGAAAGCAGAATGTACCGGAGGCCCCTGTCAAGGCTGCAGGGGTCAGGGTTTGTAGGAATGAACAGGTGGAGATGACAGGGGCGGCCTTCCCTGAGCTTTGTTGAATTGTAAAGATGGGGAAGTGGTGGGACGGTGGACTGAGGCAGTAGTGCAGGCGGTCTTCATCTAGGACTGGGTTCTTTTGGTTGTGTGGGGTTCAAAAGACCACAAGCATTTTCAAGGATTTGCGAGTGGAGTGATGATTCCAGGGGCTGCCAGTTCCTGGCTATAGTTCTAATGGAATGACGGGGAAGAGGTGAGAGGACAGGAACCATGTCTGCCCTCAGGAATGGTGATACAATCAGGGTGGTGACAGGTGGTGAACAGATGGCGGAACTTATCCTCAACCTTTGTTGTGTTCTGTATGTTGCCTGCTTCTTCCAGGATCAGGAAGAATAAAGATAAAGAAGTGCCTTAAAGAACCGAGGGAAACGGCCATTTACTTTCCCATTAATCTCTTTAGTTTTTAAGGCAGATTGAGAATCCCTGCATCACCCCCATTATAATGCATATGGAGACGTGTGAGGAGGTTCAGATATAGCTCTGTCTGGGACTTAAATCTCTTGCCTGGCTGCTCCACTGTGCATTTCCGAAGTAGTGCAACAGTTGCAACAAGAACTGAAGCGCCACAAGTGGACACCATCATGGACTTGTACTGGTTTTGAAGGACAGATGTTTGGTTTTCTAACGCTCACTTGGTTTTTCCCATAAAGTAAGAATAGAGCTGCTAAGTCAACAGCTTCCTAGTGAAAAAAATAAATGCCCAGTGATCCCTCATCTGTTGTCTGTCCCTGACCAGTCAGATAGAACATCCAGGTGAGAAACCACAGAAGGAATGTATGGTGGAGAGGAGGATGAGGCGGTGGAAGAGTTCACTGCTGGAAGGTGTGGGAGAACCTAAGGCTTGATGCAGAAGTACATCAATTATGCTGGCTCATGTGTCCCAAAAAGGGATTTCTTTACAATGCGTCCCAGTGGGGAATGGGGAACATGTATATCTGGAGCTTACTGAAACAAGTCCGGTGGCATTCAAAATGCAACACAATGGCAAGCATGTTAGACAATTATGTTTCATTATGGAATACCCTATCACTGTCCATGGACTCCACTGAAATTCCCACCAATCTCTCGCTTATGAAATCGGCTGGCATTTTTTTATTATGGTTTTACATTATGTTTATAATTTTACTGTTTTTATGTAAGTGTTCATACTGCGTTGCATGTGCACTTTACATATTTGTGTACATTTTGTGATGAGTCTGAGCAATTTGTCCCTTCTTCCCAGAGGGGAGCATCCCCTTTGAGGCTACGGAGGTGAGCCCACTACACCAGGCCCTCCCTAGGGGTCTGTGCAAGTGGGACCTCACTGTACTGGACCTCACCGGACCTCTTGTGCACTACGACTCCCATTCCAGAGCGGGACTCCCAATCCAAACCACCTTGTCTGAATATATGAATATGCAAAAGACTTTTCAATCTCTCACAACAACTAGATTTCACAAGAATCCTACTTTACCTCTCTTGGCTGCAAGCATGCTACACAGCATGAATACCCTGGGCAACGAAGGAGGACACATGGTCAGCTGTCTCTGTGACGTGTATAAGAAGAGGAAGGTTTGTAAAGCAAGGGGAACTCCTATGGAGGCAGGCAAACTGTTATGCAGAGGCAAGCCTCTGCAGTGTTGACGTCCTGGAGGGGGCGTAGCCATACTAGGCTGCAGAGGCAGTGGAACCAATGAGGAGGAAGAAGACGATACCCAAAAGTCTGCGGGTTGGCATTCTACCTGACGGAGAAGCCGAGGTCGGAACAGGAGCTGAGACAGAGATCTCCACCCTGTCTGGTGTCACGACCACGAAGAACCTGTGGTGGCCAGGAAGGCCGGCAACGGATGCTGAGACCAGACTGTGCAAGGGGGCTGAGATCCGGAGCATGCAGGTCAGACTGAGGTTGCAGACACATGCAGCCACAGGGAAAGCCGACAAGGTTTCAGGAGCCTGAGAAACCGGACGGGAAACATACCGCTACAAGGTACAAACATTGTAAATTACGATTGGAAAACATATCCAGATTACGGGAGCCTGAGAAACCCAGGGAGTGGAAAAACCCTATGAAAAGGGGATTGAGAGAAATACAAGCATTATAAATAACGATTGGGAAAGATATCAAGGTTACAGAAACCGGAGAGTAGAAACACGCTAGAAAAGGGGTAGTGAGAGTAAGACCAATATTGAGAAAAATCACTGGAAAAGCTATTGAGGCTACGGGAGCCTTGGAAACCCAAGTGTAAAAGAACCCTATGAAAGGGGGACAGAGAAGTATCAGCATTGTGAATAACGCTGGGATGCTTTCTAGGTTACGGGAGCCTGAGAAACCAGAGTGAACAAATACCCTATAAAGGGAGAAGATAAGGAATATAAAGACTTTTGAAGTAAGGCTAAGAAAGCCAGAGAGAAATGTTGAACTTTTAACAACCTCCCTATACATGTATACATAAATCCTTTATGTAGAAGAGAGCAAAAGGTCTGAGGATTGTAGGACTTTGGTGAGCCCCAGTGCTTCGAAGGAAGAAAAGTACATTTTTAATAAATTTAATAAATCAAAATTAAACTTAAACTAAAATGTTTTCTAGCATACACAGCACCACGGCCTTTTACACTTTTTTAGTTTCAAATCCAACAATGTTTTATTTATGAATATACACAATGCCCTTTGAAAAATATTATACTGATACTAGTATCCCTGTGGTCAGAACTCTTACTCGGCTCCCATAGCTTCACCAGCATAAGGTTCTGCTATTCTACTACAGAGATCTCAAAATGCACCTCTGCCCTGACTGGTCATGCCCAAATAACGCAGTACAGATGCATGCACAGTAGAAGTCAGTCCTGATCTGCACACATCACTGCTGCTTCTGTTACTTCCTGTGATATTTATATTCTAGTACTAAATTAACAGGTAAGGGAATAGATTTACATCCCATACTCTGTGAAGACTTTGGCATTACACATGTTCAAATTGGAAGGTGAATAAGAAAGAAAAAAAGCATTTTTTGGTTCAATTCATGGCATCACAGAACTTGCGGGCCAAATATTTTGGGGAGCTCTAGAAGCGACTGATGATTTCAGCAGGGCAGAACACCTGTGAGGATGAGGTTTCCATTGGAATGCACTGGCTAGGTGTACTGGTTACACTTGGTCTGCCTGTTGGTAGTCTCTTCTGGTTGAACAGACTGGAAATGGGCGGAATATCCGATATTAAAATATAACAGGACTTTAGGGGTGAGAGTTGGCTGTCCATCAGAGTGAAGTTTAAGAGTCAAGTAGCGGTGAAGTACCGCTTGGCCGCTCTCCCTGCCTCTCTACACGTGGACTTGCAAGCTTCTGCTGATACTTTATGATACATTTACCGGCTAACTACAACTAAGCCCTGCCCACTACCTGTAGTGACGTGATAAAAGTTCGACCTCGCGCGCACCGAGTCAAGTACCGATGAAGTACCGCTTGGCCGCTCTCCCTGCCTTTCTACATGTGTACTTGCAAGCTTCTGCTGATACTTTATGGTACACCCAACGGAATATATGCAAAAAGGACTTTTTGCCTTTTGTGGACTTTGTTTTTTTATTTACTGTTGCTTTCCTCATTTTATAGATACATTTACGGGCTATTTTACTGTGTAAAATACAACTGCAACTAAGCCCCACCCACTACCTGTAGTGACGTGATAAAAGTTCAACCTCAAGCGCACCAGCGTGCGCGCACTGAGTCAATTACCGGTGAAGTACCGCTTGGCCCCTTTGCCGAATTTGTCGCGGACTCGCTGCTCCAGGCGGTACTTCCCGGTCCACACTCCTCCTATAAATCAAAGCCAGTGAAGGAACAAGTTACTTACCTGTAACTGTTGTTCTCCAGCATGGGTCTGGCATGGATTCACATGCTCATGAATATTCCCCGTTGTCAGGCTGGGAATCCTCGGTAAAGAAAAATCAGTATCAGTTTCGTTTCTGATCTGTCTTTCGTAGTAGTAACCAATCACTGATCTCTGCGTCATACTGACCACAGCCAATGACTGCCATCTCCCTAAACCCCGCCTCTGGCAGCCATCTTCAGATTTGGTAACACGTGAAGTGGCAGTATGACCAAGTGAAGAGCCGCAGAGGGGTAGGCGGGAGGGTTCGCATGTGAATCCATGCCAGACCCATGCTGGAGAACAACAGTTACAGGTAAGTAACTTGTTCCTTCTCCAGCATGGGGTCTGGCATGGATTCACATGCTCATGAATAAAAGAATACATAGCAGTACACACATGCACAACCACGGGAGGTGGCAACAGGCTCAACATTAAGCAATACCACAACTCAACATTAAGCATCTCTTACCTTCTCACCAGGCTCATCTTAGGCGAACAGGTTGCGCAGCACTGCTTGGCCGACCCTGGACTCCTCCCTGGAATACCGGTCGACGCAGTAGAATTTCGTGAAGGTGTGCGTCGACCTCCACGTAGCAGCCCTGCAGATGTCCAGCAGGGGCACACCAGATAGGAACGTCGTGGTAGCTGCGATCGCTCTGGTGGAATGGGCTCTCGGACGGCCAGGCAGCGGTCGGTTTGCCAACCGGTGACAGTGCATGATACAGCCGGAGAGCCATCTGGAAATGGAAGCCTTTCAGAGAGCCTTCCCTTGATTGACAGGTCCAAACTTCACAAAAAATTGCGACGTCTTCCGAAAACTCTTCGTGCGGTCCACGTAGAACTTCAGCGCTCTAGCCACATCCAGCGAGTGCAAAGTCCTTTCAGCCGACGACGGGAAGAAAACAGGCAGCACCATGGTTTCGTTGAGGTGGAAGTCCGACGCCACCTTGGGCATGAAGGAGGGGTGCGTCCTGAGCACTACCCTCGTGTCGTGAAAAGTCAAGTACGGGGGCTTGCAGGAAAGGGCCCGGATCTCTCCCACCCGTCGTGCGGAGGTGATGGCCACAAGAAATGCTGTTTTCCACGACAAGAACTTCAACGGAGCTGAGTGCAGAGGCTCGAACGGAGGTCCCATGAGCTTGGGTCAGCACCACGTTGAGCTCCCACGCCGGGGCCGGAGCCTTCACCGGCGGGAACGATCTGAACAGTCCCTTCATGAATTCTTTCACCAGACGATGAGACCACAAAGACGTCCGTCCCGTGGTTCTGGTGTATCGGGAGATCGCAGCAAGATGAATCTTGATGGAAGCGTGCGCCAGTCCAGCATTGGCCAGCGTCAGCAGGTACGGCAGTACTTGAGGAGCCGTAATCCGTAGAGGGTTAATCTTCTGTGCGTGGCACCAGACAGAGAACCTCTTCCATTTGTGTCCGTAGCATTTAAGAGTTGAGGACACCCTGGCCTTTGCAAGAACCTCTCTGCAGTCGGCCGGTATGTCGTAACCTCCAAACTCTAACGCTGCAGGAGCCAGGCCTGCAAGTTCAGCGACTTCGGGTCGTGCTGGAGGATGGCGCCTCCTTCCCTGGAGAGAAGATCCGCGTCCACTGGCAGCTTGATTGAGGGGGCCGCTGACAAGTCCAGAAGGTCCGGGAACCATATCTGCCTCAGCCACGCAGGTGCGACGAGGATCATCCTGCACCGTGACCTCTTGAGCTGGTTGATGAGCCGGATCAGCAACGGCAATGGCGGGAACGCGTATAGGAACAGGCCCTCCCAGGGGAACGGGAAAGCATCGCCCATGCTCCTCGGCTGGGGAAACCTGCTGGCAAACCTCTGGCACTTGGAGTTTGTCGCCGTCGCGAACAGATCGATCTGGGGTGTGCCCCACCGTCGGAAAAGGCGGTCCACTAGATCCTGTCGTAGTTCCCACTCGTGGCACGAGCGCAGCTCTCTGCTGAGCGAGTCGGCGATGGTGTTTTTTATTCCTGCCAGATGAAACGGCACCAGAAATATCCCTTGGGCGACGGCCCAATGCCACAGATCCTGCGCCTCCTTGGACAGGGCTGGGGATCTGGTACCGCCCTGCTTCCTGATGTAGAACATGGTGGTGGTGTTGTCGGTGAAGATCCTCACCACCTTGCCATTGAGGGACGGAAGAAAGGACCTGAGGGCCCAAAACACTGCACAGAGCTCCAGGACGTTGATATGGAGGGACTTCTCCATCGGCAGCCAAAGGCCCGTCGCGTGCAGATTTTCGGTGTGCGCTCCCCACCCTTCCAGGGAGGCATCCGTGGTCACTGTCTTCTGGTGGCCCGGGGTCTGGAAGTCCATGCCCGCCGTCAGATGCGCGCGGGTGCCCCACCACCGGATCGCTCGTCAGAAGCTCTCGTCGAGTGTGATCCTGTCCTCGAAGCTGCCCGTCGTCTGGATCCAGCGAGCGTCCAGGAACTCCTGTAACGGGCGCATCCGAAGCCTGCACAAGCGGATGAGATAAATGCAAGACGACATCATTCCGAGGAGGGATTTGATGGACCTCACCCTGGCCGCGTCCGCAACCAGCATCCGCTGCACCTTGCCCAAGATGGCCCTCGTCCTTTCCTGCGAAGGTGAGGCCAGAAGCGCCACTGTGTCGAGTTTCGCTCCCAGAAACAGTGCGTCTTGCGCGGGCACCAGGTGGGACTTGGCGTAGTTTATGGAGAATCCCAGGTCCGTGAGTAGTTGGACGGTCCTCGCCGTGTGCTCCGCGGCGAGCTGCTTTGTCTTTGCTCGGATGAGCCAGTCGTCCAGGTAGGGGTAGACGTGGATCCCCTCCAGGCGCAGCCGTGCCGCCACCGGTGCGAGGCGGGTTCTTGAGGAGGGCGAGACCCTCATCCCAGATATCGTCCAGTAGCAACTGGCGAAATCCAGTGTCAGCGATGTCCGTCGCTATCGTAATGACGTGGTCCGATGCCACTTCTCCTTCCTGCAAGATCTCTAGGGCCTCTGCCCTCTTGTCGTCCGGTAGGAAGTCCAGCAGGGGGGCGATCTTGTACCACAACTCCCTGTCGTAGCGGGCTACGATAGCTAAGGCGTTGGCAGCCTTAATCGTCGTCGCTGCTGATGAGATGACTCTGCGTCCCATCGTGTCCAATTTCTTTCCCTCGCCGTCCGTGGGGGGAGGTTGACGTAGAGGCCGAAGCCCCCCCCCCGCTTTCTTCCTGGCCGCCGCGGAGACGACCGAGTCCGGGGTCGGCTGTGCCCAAAGGCACAAGGGGGCCGCGTCCGGGACCCGTGACTTCTTCTCGTACCGATCCCTTCTCGCAGGCGTTGTGGTGAACACCGTGGGTGCCAACCTCAATCCGAAGGGAAGGGCTCTGAACTGGTAGTGACGCCCTTGGACCACGAATCTGAGAAACTTTCGGTGTCCCTTTAGGATGGGGATATGGAAGTAAGCATCCTCCAAATCCAACGACGACAGGAAATCGCCCTCCTCCAGCTGACCCAGGACGTGCTGGAGGGCTGAGAAACTTCTGGAGTCCTCCAAAAGCGTGACTGGACGAAATCTTCACCCTTGAGGGGCGTAGAGGAATCCGACACGGGTCCCCGTTGATCGGATAAAGAAACGGTGGAGCTTGAGGCTCTTTTAACCGAAAAAAGAGAGAATTTTCCCATGAAAAAGCGCGAAAACGCACTACAGCTCGAGAGCAATAGCACGAGGATCCCAACACATGAACGTGCGGTAAAAATCTGAAGATGGCTGCCAGAGGCGGGGCTTAGGGAGATGGCAGTTATTGGCTGTGGTCAGTATGACACAGAGATCAGTGATTGGTTACTACTACGAAAGACAGATCAGAAACGAAACTGATACTGATTTTTCTTTACCGAGGATTCCCAGCCTGACGACGGGTAATATTCATGAGCATGTGAATCCATGCCAGACCCATGCTGGAGAAATTAGCTTTCCGGCTTTTGCCTGTTCTCCCTCTTCCCTGTTTTTGCATTGTTGGCCACTCCTAATCTACTACAAATGCCTTCGAGCATATTAAATAATAAGCCAGGATGTTCCACTCCGCTACCCCAAAAAATCAGGCAGCTCTCCAATCCATCAACAAAGTCCGCCCTACATATGGACATACGGGCATACTATAAAGATCTAGACAATGGCTCTCCGGTGGTTGGCACTAAAATTCCATTCAAGCCGCCACCGCTGCAGACTACAAACCACAACGCAAAGAATGCCTTTACAAATCCTTTTTTTGTTGAACCGCCTGTCACTAAGAAAATCATGCAGGAATCAAATGAAACCATCACTTCGACTGTACCATCAAGACATCGAGTATCAAGTCACTGTACTATTCCAACTAACGTGAGTAACGTTTCACTGTCTGACATTGTTTTACTATGTAATGCCCTAACCGCGCCTCCCGTGGCTGTTGACAGGGATATTTCACAAGCAACTTAATCTGATCCTGCGGTGATGGACCTTGATTTAAATGATTCTAGTTTCCCTTCACATGACTTACCTGAACATCCATCTGGTTCACATGGCCTATTTTTAGATACTAGCTGCCCAAACTCAGCTTTAGCAGTATCTTATCATCTTGCCCCTACTCTGAAACCACCACGCTTTCCATCACATGACTCAGAACCATCTAATACTATAGAACCAGCTAACAGAATTTTTGAAATAGCATTAAACTCAATGAACATGGCTATACTCTCATTGACTAAACTCTTTGAAACTCTTGATTGTAAACTAACCACACAGGCCTTACGAATAGACCAAGTGCTGCAATGGCAAAGTACACTATCCAAAATCATGAAGTCCTGGCTTTCCTCATGGTCCTGGTCAGCCAAATAAGATCATGGCTACAGCATTTACGCAAACAAACACGAGCACAGAAGTTGAAAACCCTACCTTAAACCAAAAGCCAGTATCAATGGATCAAATCACTCCAGTAGTGCCTTTCATTTCTGATATTATACTTGATCAGAATGCTTTAATCCCCCAGGAGTTCTCTGTCCCAAATCCAACTAACGAAGTAGCCACCTCACTTGAATTGACTGTCAAACCAGTATACACCATGTTTTCTGCTGCTAAAGAAGACAAAGAAACACAAGAAGACCGATCTTAATTGGAGAAAAAATCCAAAAATATCAAAAATCTGAAACAAAAATCTGTATCGCAAACAAAGCAGTTTATTAGAATTTTGCGCCAGACACAGACTACTAGTAATCAAGCACCCAAAGCAATAGCAAAAAAACATCTTCAATTAGCCAAGAAAAAAAGCAGGTACTAGCTACCTGTGACGGACAAGAGTATTGCCGCGTACAAACCGCTGGATGATCTAGTGGAATTAGCCAAAGCTGCTAGCTCAGCTAATACTGATCTCCAACTGAATCCTCCATCTATAAACCAAGATACTTGCATAAAAGGAACCTTGAAAATCACTTCTCAACCAGAAGCAGTAGATTATCGCCAAGACATTAGATGAGCAGCTGATGAATATGTGACTGCACAACCAGCACAAAAACAATCTCTTGTCTGTCCTAAAACTCTATATTATTCACCAAATCTCAAACGTCTTTTGAGAATAAATTAAGCAACATCAATGGAAAGGAGAATAATAACAAGACACAAAATCAATCTCTAAAAACAACTGGATAAAATAGATTGTATAGACAAAACTTTGAATTCCAAGTGCGAACCTAATCAAATAAAATTAGCCAATTCGAATCCTCACAACTCTCTAGGTCCTGAAATCTTGAAACTAATCGAATCTGCAATAATAAGAGTTATAGAGCAAAGACCACTAGTTCCGGAGGGTCTTATCAAACCGCAACCTGTACTTCAAAATTTTAAAATACAACAAAAACCGCTAACTAAACGATTGGCTCTACACTCATTAGTCCTATCGTGTCGACCATTACCTAGTATCCAGTATGATTTAAATCGGAAATCTGTAATGGAAATAATTTCCGAAATTCCAGCTCTAGATGATCTTTGCTCTGTTGATATTGAACAGGTTGAATTTGTTCACGAAAAGAAGAGAACATCTGTAATCTTGTGGTTTAATTTCCGGCTAGTTCTAAACACCATCTGTGGAGCCGAGAAATCTTCTTTTATTATGCTCCATCAATGGGGTTTACTTGAAGCACAATTTTGGAGGAGTGTGTTGAATTTGCCACCTTGTGTTCCACTACCCATACTGCGATATGAATTTGGTCTGCTGTTTTTGCCGGTCCATGTCCTGTGGAAAATGTGTAGTTTTTTTTAGAAAATGTATGTTGGGATTAGATGCAAACAAAATTCTAAGTGTGGTAACCCACCATGTGATATCATCTAAACTTGTTTATCCACAAAAATGGCGTGAGTGTGTATTAAATACTTTGGCCGATGCAGACATTTCCTTAGATCTTTTGTTAGAAAACCCTAACCGAGCGAAAGTAAAAATGCAGCAACACAACTAGTTGTGCAATCATGAGAAATGCACTACTTATAAAGATTTTAACAGCGAGTTGTTTGGCTATAAGAAAATTAAACAAACAGATTATTTGGTAAAGTGCCCCTCACTGAAGAGAAGAGAACACTATCTATGCTTCAGATTGAATCTGTGGCACACAAGAGAGATCCTAACAAGGAGAGGTGCCTTACCTAAAGAGATGAATTTTTGTTGCTTTTGCCTTGATCAAACTCAAAAAGAGACGTTCAAACATTTAATTGGCAATTGTCCAGCGTTAGTTTCACAGCAACAAGTGTATTTTACTAAACTCCTGAATTTCTTTAAACCTGCAAATATGGCAGAATATCTTCTCCAGTACAAGATATGCAGTAAGAATAGCGATAGTACATTATTTAGAACTACTACCATATCTAGATGCAAACATAAAAATCATAATATGAAGAAGAAATCCTAATACAGATAAGTAGCAAGTCTGTATGCACTATCAGAGAGAATCCCCAAATTTAATTTTATACCACCTGAAAGTTACTACTTTATAATTTTACGATTTTGTTTCAATATCATAATACATATTAGCAAATATGATTTTTAAATTATTGAATGTGGGATTTTTTTAAGTGTTATAAATATTGTAAATATGGTAAATTTTGTAAATGTTTTGTAAACGCTGGAAAACTTGTAAGAACTTGTAATGTGTAAAATGTCTTTTGTTTAAGAATGTCATGGTATATTTGAAAGGTTGATCTGTTAGCCAACCAAATAAAAAAAAAAGAATACAATTTGTGCATCATCCATTGCCATATCAGGTAACTAAGCACTGTAACTAAGCACTGTTCAACACTCTGGTGGGAACAAGGGGCCTATCCAGGGACAAGAAAGAATGAATTGTGTGTCAGCCTGGCTTAAACGAAAATTTCAGGTACCAGTGGACACACACGCTCTGCGTCGGTGGAGTTAATTACTTCGGATGTGACGTCCAGGGTGGTATACATACAAAAAGCTGTGCCCAATGACATCAGTTGCACCCTTTTCCCACTCTCACAAAGCTGCTGAGAAACCACAGAACTGCAAGAGGTGAATAGAACCTCCATAACGAATTGTAGGTTGGAAGGATGATCCAAGGAATTGGTGGGAGCAAACAATTATCAATCAGAAATAAAATTACCAAAGATTAAGTAATTTGATTCTTCTAAAAGATTTCTTCCCCATCTCAGAAAGACAAAGTAGTACACAACCTGGAGAAGGGAGGAGAGAGGCGCTCTGGAGCACAGAAAAGCAAAGCGGGTGTCCAGATGGGCACCCTAGTCGCATAAAGAGTCCAAGTAATAAGCCTAGGAGATTGTGCAGAAAAGTCCACATACCCATGTGACAGAGGTTCACTAATAGGGACAACCCTCTGGAATGCAGAGGCAGCTTCCACGGCCCTTGCAGTTTTGAGAATGAAATACTAAGGCACCATCTTCCCACCTAAATCATAGCACCCAAAAATTCAGAGGAAAATCCATCAAGACAGGGTCTGCTTAGCACCAGTCCTGCCAGCAACAGCACAGACATAACCCACAAACAACTTGTCATTCTTCCTTGTGTCCCCCATCCAAGGCACCTGGTAGCTGAGAGCCCTCTTGTGGTGAAGACTATGAAACATGAAAGGCACAGGGTAGAAAACAAAAAGATGGATCTTCTGTGACAGATGAAAATCGGACATATACTTGAAAATAAAGGAGGACCTGCCAGGAGAAGACCAAGTATGGCAGCTTAACAGAAAGTTACTTTAAGTGGTGCTTAATATTGATTTAGCAAGACAGCAATGTTGTACCCTAAATTACAGAAATGAGCCTGAGACTTACATATTTCGTTATAGGTACCGCAACAACATTAAGCACGGAGTCTTATTCGACTATCTATTTCGTGTTCCCCACGGCTAAGCGGTAAGTATAATCAATTTAGTTATTTTAAACGTAACAAAAGATGGTCCAGGCATGGGACCCAGCGCTATTTGACAGCGACTGATCCCGTGCCTGGCCATCCATTCACTTCATTTTCTAAAAATATATTTTGAGACCCATTTTTTATATCATATTAGCCTTCAGAACCTACATGAACTATGCTCGAATTACTCCACCTTGATGAGCGACACCATTCATAAAGTCTTCCCCTTTCTGGTACAGAAAACCGAACATTCAGGTCAGATGAACTTTGAACCTACACTTAAACACATATCTTAGGTATGTTACTTAGTTTTCATTCACTTACTTTACATATACCGACTTCACCATTCACACCTGATGAAGGGCTCAGCCCGAAACGGTATTGTATAGACAGAAGGAGAAACACTTCAGTACAATGTTTTTCACCAGTACTATAGGCTCCTTGAAAGAAACAGCAGTTTTCTTCACGAATGGAATTTTCTTTTTCATTAAGTGACCCATGAATAATGTATTTATTGTGAATTACCCTGTATTATGTAAAACACTTATTTTCTTGAACATTTTGTGACCAAAAATTATGTTTATAATATGAACTCTACTAATTCAAGTGATTGTATGCAATACTGATGTATTATTTGCTTATTTACTTTGTATTGATCATTGGTCATTAAATAATTCTTGTTGAAGAAATGAATTACTTTGGACATTGAAATAACATTGCATTGTCAGCATTAAGAGTGCTCTGTAGTTGTCTCCCAATCTTGTGAGACCAGCTTTCTCTTTGCCATTTGTCAGTGATCTTGTAGCCAATATCCTCTCAGGAGCACCTGAAATATACTTTGACCTCCAAACTAAATCTTTGATCCCAGTGGAAAGCCAAAAAAGCTGGAAAAAACACATTTTGAGTGTGCCTCTACCCCAATTGTATTATAGTTTAACAGAAAGGGGCAGTCACTCACTCACCTTCCTTGGGGAAGTGATTGCAACCACCAGGTAAATCATATTAAGAGTGAGTAACCTCAAGGAGCAGGAATGCATGGTCTCAAATATTGCTGCCATGAGAAACATTAAAACAAAAAGTAAATACTATGCAAGAATAATGAACTAGTGTGGTGGGGACTGGTTACACAAACAAGCAAAAACAGCGCAACGGTGAGGATGGTAAAGGTCCAGCCCCATTCTGGGGCCCTATTGATGGCCAAACCAGCAGCCTCGTACCCAGTTATACTACTAATTTGAAAGTCCTTCTGGGCCAGTGAAAGCAGAAAATCCTGAGCCGCAGAGGACAGACAGATCAAAGAGTCCACACGCATCATGCTGCACTATGCCAAAAACATACACCACTGCAGGACATCAGACTGATCCCACTCCTTGCACCTCCACAGCCAAGCATGAAGGCTAAGACTGCCCAGGTTCAGTTGGGAGACCATTGGTCTGACTGGGGAGGAGATCCACCCTCACCAGGAGGCATCTGGTAAGACAGATTGACCTGTTCAGAAGCTTCACGTACACAGGGCACAGTCCCGTGCGATCAAGGTGAAGGTAGACCTGGAGTTTCCTGAGAAATTGCATTAAGGACAGGAATCAGCAGGAATACAGTGTGCAGATCGATGTTCCCCTTGACAATCAACGAATCACCAAAGCTCCCTGCAGAGGAAACTCCATGGAGAAGAAAAACATGCACTTCTGGTTCACACTGGGGGTAAATTAGTCCTTTTAGGGATCCCTTAAGAGGCTAATATTGCAACCAGTACTTCCTGACACAGCTCCAACTCGTAGGAAACAGACAAATGCCTGCTCAAAGTGTCCACAAACATGTTCTTCATCTTAGCAACACAAGTTGCCAAGTGGCAACGGTTGTTCTCTGAGGCCCATAACCACAGTCACGTTGCTTCCCTGCACAGAGTCGGAGATCCCACAGTACATCTTTTGTTGGGGTAGTTCATTGCCACAGTCTCATCAGCCAGAATTGAGAGACACTTGCCTCGAGTGAACGGAAGGAAAGTAGCCCGGCCCACTTCATAGCTTGCAGGTCAAGAGTGCTGATGTGCTCTCCTGCCTCAGTGGGGCACCACAGCCCACTTACCGTTAGACTGTTCAGGTGTACCCATCTGGGCTGCATCGGTGACTACCATCAATTGAGGCCAAGAGTGCTGAAAATGCCCCCCGCCCCCCTTAGCAAGTTGCGTCTGCAGGCCTACTATGGGAGGTCCTGTGACACCTTCTTGAAGGCCTGTAAAAGGTCTGGCATATTGCCCTGAAACGCCACTGACAGCAAAGCAGCCACTGGCACAACTTCCTGCTCAAGAAAGCCTCTGGCACCATGAAAATGCAGCAGCCCACAAGACCCAGTATGCACAGACAGGTGGAGGCTGGGAGCTGGATCAGGGGCTGGAAGACCTGCAACCATCTGAAAGGCCTTTGGGAGAAAAGACCCTGCCTGAGCTCAGAACCCCCATGATGCATGATGAACCAGAGCAACTGAGGTGGAAGCCCACAGTCTTCTTGAAGGTGAGGGAGAAGCGCAAGTTGTGTAGTAGATGTGGTAATGGGCAGGTAGGCTGCCACTAGCTCTGGGGTGAAAGTGTCAATGACCCAGCTCTGGGGTGCAAGTGTCAATGACCCAATCATCAATGTAGGAAAAGATGTGAATCCGTTTTCTCCTGAGACGTGTGCCACCAGAGCTTTCAGCCTGGTTAAACCCCTTGGGGCAGAGGAAAGACTGAAGGGCAGGACCGAAACTGGTAATGGGCTTTCCAAACTGCAAATCTCACGTACTACTTGTGCTTTAGATGGACCAACACATGGAAGTATGCATCTTGAAGATCCACTAACAGCAACAAGTGACCAAGTTCAAGGGCCTGGCGAATTTGAGCCTGGGTGACCATCTGGAATTAGCTCTTGCACACGCACAAATTCAGACACCTAGGATTCATAGTGGGAGACTGGTTTGCTGTTATTTTTGGAAACCAGAGAAATAAGGGAGAAGCAACCCCTTACTCTCTGAGGCGGGAACATGCTCTATCACGGCCTTGGTTAGTTATGAGATGTTTAATTTTCTACCAACAGATTTCAGCCTTGGAGAGGGGAATGGCGAGAAAGGGGTTTAGTCTGGGGGACAGTGGAGAACCAAGAGACTATAACCCTGTGCCATGATACATAAGGCCCTGTCACCACAGGTGGTACTCTGCCCCGCCTGGACATATATACGAAAACCACCGATCACTGCAGAGGTAAATCTAACTTAAAGTAGTTTTGGACCAAATTCGGAACAGAGGACTGTAGAGGTGCAAACAATGCTTCTTGGGACACCTCTGCCCCTACCCTAAAAAGGAAAAATGTGTTTGGCAGAGGATGCCTCATCTCTGCCCCTGTGGGCAAAGGAAAGAAAATGAAGCAATGACTCATCTGTAGGAAGAGACAGAATGATGCTACTAACCTAGAACCTTGTAGGTTGTCAAACGCAAACAACACATACAGGAGCTTTGGTTGGATGTCTGGGATGATCCCAGACCTCCTCAGCTAAGAATGCCTTCAGGGTGCCATCAAACAAGCCATATAATCAGCTATATCCAGGTCCGAGTACAAGATCTGGAATGATCCTTCAAAGCCACCCTCCACCATAATGTCGAAATCTGCATCTTGTGCATGGGTACATTTTCATCAGCATTTCAGAGGACACTCCACAAAGTGTGGGATAGTTCGGTAGGGCACAAGTCATGTTCAGAGCCCAGAGCACCAGACTGCCGGACATGAAAACCTGGCACCCAAGAGCATCCTTGGTCCCCACAGTGGAGACCTGATCCAACAGACTTTCCGGAGGAGTGCACTTGAAAAGGAAGCACAGATTCATGGGAGCAGGGATATTACTTTGAGCAAAATTTCTGTCAATAGCCAGAGCAGGTTTTAACCACGCCGCCTTTACAGGATCAGCAATAGCTGATTAAATTGAAGTGTACCTCTATGGAAGTACTTTGTTCCAGGTAGTCTGTGAGATCAAACTAGACCAGAGGCTTTGATGGGGCACACAACCCTGTCTCTACGCTTTGGTTGTCATCTGAAAGGAAACATTGGGCTTTTAACATGCAGACATTTGCATAAAATTAAGCTCAGGTTAAGTGTCCAATCCGGTGGTATTGTGCGAGTCAGAGGCCAAGGTGATCAAAACATCACTCTGCCTGTGCGCATTGACGTCTTCCACCTCTCCATAATCATGGGATCCAACCCACAAGGGACAGGGTCACCTTCCTAATTGCATATTTGACCCATTGTTGTGAACAATGGAACCCGGAGTAAAGTCCAGTGAGGTGTTAGCGCCAAACCCAAGCAGCCTTGTTTGGCACCCGAAGGCATAGCAACGCGGCCCTAGATAGCTAGAGAATAGTGGCCTTAAAAATTGGGGCCGGAACAAAGCTAGAAGGCATGTGTTTGCCTGCCGAAGGATTGCCTCTGCCAGCATTAGAAGGCACAGTAGTTCCAGACTCCTACACCAGTGAGACTGCTACCGCTGGTGCTTTGGCGAAGATGTCCAGTATCTTCTGCGTAAATCCTTCCCATTGCTACGGTGTGGTTAATTAGAATGCTGTTATTCCGGAGAGGTATATTCCCTAGAGTGGGAGTGGCTGTTTCTTAGTGGAGGAAAAGTAAGAAAAGTGCTGCCTCCATGAGTCGCTGACGCAGGACCACCTGTGGTGGTGTTTCTTCTTCTCATCTTTCTTGAGCTCGTTATGAGGACAAGACTCATGCAGCAGCTTCTCTACCCTGAGCACTTTGCTACAAGGTTCTGAACCCAGGGACTTCGATGCGGTATGCTATCATCGGGCGCCAATGACGGTGAGTGGAGCTGCAGTCCAGACAAACACTGGAGAGTGTATTTCTAAGTGGAGGAATTTGTGGGAGGTAGGAATCAATTACAAACTGCATCATTTTATTTTTCCACAGCAATGGGAAGGGCATGATTTGACAAACTTCCTCTGGATACATATTCCAAGATGAGGCTTTGTTTACTTAGAAAGAGTGCCCTATAGCTCTTTCACGCTTGAAGAACGAAATTATGGTGATGTACCTAATCTGTGAATCCAATTCGCATATTGGAGGGCACGATTTTAATTTGTTACAAATATAGCTGCGTGAATGGGTCAGATCCCTGGATTAGAGGACTGATTCGGTTTCTCTTTACAAGTGTTGTAGAGGAATGCATTACTCGAAGTCTGAAAGTATCTAATAAGAGAGACTGTCAGAAGAGCATTGAAACTTTCAAGGTAAGTTTGGGTGGAACGACCCAGGCTGACAAGAGATTGGTTTACTAATTACTGACTGGGCTAGGTTCCGACAGGCTCAGTTGACTAGGACAGACCTTTATTTGGTATGGGTAGAGCTCAGTTTGGGCTTGAGGTATACTTTTCAAAGTTCGGCATGAGCTTTGTGTTGCCATTTGTCTAAGCAGATTGGAACAGGACTACAACGTAGTGTGAGAAACCAAAGGGTGTCTCACCTACTAGTCCCCAGCGATTTCTCACTCAGGTGGACATGGCACAGCCATCGCCTTTAGATCCAGACGCTTGTGGTGGACCAGTGTGGGAGGATCACCTGGGTTAGTGGTCTTTGTGGAGCGGGGCTGAGGCAGCCGAGGGCGAGACGCAGTTTTCCCCCTTTTATGTACACCTAACCTATCCTATTTTTTAAGATTCTCTGATGTCCCAACTGCCCCTCCTTCTACACAAACACTTGGCTGATGCCGAGGGCCACAGAGTAACAAGACTAACTCTTATACATAGCACAGGACATGTCCCGCTAATCGGGTCAGGCAAAGTCAAGCACTTGACTTTAAATGCATACACCTGATAACAATTAGCTCTCCTCACACGGATAAAAGGTGATCCATAGAGAGACACTCTGAGCAAGGTGGAACACGAGTAAGAGCAGAACTTCCGGGGCATAAGCAAACCTACTGGTGCAGAACGACGGACCAAGGGACAAGAGCAGCGGGTCGAGCACCCCAGGAGCTCCCTACAGGAGGTCGTTGCTTCTAAAAAGTCATGAAAGACACGTGAAGAAGGCCAAATCACGAAGCAGAAGGCTGAATTGGGTTTCAAGGATGCCAGCAACCCTCCCGAATGAACAGAAGAGTTGGGGAGGTGAGGCCAAGCCTGTGGTACTAACCTTGACTCATGAACTGTAAAGACCAGAAAGAAACACACACAGCCGGTGAGTTGGCAAGTGACCTGAGACACCGGTGTCTGCTAGGGAAAGATTGGAGTTGCAACATTATATCGCAAGTGAAGGTTGCACGCGTGTGGATGAGACGCAAAGAAAGGCAGACCTGTGAACAAACTTTGAAGTAAAGATAGCAGTGAAACCAGCAATATTGAGTAATGTAGTGGTTCGGCGAAAGGAAGTAGGGATAAAGTGAATGAACTGTAAAAGCAAAGTGATCAGAATTAACCCTGAGAGAAGGGGAGAGAGTAAAAAGCTGAACGTTGAACTTTGAATCCAAGTGGTCCTGCAGAGGTCTGTATAGAAAACCACACACATTTGAAAGTCTTTGACATCCGAAAACGGTCTGAGCCCGACCCAAAGTGTAATAAGATGGAGGAAGGGAGCCCCCTTAAGTATTGTTGAACTTGTGTTGTGCAAGGTCTGAGCCTGACAGAGGGGGACCTGCATGAACTTTGTTGAACGTTGTTTGGAAGACTAGAAAGAAAGACTCACATGGAAGGCCAGGCGGGCCTCAATCCACATTTTTGAACTGTTCTATTGTTGAAAACCAGAGCCCGGTTGCGTCATCCTGCCTGCGGGTGCTGCCTTACACCATGCTGTCTAAAGTGGGGAGGAGTGCTTCTTCCGTCACATTTATTCTTTATATTTGAACACCAATTTTCCTTTACATACATATCTCCTTTATACAAGAGATAGGGCAGGCATTAGGTTTCGTTAGCATAGCCCATTTTTATTTGACAGACTCTACTAGGACTGTTTTATTTATTATTTGATGGTCGAGACTACTCCTATCCTAGTTATAGGGCAAAGTATGAGTTTTTCCAAACCCAGAAACTTTAATAAAGGTTTTTACAAACTGTATGCTTTGTGTCTGTGTCATACTTGTGATACCATGCCTCCCCTACAATAGACACTTTAGGATTATGGACTAAGTTCTTTGCGGTGTCCAGTCATAGTTTTGAAAAAATTGTTTCTACATGCAAAAGTTTTGACACAAAAGCATCGAGAAAAAAGTTCTGAATGCATTTTTTTTATGTTACAGGTTTTTTTCGTATAGAAAAAAACATGTGTTTTAAAAAGAAAACGGGGGTAAGGGGCGGAACCCCCCTATTAAAAAAAAATGCATTCGTAACTTTTGTTTTCGAGGCTTTTGTGTCGAAACTTTTGTATGTAGACACTTTGACTGTCGAAACAGTCACTATAAACCCTTCTTTGCCACATTCACAGTCCAAGCCACATAGTGCCCAAGTTGCAATTTGTAATCCATCCAGAAGGATAGAGATTGTCTTGCTTCTTCCTGCTCCAAAGGATTACCTCCAGGTCAGCCCAATCTTAAAGGATATGGTGCCTGTCCAGGAACACAGTACACAGCTCAATATACAGGGTTAAAGCATCCATTTCACTATCTACCAATCCTAGTTTTTTTTTTAAGATGTGTCAGGCTTCAGAGCCTCTAAGGCCTTAGATGTCTAAGGGTCAAAGGTTTGTTCTGGCTTCCAAGCTTTCCCATGGTCCTCAGCTCTCTCAAACCTCAGTACTCTCAGTCCAGAGATCTCTGCCCTGGTACTGGCTGTCTGCCTCTTAAACAGTTACTTACTCTGCCCTTGCAAAGGCCTCGCATCTCATGGCCCAATCAACTGGAAACTTTTATTGGCTAGAAACTTCTTTAGTTGTGCAGAGACTTTGGGCTGGCTCCTGCTCGTTTAATTTGCCCTAGAAGGTGTAGGTCTGTAGAATCTGGAAGCTTTAAAAGCCTTGGTAGCCTTCTTTGATTCAGGTAAAAGTCACACCTTCATCCCTTAGCCCCGCCAGTGGTTCACAGGTCTTCAGCTGTAACACTGCTTCTTGGAAGCACTGTCAAGCATACATTAGATTCTCGGCTTAGTCTGGGTACTGTTTGTGTGGATCTCTGATAGCATGTGGGATCCCACGGAACGGTCTTGTATACTGGACTCCTATCAGGGTCTACTCTGAACCTGCTGGACTTCTGTGCCTTTCTCTGAGGGCCCTTCCTGGAGCAAGGGATCCAGTGGTGCAAATGCAGGCTCCACATGGTGTCAAAGCATCACTTCGATTCTTTCTTTGGGGTGCAGCAAAAAATGGTTCACAGTTCCTGGACTTTTCCGATTTGTTCTGGGGCATTTACTATGGGCAATCATAGTGGTCTTGGTGGCACTTGGACACTCTTCCTTGACCAAAATGAGACATAGGCTTTTGTGGGTGGGCAAAAACACTTCAGCCTAGCTCATCAGAAAAGGTGTCTGCTGGTTAAGAGTATGGGGCAGAGATTAGGAAGGAGGCCTTTACCGCCTTCAGGTAATTCATGGATTTGGCAACCAGGCGCAGATAGGCACGCTTTCCCCTCGGTTGCAGAGTCCCCTGCAGGATATGGTATGGGGTCAGGCACCTGACCGTCATAACCAGTATACGAACAGTAAGTTCTATAAATCTATCAAAATATACATCTAGCATATTATCCTGCGCACTACTATCCTAATACTGAACTATCAACAGAGCTTTCATGTTCCAGCTCCAATCTGGCTGAAGCAAAAACATGCACATAGATATGCCAGTTACAGATCTGAACATTGAGACTGAGGTTTTGGGTACAAGAAAATCAGGATTTATGAAAGACTAGGAAGCATATATTATGTGTACATATTTCTTTAATGTGTTTCAATTCCTCAGCGGACCAACATTACATCACCAACAAAAGCAATGTGCAATAAATAAATAAATAAATATGTGGAACAACTATGCAGCTCCCTCTTGATGCTCCGAAGTGTAGATAAAGCAACAACCTGGGCGGTCCATCCAAGACTACAGTAAGCAAAGGACTTACTGAGCTGTGAAAAAAAAGTAATAGGTTACTCAACCAACCCGAGGCTCCAAACTTCCAATCCACCAAAGAAGAACATAGCATTGGCACGATAAATCAAATCAGTTAACAATAACTTGCTTGCAACTCAGAGAAAGCAAAAAAGGCAAACTAAAATACCACCTTCAAGTTACGAATCAGAATGATGGTGGGGTTTAGGATTGGAATGAAATAGAATATCCACCTCCAGAGAAAATGCATATTTACCTTCTATGTAAAAGATTGGAAAATCTCAATTCTACTGCAAGAAACTAGTTTCACATTAGCTACTGTGCATGCCATACCTGCAAACATGACCAATCTACTTAAAATAAAAGCTCTTCCAGGTGAAAGGCCTGGGACAATCTGCTATCGTCAAAGTGTCTTCAAGCCACCCTGAAGAGAAGACACGCATAGTCTTTACAGCCAAGAAAACTGGTCACTTCGGGCATAACCATAATATCTGCAAACTGCATAACCCAATTTGATGAAAAGGATAAGGTGAAAAGATATCAAAGTTGCTTGCCGGGGCCTGAATACAAGAAACAGGTTCTATCCTCAAACACCCTTCAGTTTTCATCCAGAGACAACACAGGGCTTCCGGGAAAACTAGGACAGAATACAGAACTGGAGTAGGGACAACTTCTCCTTGTTATAAAGAAAAATCACACCCACTGAAGTGAACTGTCTACCAAAGACTTCAGACACCCTCATATGGATACAATCCTGAAGGAAATGATGTGTCCAACTGACAAACTGAGTCAGAGACAACAAGGATGTGTTTGGTCACCGGAAAACGACCTTCAGAAACACATTTAAATTCCTGGTGCATTGCAGCTGGAGTATGGCTGTCACCTGAGAAGAAAGTGACACTAACTTCTGTAAACCTGTGCATTCATGCTTTGGTTTACCATAGCCACAGAGTGACTACTGAGCTGTAAAGGTTTGGAAAGCAAAATCACAAGGGTTAAGGGTGGTAAAATATTTACCAGGTCGGATAGTGAACAATTAACAGGATCCACATTAGCACCATTTACCAGTAAAGTAGAGTTGTAGATTCAACATGCTCCCATGGCTCAAGACCGGCAATTTCTCCCAAAAGACCTCTGTAACACCAGAATTTGACACAGTCGAATTCACTTAAGGTGAACCCAGCACGACAAATGTTTCATCCTTTCCTTTTGACCCAGGAGAAGGTCCATATTCTAGTGGTTAGAGCCATTCTTGTACCTCATACAGAAATTTCACTACTAAATTTGCCATTACTGGAAGGAAATAATGTGTTGTAAACTACCTTACCAGAAAGTGTTCCCATAAATTCTAGCAGAACTTGGCAAAGTTCTTTGCGCAGACGTGTACCTGCTTCCCCTCTTATTTGAGTTAGATGAAAAGGAGGATTTCTCCATGTCAGACTTAATAGCAATTGCTCTAGAAAACTATGCCAAACCACTGAAAGGATAAAGATGGTCTTGAATGCCTCACCCGACATGAAGCAGTGCCCAAATAAGACCTGCTTGCATCAGAATTGGTGACTAGTTTTAACAATGTCGGGAGAACTGAATGCCAGTTTTAGGCTTTCAGGTTGACTAATTACCAACAGTACACCTTTCATGTCTGCACCAACACATTTAGACTAGAGGGATCCGATTCAATTGTGTGAAATCCTGGACCACTATAGAAAGCAAAAACAGAGGAGGCCCAGGAAGATCACAAAAAGGACATTCACAGATCCACAATGCTCTCCAGGGCCCACAAAGGCATCAAGTTCCTCTTAAAAGCCACACGATGAGCCACATATTGACTGCATCTTATCCTACGAAAGCTTTAAGGAGAAGGAGGCAGTAATTAATACAATATACAAGCAGTTCATGGTCTTTAAGGGACCAGCAGAATTCTCTAAAACACCTAGAAAGCCCAGACACAAAGCCTTTCCATGGTAATCCTCATTAGGCTATCTGGCACAGACTAATTATCAAGCTGTTGTACATATAGTTCAGAAAACAACCACCACTCTCAGGACAAAGTTGTTCACTTCCTAAAGGAGCTCAGAGAAGTTCCACAGAGTAGATGCCAGGATGAAACTATCTGGCTAACAAAAGACAAGAAAAGACTGAAGCAAAATGATCGTAGGTTACTGATCTAGTTGAGGTGTGGCAATCAAAGAGGGAGCTGCATAGCTGTTGCATAAATGTATTAGTCTGTTCAACATCAATTTACTTATTCATATACTTGTAAGTCATGGTAAATGCATTTCTAGCAGAACTATAACAAAAGATACAGATAGGCACAACCACAGAGAGCAATAAGTAAACAAAGTAAGAAAGAAGATCCCATTAACATTCATAGGGATAATGTTAATGTCAAATACAGAAGAACCAATGTCAGGAGATTTGTGGAGAACATAAGCTTAAAGTGGTGACCAAATCTTCCTAGGACTTTGCTAAATTGGCACCATACCACAAAAGGTCTAATTGCAATCATTACACTACAAAGATCTGTGAACTGTTTTGACATTAATAAAGGTTTTTTTCCACTAAATGTCACCAGCGTTTGCTGCAAACACTATTGCCAAAAATAGGAATTCATATAGATCTGTTTTTAAACGTTTGAAGTCACCCAATAGACATCCCACAGGTTTCAAAGGCAAATGGGTGCAAAACCTCAATTGTTATGTAAAACCTACCTCTTTGTAATGTTGTTTCTGATGGATTAGTCCTTCATCCCACAGATCCCTCATCTTAGATATTTCTCTATTCAGTGTAAGCTGACTTTAGAAACATTTTCCACTACCACGGGATGCAGCGTGGCTGCATGTCAGCTCCGTTGGGCGCCCAGACACTAGACTTGGCATTGGGCTCAGTACATATGGAGCCCTCACACTACATGATCTCCGTTCTACCCTATTTCCTAGTGCCAAGCAGTGAAGGGACCAGAGAAAAGAGTAAAGGGCATGCTGGGAGGGGGATAAGTAGCATGTGGGATGAAAATACCATTCTATCAGAAAGATCATTAACGACAGGAAAGTAATATGATTTCTAATGGATTTCTTCCTCCCACAAACTCCTCATCTTCGATAGACTTCCATAGCAGTAAAGAAATCTGGTGGAGGGAGGAAAGTGTCACGACTATGGGTGACTGGCGAGTGTGGAAGAGGTGGAAACACGGCCGCCATTAGACTTCTCCGCCACGTTTTCTCCAAGGCGTGAGGAGCGGTCTAGTGTTTTCCAACATGGCCCCTGCCGAGTGTATTTACCATCTTACACTTGGCGCGTTGCAACTATTGGATTTTCCTTGTTGCTTGCGCTCTGTGTTACTTCCCTTGGCGGTGATCCGCCCGCTCCTATTTTTCTATTCGCTTCTCACCTTCATTCCTGGTATTCGTCTTCTTCCCCCCCTTGTTTCGCAGCCTCTCCCCGTTATTCTGTTCTTTCGCCCTTTCTCTCCCTTCCCATCTGTTTTTTCCCCCATGGCTCGCTCCCGTTTCCTTCCATCGGACTGCTTCTCAGGATCTCAGCCTGTGTTCAGTTTGGACAGTGTTCTTGTTCGCTCCTCTATTTGGCGCATTTCAACCTACGCTACTAGACGACTCTAGTACCAGTTCTGCCTCCTCGGACAGTGCGCAATCTGCCTCCTACTATCCTCGCCAAGCCACCATCCACTCGTCCTACAATTCATCCTATTTACATAAGGACCAGAGGGGTTTTTTATGCCAACCGGCTTTTTCCCCTTGCAACGTTACCGGCTGTCGCGGAGGGGAGCCACTGGGGATTCCCTGACCTAGTGTCACAGTGGCTTCCTTTCCAGGCAGACCCTACCTGCTGTAAAAGAAGAAACCAAACGCTCGACAAACCTGAAGAAAGAAGCTGGACTATTCTACCACATCAGGTGAGGAGGAAGGGGAACCAGGAGATCTCCATTATTTAAGTGAAGAGGAGGATATTACAGACAAATCTGTTGGTAACATTGACCTACCTGATAGAAAGCGAGAAACACAACCAAATAACTCTGGAAAACAACTCAACCAGAGCAAGCATCCTGCTACCCGGACAGGGAATCCCGGCAGTAATGTTTGGCAAACGTGTGCAGCAAAGCTTACATAGCTACTTGACAGATGTTCAAGAAAGGGACCCAGTCACCTCCCCCTGCAGGTATAGGTTCCAGCCAAGCCCCTCGTCAAATGATTCCTGATATGATGAGGCACATCCTTCCCGGCGATATCCTAACATTCAGAGATGAAAAGAATGATCTATCTGGACAGGGTCTGTTCATTAACAATTCTGCCCACATGGGCAACCGTGTAACCAACAAAGAGCTGGTTTCTGGTTCTATGTGATATTTTTTACTTTTGAAGGCTGCGGCTGATTTTCTGCAGATCTCAATATTCCAAAATATCACAATTCCAGGGGTTTTACCCCTGATTAACACTCATCGTCAATCACCCGCCCTCTACCGCAATGGCGGGAATGTCAGTTAAATCGGGGGGTTTTCATCCTGTGAACCCTCCACTACTCACCTCCCTCCTCTATTTTCCTGTGCATCCAGTCCTCTTCACCACCCATCCTAAACACATACAAACACACTCCTCGCACCCACGCAGACTTCAAAATACAAACCTACACCTTCCCCCCAGCCCTGTTAACACAAACATTTATCCAACACAGGTGCACTCACTTACCTTTTTACTTCAGTCTTCTCTTCCTGCCCAGCCATTCCTGTCAGCCCCTGCGCTCACTTGTGTACAGCTGAGGGAGTTACAGGTCGCTCTAGAAACACTGCTCAGAGCGGTCTTTCTAAAGCGACTTTCTTTTCAGTAAAGTGAAAAAGGGACTTTCACTTGTTCCAGATAGATCTCTCTCCTCTGTGATACATAGCAACTCAGAGCACACACAAGTTGCTGCTGAGGGACACTTTCCCATCTTAGAGGGATATGGCAGAAGAAAAAATACAGGAAGATGGATCTTCTGAGAGAGATGAACCTTATGCAGGAAGGACGGAATCATTCACAAAGTCACCTTCTCCTCAGAGAACAGCTAGTATGGAGGTTCACAAACCGAGCTTCGAGCTCACCCCTCCATCTCGCGTAATTGATGGCCACAAAAGAAAGCACTAGAAGGGAAGTAGTCTTACTGAACACTAATGCAGAGGATCAAACGGTACTGCCATAGGAAAAGTCATAACTAAATTAAAATCCCAGGTAGGAACAACAAATTAGCATGGGGGAAACTGGTTATTCAAACCTAGCAGAAACTGAATAAGACTGGAAATGATGAAGATGGAGTCCTGCTGAGGGGACCTTTTAAAAATCAAAATGGCAGACAAGAATCCCTTCAAAGTGTGAATCTGCAGGTCTGTATGGCCAAAGAAAGCACGAAATCCAGTACAGAGGAAGTTGGATTTATCTAAGGGTCAAGAACTGCCTCTAGACAACAAGTCGGAAAGGCAATGCCACAAGCAGGCAAAGATAGATTTGTTAGCAGGTCTCTGTGCAGAAAGGAGTACATCCAGGGCGTAGTCCGATAAGACCAACTCCATAAACACCTCAACAGCCAAGCATTAAGTTTCAGGCTGCTGCAGCTCGGATGGATGAGCTTAGCAGGAGAGCAGTTCCACCCATGCTTGGGGATGCTAAGAAAGGCAGGAGGACATGTCTAGCCGTGCCAGCATCCTGGGGGTCCAGTCCAGAGCAATCAGAATAAAGTGGACCCGAACTGCTGCTGGCTCCTAAGAACAAGCGGAATGACAGGGATCTGTAGGAACGCATAGAGGAGATTGAAATTTTATTCAACAGGACCGGCGTCCATCATAGCGCCCCACAAAGGAAACTCTGTGGAGCAGAACAACTTCCACTTCCTGTACACACCGGAAGCAAAAGCGTCCAATTGAGGAATTCAATAAGATAAGATTTCCTCCAGAATTTACGGGCAGATCTCCCATCTGTCTGCTCATTGCATCCACTACAAAGTTAGACATCCTGGAAAAATGGGCTGCCATTAGAGACATGTCCTACTCCAGAGACAAGAACCACATTGCCTTTGTTGCCTCTCTGCACAAAGGCAAAGACCCCAGACCAGCCAAGTTGTTTATGTAGTGCATGGGCACTGCATTGTCTGTCGAAACCAGCATAGTCTTACCTTACACAAAGGGAGAGAAGAAAATCAGGGCCAGCGTGAACACCCGTATTTGGAGCAAATTGATGTGCTCCTGATATTCTGTCAGAGATCCGAGTCCACAGCCCTTCAGGAACATATCCATGACCATATTCAGTTGGAACCAGTGTTGGCGAAGGAACGCCCCTCTCAGCTAGTTGTTTCAATAGGGACCACCATAGGAGATGTTGAGACACATTGTCTAAGACCTGAAAAACGCATGTTGCCATGGAACTGAGTCCACCGACAAAGGAGTAGCCTCTGGAGCAAACCTGGGTGTAATCGGACCTCTGGCACCAAGATGCAGGAGGCCCAGAAGACACAGAAAGATGGAGGCTGGGACTACCCTCTGGGAATAAAAACATGCACCAGCTGAAGGATGTTCACCACCCGATCCTCGGGAGGGAAGCCTTGCACAGGCAAGTGTCCAAGACCGTTCCAAAGGACTAGAGGCACTGGGACAGTTATTGAGACTTCTTGAAGTTAAACTAGAAGCCCAATCTGTTTAAGAGACCGCATTGTGCATTACTGATGTTCTGACACCAGTTCTGGGGTGCACGCCCGAATTAGCCAATTGTCAGACAGAGGAAGAAATGTACACCTTTGTTACTATAAAGAGCTTCACACAGCGGTAGCAGTTTGTTGAAGACCTTGTTGCCGATGGGATGACTGAATAGCAGGTCTCAAAACTGGTAGTGGGCTTGGGATGGATTGGCGCATGGACATAGGCGTATTGGATATCCAGGGGCACAAATCAGTCCTGCATTTTGGTTGTCTGTAGTTAGTGGTCGAAGTGTATGAAAATAAGTAGCGGAACTATGATTACTGGCCTGCCCCTGCTCCACTCAAAACCCATTGCCAGGCCCCATCCCACGCACAATACAAACACCCAAATACACGCACCTTCTGCTTAAATGAATGTTCAGTGCAGTGAAAGATCAAGTTCCAACTTCTTCCTACACTTATTTTAAAATGAAACCATTCCGGAATAGTTTCTTTTTAAAATGAAAGTATAGGAAGAGTAAAACTTAATAAAATAAAGTAGAGGAGCACCGCTCCCAACCGCTCTTGCCCACTCCAACCACTGTCTGTAGTATGGGGATAAGGTAAACATCTTGATCTTGTCCTTCCGTATGGACAGGTTCAACAGATGCAGATCCATCATGGTACGCATGCCCCTGTCTTTCTTCACAACCAGAAAACAACAAGAGCATCACCCCCAAGTTCGTTCCAAGCTAGGCACCATCTCGACAGTACCTTTTTTCAGAAGTTGACTGTCCTCCTCGTATAGAGGAGGGTATGGAGGCCAGGAAGGAGAAGGTGGGGTTTCTGTTGGGCATAGAAAAAATGGGATGCAATAGCCCTGAATTACGACCCAAGCATCAGAGGTGGTCCAATGCCTCTCCTCAATGAACAGGGACAACCTCCCACCCACAGGAGTCAAATGGAGGAATACCGCTTTATAGGAGCATGCCACTGTTGCCAATGATTACTCCATTCCCTTGTTCCCTTCCCTCTTTGAATCACCCCACCTATGTATAAGCACTTTATAAATTAACAATTACAATTACTGTGTGCTGGTGTGGAGATGGCGTAGGCAGTGAAGCCACCCTTCTGGGCACCTCTGCCTCTACCGTGGCAGGTGCAGGGACAAGTGGATCAGCATAGTAGCTGCCAGAGGATGCCTTGGCCTGTCACGATGGGTGAAAGCTTGGGAGGGTTGAAAAAAGATGCTTCTGCACTGAGGTAGAAGGCTGTTGAATGGCCAAACACAATGACTTAGCTGTGGGCTTGAAGCTAGGAATCCATGTAGCTATTTGCCACACTTTGTGCCAAACCGGTTGTTCCTGTCAAACGGCATTTCCAGGAGTTAGGAGAAAATCCGGAGGTCTTCATCCAGGAATGCCACTGTAGAACAGACCTGGAGCCCATCACAAATTCCAAACAGTTGGCCGTGTCCGTTCTGGACTTCAACATCTGGCATTCGGCCTCTTTGTCATCACTATCAAGAGAGTTGAAACTCTTCATCTCTTCAGTAGGAATGTTCTCGGCTGCAACAAAGATCATGCTTCAAACACCATACGTGTATTTTGCCAATACACAAGTGGTGTTGAACGTTCTAAAAGCAAGGCTCTTGCTGCAATGATATTGTGGCCGATGGCATCCCGCTTCTTCCTCTACCTGCCAGGAGGCAGAGATAGGAAGGATGTGGTCTTCAGCCCTGTAGTCCTAATCCACCACAGGGATCGAATCAGGCCTCTCCCAGGCTGCCAAAACAGAAGCTGTGACTGCATTGTTAAGGGCAGAAGGGATTCCCTTGGGGAAGGTGTCTGTCAGGTCAAATTGGAGTTTAGCCCTTGTGGGAGCGGGCAAAGCCAATGTCTCCACAACCTTGGCAACCGTCTTCTAAAACGTAAAGTGGGGCTTGCTAGGTAGAGTTGCTGGAACAATAAACAGTTCGGCAAAAGTATCCAAACCCCTCGCTTCTTGGAGGTCTTGATCCTCCTTATTGGGGATGAAATCTCCCTTCTTATTTTGGTCACCATTGAAAGGAATAGTATTTCTTTGAGGCCTTGGCGCAGATAGGGTAGGGGCAGAGGATGAAGCTCTCATCTCTGCCATCTTAACAAACCGTGTTTGGTTCTGCAGTCGCTGCCAAAGCCAAAGCCTCCAGTGCCTTAGTAAGGTCAAGCATCTGCTGCCAAAATGCCTCCCACAACTCTGGAGTTGAAGACTTAGTGGAGAAGTGTACACTCTGTGTAAGTGGCCATTTCTCTGAGATATCCCAGGAGTGTGAATGAGGATTCAGATTCCTGGAAGACAATGCATAGTGATGCCTGAAAGAGTCCGGTGATGACTTGCACTTCTTCCTAGGCGTGTTCTTGTGCCGACAAGGCACTGGCACCTCAGATACACATCCAGGGACTTGGAAGATGTCAACTTTCCACCATTGTGGAAATAGGCAACACGTTTTGCAGCAAAGAAAACCTCTGAAGGAATTGGAGTTCATGGACTCTCCATAGCTTCAATCCTATGTGTCATGATCCTTCCCAAGCCAGTAAGTACACCATGTGTGGGCCCGGCATGGATATTTGCCTTATGGAGTTGACCAGGCCTTGTAGCCCAAAGCTTTCAGGGGGAGGGATAGGTATGACACAGTAAGCTAGATGTAGTGGCATTTTCTAGAAGTGAGCAGAGTGTGAGAAAAAAGGAACTAAAGTTATGGAGCATGGCACCTTGATATATACTTGCTCCGGCATGGGGTGCGCAAAGGCACTATGGAGCCGACGGTGAGCTGTGCTGCACCCCCTTGGTGGCTAAAATATTTCAGAGATAGCTGGCTCTTGAGATGAAAAATCCGTTGGGAGGAAATAATCCATTAAAAACAAATTTACCCTCTGGGAACCTATCTTTCAGTTGACATATTCCACAATGAGACCAAACATTTTAAAATACCCAAAACATCAGTACGGCTCAAATCACTAATCCTCCATAAATCTATATTGCCATAAAAGGGATTAGGTACTGCTAATCTGCAACAAATTTGTTTACCAGGATTTGACTGTATTATGTAAGTAACTCCAATCAAGCAATCCCACTAAGTCAGTGCCTTGTCTGGGATGCCCAAGGGAAGCCCTTATTTATATATTTTTATGGCAAGTTATAATCTGGATGATGAACCCTTGTATAACACCCCTCTCTCAGAATCCCCCCGACCCCGCTGAGCCAAGAAGTAGGTTTGTTTTGCAAATTTGAAAGGTTTATTTGAAAATTTAAACAATATATATATATAAATATTTCACACTTCTATAAATAAATTGATAATGGATATTACACTTGTGAATATGAGCAGTAAGTAGCAAGAGGTAACTTATGAATAGTAACAGAAGAATAAGGTGGGAAAGAATGCTTTATATGGTTCAAGGAAACGCAATGATGAATGAAATGCAGTACAGAAAATAACTTGATATGGCTTCAACAAAAGACAATGGGCCTCATTACGAGTCCGGCGGTAACCGTGGTGGTAAAACCGCCTGGTTACCGCTGGACTCGTATTACCATTCCGCCTCCGTGATTCCCGGAATTACCGGGGTATTACAACCCCGGTTTTCCGGGAATCACGGAGGCGGAATGGTGTTAATCCCCATTCCCATCGAGTCCTATGGGACTCGATGGGAATGGGGATCATGGAAACACGGGCAGCATCTCGTAATGCTGCCGGTGTTTCCTCGGCCGCCTGCAGGCGGGCGGTGTTAAACCCGCCAGGTCAGACCTGGCGGGAACATCACCTCCCGCCGGCAGGAGTCGGGATCAGGCGGTCCGGAAACAACGGTGGCGGCGGGTTTACTGCCACCGTTATTTCCGGACCGGCTGAGTTATAATGAGGCCCAATGTAATCACTTTTCCTTGGCAATTCACTCCCCCCCCCTATGCAACGTAAGAAATGGAAGGAGAGCACACAGTCTTCAAGAATCCCAACAAAATGCAATATGAAATGCAGTTCCCCCCCAGCAAGCTTAGAGGAAAACAGGTAGAGGTTTGAAACACAGGCCCAGAATGCTTTGAATGTGATGACAATGAAGTGAGAAATGTGCTAAAAATGCTTTTAATTCCCTCTAGAGGTTCAGGGTGGGTGATATCTAGTTTATATTAGTTCAGGCTCACTTTAGCAATGCTCTATGTGTAACCAGCAGGTTAAAACGAATTTTAGCAAAGGAAAGCAAGAAGCTGCCGATTTTTACACGTGGCTGAAATTGTGCAAAATGTCAAATCGCAGAAAATTTACTCGCGCACGTCGAGCGTAATTACGGAGGCATTATAAGGAGTAAGAAGTCGGTTCTAGGTTCGTTGGAAAGCCTAGAATCTTAGCTTTAAGATGCAAGTTGGCACAAACGGTTCCGGAGATACGGATGATATTGTGAACGTAGTTTTTCATATTTGAAATTTTAAAGCTCAGAATGAAAGATGACAGTTCTCAGTTTTAAAGATGACAGAATGACACGATTCTAGGAGGCAGTTCTAATAGGCTACAATAGTTTGGATTAGATTATTTTAAACTAAGAAATTGGTTTTGCACAGTGAGTACTCACACTATATTTTTGAAATAAGCCGTCAAGGTCTGGTCAGGTTGGACGGGACTTCCGGCGGGTGGTTCTGAACAGCGGTCTGGTCTCTGGTTCTGCTCTCAGCACTACACAGTTCTGGTCTCTCTGGATCTCTGGAGGTTGATGGATTTGAAGTCTGGAGTCTCCCGGCAAAGCGTCCCGCAAGAAAGTGGAAAGTGAATTCCCTACCTGGGTTTCAGTGGCCCTTTTTCTGTGTTTTGAACATGGGTGTGCACCTGGGCCTAGCTAAGCCTGCCCCTCTCACTTATCATTGGCCAAGCTTTCCTCTCTCCCTTGATTGGGGGGGAAGAAATGGTGTCAGAGTGATGCTGTAGGTTTTATGGTCAGAGGAACCTCCCATTGTTGAATTGCACACAAATCTATTTCTGACCCAAATACATATTTATCTATGTACCATTTTTCTCATATTATAGGTCCAGTTAACATATTTTCTGTAGCACCAAACCATCCGATCCCTGTCTTTGTACGATGTTGTGTCCACTGATGACAGAATTCTCCCCTTTTCATCCATATAACAACCTCTAAACCTTTCCAGATTTTACACAAATGTGCACCGGGGATATGGGTTTCAGATGATAAAGTGTCAGATTTTTAACATGCATACATTTGGAGTAACAACCCTTTTTCCGCTACTATCCCCAAGAACATCCCACAGGGTCCTAACACCTTTTAAAATGTGCACGGAAAAATCCCAAGAATAATGATATTATTTTATATAATTTTGACCAGTCCGCACTATGAGTTATCTATCTTTTTAAAATTATGCCCATGTCAAAAAGGGATGTGGCTTCCAACATCACAGGGTGGAATAACTGGTTTATCCAGTTCCCCCAAGCTCAGCTGCTAGCAGAGGCACTGCCCCTCCCAGTTTCCCCCAAGAGGAAGCCATTTTACAACCCCCCCAATATAACATTTGCCTGAGCCCAGGACAGTGCATTGTTCTGTGTCTCTGCCCAAAGTTCTGGAGGTGCCCCTCCCCTAATCTAATCAGAGAGGTGTCATCTCCTTTTGGTGGGGAAGCAGGATGCAGCTAGGCCTGGGAAGAGTGGCTGAGCAGGTTTCTCCTGTCGGGGGTAGTTGTCAGGCAGAATTCAGCTAAATGTCACTTTAGTTCCCAGTTTAAATCAAACTTACAATTTTTACATATACATTAAATAATTACTTTCTTCAAGTCATTTCAGAATATAGTTTTACATTGTATCCACCTCTTAGCAAGTCTTTCCTTGGCCTGGTTTGGGTTCCTCTGTTCAGTTTTACACAAAAGTCTGGTGGTTTTAAAACGCTGCATTTCTGATAGTGGCGAGTACCGGTATTTCATCCATTTTTGACATTAAGAAAATGAATTCCCCACAGTTTTGGGTTGCTTTTGGCATCAGCATTGCCATTCCCAATGGTTTCAGGTTACTGTGTGTGTAGCCCAATGGTGGTTTTAGGCAGTGCCTTCCTGTGCTCACAACATAGGCAAAATGGGTGGCAGCCTATTCTTCATGTTTTCCCTGTGCACTCTCTGGGAAGTTCTGGCCATCATGATGTTTTCAATGCCAGTAACGCACAGTTTTATGGTAGGGCTTGGATGCATGGGTAAAAACATCCCACAATTACCATGCAAAAAAGACCAAAAGAGAAAGGTTGCATCACCACTCTTTTCTCGTCAAGATATGGAGAGAACCAAATAGGGAGCGCCAATCTGTGGCAAATTAGACCTGGGCAGCTAAAAAGAAAGAATGGCCTGGCAAGAGTCTGCCATCTAATATGAGCCTGTTTAAATCCCCAAATCAGTTGAACAGGAACGACTGTAGATTAGAGGGGGGATGAAAAAGGAAAAAGAAACCGACAGCAATAGCAAAATGTAGGTTCCAGATGTCCTAAATATTTGAGATGATTAGATTTCACCATCTGGATGCATCCCTGAAAACTTAAACCCCAAATATGTTATTGTATTTCGGAACCCAATTAATGCTATGGTGATTATACAATCAGTTTACTTGGAGTTTCATTTAGAGGGACGAGATCTGATTTTGGAAGAATCACTTTTAATCCAGAAACATTCCAATTTTAAACACCTCTTCTATCCTATGGGGAAAATTAATATTTAGATATTTGATGGACAGTTTGACTTCCTCCGCTTAGAAAGAGATGATGGACTAAAGATGGCCACCGGCACTAGTCAGACGTGCCGGCAGCAGCTCTGCAGGCACAAAAGTGTGCACAGGGTTCCCCACCACCCAAGACCATTGCGCCCCACCTCCCCCCCGGTCCCCAGATGCAGCTGGGAGTGGGGAGGCGTGAGCCGTAAAGCTTAGTGTGTGACCTGAGGCGGACTAGCCCTGTCGGGGGCTGCTGGTGGCAGGGCTGCGGATATCACTCGCTGATTAAGGAGGAGGGGGGGGCTGAGAAGGATGCCCGCTGAGCGCTGCGACAGAGGAGAGCAGTGAGCGGTCCTGCGGCGCGGACCGGGAAGGGCACTTCCCTGCCCGTGCTTGCTGGCAGCAGGTAACAGCCGCACTTAATAGCAACTGTGGGGAGAAGAGACTGGAGGGGCTCCGGGAGGGAGCTGGAATCGGGTGACTCTCCCCCACACCCCTCCCTAGGGTGGCGCGCCACCTGAGGACTGACAAGAACAGCAAAGGCCCCAGAAGTACTGGAGAAAGTAATTGGATTTCCAGCAGCGGATGGAGGACTGCTGCGTGACCAAAGGGGGGCAGGGCACCAGAGGGTTCCAGTGCCCGGTGACAAAGCTTGGGCCCACTGCGCAGCCGTGTACACAGGAATAAAGGGGCATGGACGGGGGGCCCCCGGGCTGAAGTCAGGGCAGAACTGTAAATGTTTTGGTGGATGAGGCCTTCCCGCCAGAGCACCAGGGGACCACTCCGGTGGCGACAGTTCGCGGTACAAATCCTTTAACATTAAATGATGAGAAACCCCTGTTAAGTCATTACAGGTCTCCAGCTGCTTGTCAGGGAAGTTCTATTGAAGTGTTTACACTTTGACACTCTTCTACATTCAGAGACTTTCGGATACCTGTGGATAACTAAGTGCAGCAGTGTGGCCCCTGGGGGTGGAGGGCCCGGAGGAGAGTGGCGTGCCCACAGACACACCTCACTTCGCGCAAGGAGAAATTCAAGAGGCTCCCCCATTAGAGAAAACGGTGGAGCTCCATCGGGGTGGCAACCAGCATGCAGGCTCCCTAGCGGGTGGGGTCCGTGCTCCAGTCTCCTAACCCCTCAAACCTGGAAGGCACGTGGTAGCGATTGAAGAGCTGTGCCAGGGGGTCTGGGCAGGAGCTGGTGGGGTCTCGGAACCTGGAAGATTTAACACAGAGAACTGGAGCCCAGAGGGGCTGGGCACATGTCGAAGGCAAAGGCGAAGGGCCATAAGCAGGCGGCGGGGGCCGGAGAACCAGTGGGTACCCTCCCTGCATTGTGGGCCCCGAGTGAGGTAAGGGGACTGAGCAAGACTGTTCCTGACATGACAAATCAGGGAGAGCAAACTGTGAGAGAGACGGACAGGCTCCTATCCCGGGAAGACCTCCATACGGAAATGTTGAGTCTTCAGTCAACACGAGCCAAAGCTTTTCATTTATTTTATTTTTATTTTTACATTTGTAGAGCGCACTACAGCCCCAGGGCATTGAGGCGCTGAATGATCAATTCCAACTGATGAGAGCAGACCTCAATTCAGGGCTGGCAGAAATATGGCAGGAAGTGGGCCAGCTCAGAGAAAGGACTGACCTCTTGGAAAGAGGCCTACGGGAAGTGGAGAAAGACACGTCGGAGCATGGAGAGGCAATAGAAAGGCTGAACCTGCTACACAAAACCTGGAGCTACAGATGGAGGGCATGGAAAACTGTTCAAGGAGGATTAATATAAGGATCAAAAATCTGCTGGAATCTGATAGGTATTTCAAGCCTCAAGTCCAGCAGATATTTGCAGGGCTTCTGGAAAATGTAGTCCCAAATGGAATCAGCCTGAATTGCCATCACAGGACAGGGAGGCTGTTGGGGGGCCTAACTCCAGATCACAAGATATCCTGGCAGCTTTCACACGTTACACGCAGAAGAAGGAGGTCCTGCAAGTGGCATGAGCGAAAGAACCAGTGCTGTATCAGGCGTCCCCAATTCAGCTATTCCAGGATCTGTCTGGCAGCACATTGCTCAAGAGGAGGCATATGGGCCGGGTGGTCAAGGAGCGGGCCCGTGAATGGATAAAAAACAGTTGGACTTTTCTGTTTTGACTGGTGTTTGTGTGGGAGCGCGCTCAGAAGCGCATCACTTCTATCCAGGAAGGGGCTGACTTGCTACAACTGAACCTAGGAGAAGATCCTTGAGAGGACCATCCTTCCCAACGAGAGAACCGAGCGAGACCACGTCCATGGGACAGCAGGAGAACAGCGCAAGCTGAGAGCACAACTGTGGGTCCCTCGGCCAGGGAAGCTGGTGGAGGAGCAGGCCAGTGAAATTGAAATTGAAGCTTGCGAGGGCCAACTCCTGGCAATGGCGGTATCTGTTGGGGTGGTGGGAATTAATGGGGTGTAGGAGGACGCCGGAGGATGTTCCATCTTGATAACCGTGACAGTGGAAGTGTGCAGTGGGAGTTCTTGTGGAGCAGGGAGGGGGTAGAGGAGGAGGGGCATCCCAGAGTTGCGGGGTCAGGATGGGGGAGGGATCATAGGGGGTGGCGAGGAGTGGGAAGGTACCAAAAGGTTGGGGATCGGTTTCGGGACAGGGAGGCTGAAGGGTTAGCAGGGGCAGGAACAGGGGCAAAGGTCTTCAAAGGGGAGGAGATCAACGGAACAGAGGAGGCAGGAGGAAGGGACGGGTAGCAGGGTGACAATTCAAAGGTGCTCTGGTAGCATGACTATTCAAGTGGGCGACATATAACTTGAGGGGACTCAACTCACCCCTCAAAAGAAAAACTGGATTTGTTACGACGAAAGCATGTCCCGATATTCTGGCACTTCAGGAGACTCACCTCATGAGGTCTGACCAGGCGAGACTAAGGGGGTTTTGCAGATTATCCATGCCGCAGGCCTAAATAAGACATACGTGGTGGCACTGGCTCTTCATGATGCAGTGGACTTTAGAATTAGACCTACCAAGGCTGACCAAGGGGGAAGGTTGGTAGGGGTGGTGGGGGATTTTGAGGGGGTGCCATACACAGTAGCATCAATATAGGCCCCTAGCACAGGGCAGGAAGGGTTTTTGAGGGAATTTCTGAATACGTTTGAGGGGTTTGCTCTGGGCCATATGGTACTGATGGAAGACTTCAACATAGCCTGCTTCCAGGATCTAGACAGTGGACACAAAGGTTTTCGGTCCACAAGGGAGGGGTGGCATCCAAACCGCTGAGGGACAGATTTGACGCCCTGGCCTCAGGGATATCTGGAGAGGGATGTACAGAGAATGGGAGGGCTTCACCTCATTCTCCACGGTACAGGGTTCACAATTTCATATTGATTATATTTGAGTATCGCCCCCTCTATTGGGTCAGGTGGCAGATGTAGAGGAGGGGCCTCTAGGCATAGAAGACCATGTGGTCAATGGCTCTCCGCCTCACTGGGTGCAAGGCAGCGTTGTGGTGCTGGACGGTATCAAGGGAACTACTGAGGGAGCCAATTATAAGAGAAACCCTAGAGAACAAGATTAGGGATTTCTTCGACTTCAACGTGCCTGTGGATACCCGCTGGGACGCATTTAAGGCAACGCTGAGGGGGGGAGGTCACTGCGACAAAAGCTGCAAGGGACAAACACTTGAGGGTGCTGGAGGCTGAAATGGAAGCTGAGGCAGACGCAATTAAGGAGGGCAAGTCGAGATCGCCAACTAGACTGGTCATGAGGGAGTACTGCCAGGCAGTTGGCCAGCTCAATGTGCTTAGAACTAAGAAGGCGGGGGTCCCTATTATTTGTCCCCCAGGTATTCTATGCCAAGGCCAAAAAGGCATATAGGCTACTAGCGCGTTTGTTGAGCGGTGGCGTCGTCCCATAACATAAGGGCAATAACAGATGACCAGGGGCTCACAGAGGAGATTCAGGAAGTCTTTGCCCAGTGCTACAGGAACCTATATCGTTCTCAGAACCCCCAAGGTCACTGCAGGACGACTACCTAAGTGGGGTCCATTTACCTAAATTGGGAGCCGAGGCTAGGGAAGTCTTGGGATGGGAAATAACAGAAGAGGAGGTAAGGAAGAAGAGGTAAGGAAGGTTATTTCAGCGCTCCCCCCGAATAAGTCACCTGGCCCAGATGGGTATGCCGCACCTTTCTACAAAACCTTTGGGCGAATTCTCCTCCCCCACCTAACAAGACTACACAATCACTTTCAGGAATCGGGCAGTATCTCGGCATTGATGGAGGAGGTGAAAATGATCCTTATTCCTAAACCAAACAAGTATCCCACCAGGTCTAGCTCCCATAGGCCGACAGTATTAATTAATATGGATGCCAAAATCTTTATCATCATTTTTGCCAACAGATTGGACGGACACCTCCCATACTTGATTCAACCGGATTAGTAAGGGTTTGTGATGGGACGACAAACATTTAATAATATCAGACGAATAGCACACCTGGTGGAGAAGGCCCATAGGACAACGCTCCCAGCAGTGCTCCTTTCCCTCGACGCTGAGAAGGCCTTCGACCAAGCAGAATGGTCATTTCTGTTCAAAGAGATGAAAAGGATGGGGCTGGGTGGTCTTGGGCCTGAGGATCAACGTATCTAAGTCGGAACTGCTCAATCTCACATTGAAGGGGAGAGACGCAGAGGACCTGAAGGCTAACTCACCTTTCATTTGGAGCCCACGAGGCGGGGGGAATCCGATACCTGGGAATTCACATAACATTTCAGCTCCCAAGGTGGTATTTGGCCAACTACCCACCTATATTGGCCTCCTTAAAAGCGGACCTCAGTAAATGGAAAAACTTGAGAAGTTCTTGGTTAGGCAGAATTGCCACGCTTCCTTGTTTGCTCTACCTCTTTCAGGTTCTGCCCTTGGCGGTTCCCAACATCCTTTTTTTCAGGACCTGGGGAAGATTACGGGCAAGTTCATCTGGGAAGATAAGCACCCGTGGCTTAACTGCGGCCTTCTGATGTCCCCCTGCGGGGGAGGGGGATCTGGCTCTCCCTAATGTCCAGCAATACTATGAGTTGTCATAGATCCGTATTATAAGGGAATGGCTCTCGGGAAGTGGAGGGAAACTATGGGTAGCAGTGGACCGGGCGGTAGTGAGAAGGGATCTGCTAGAGGTTCTATGGCTCCCGCGCCCATGTAGGCCACGGCAGATACCTTAGCACCATAACAAAGCATGTGGCCGACACATGGGACAATTTAGCTGAGATGTATGGGATCACAACATTCCCATCCCTGCTTACCCCGCTGTACAACAATCCAGATTTCTCACCGGGAATGGAACTGGGGGCTCTGGCACAATGGCAAAAAGAGGATACCATATAATTTGATATAGGTTCAGGGCCTCACTATAAGACCCATTCACGAGTGTAAACAATGTTTTTGGGTGGGGGCAAATGAAATGCTGTGCCATTTCCAGAAGAGTCATTGGCTGTTAGATACAGATATCAAGAAGGCAGCAACGCGCCCATTCACCCAGTTTGAAAAATACCTAACGACACACGACGGCGAAAGGGGCCTTATCTCGGGTCTTTACAAAGTATTGGCAGCAGCCATCCCCATGCAACATGGCCAAATATGGGGAATTTGTGGATGACGATTGGGAGGGAGACAGATAGGAGTGATTGGGAAAGGCTGTGGTCAAAGCTGCCCAAGTTGGTCAAGGCTGCTCACCTACAGGAGTGTTGGTATAAACTGATTTTCAGGTGGCACTAAACGCTGGTCTGCCTCCAAAGAATATATCCTGAGGCATCGAAGGCGTGTTGGAGGCGGATGCAGGGGCGGCGGCTTCTGGTCCCATATATGGCAGAGGTGCCCTAAAATTGAGCCGTTCTGGAGGAAAGTGCAGGAGGCTCAGGAGGGAATATTTGGCGTGGCTGCAGGCGTGTGCACAGGGGTCAGAGGAAGACCAGAACAGTACTTACTTTGACAGCATTGCTCCTTACAGGGCAACATTGGAAGGGGCAGACAAAACACAGTGCAAGACTGGTTACGGAAAATTGGGGAGTTTGTGGCCCTTGAGTGGGCAACGTATGCGATGAACAATAACTTGGTGTGCTTCGTCACAGACTGGGGACACATTCTTGTGTTCGTCAGGAAAGACTTTTGAGCCCAGGGGTGCCCTCAGGGTCTGAAACTACTAGACTTGTCTTAAGCTGCGTGCTGGACTGCTCCAACCTGTCTTCTAGGTTGTGTGACTGTACCTGCCTGAGGGGGAAGCAAGGGGGAGGGGATTAGTAATGTTTTGCAAGTTTGAAGTTCTTTTTTCTCGTATTGTATACCTTTGGCTGAAAATGAATAAACAGATTTTTTTTAAAAGAAAGATGATGGCCCTCTGACCCCCTTCGCTCGCCCAATATCCAAGCCACAGTCTGCATGGTTTACTTTCACTAATGTTGCTAAGGGTTCCATAGCTATAGCAAATAAAAGAGGGGAAATGGACACTCCCGACATGTCCCACATCCCAATGAGAACTTATCTGGTAACCAAGAATGTGTGCCTACTCTTGAAGAGGGATCCATGTAAAGCAGCCTCTGTCAGTCGGGTAACCACTCATAGCCCATTTTACATATCACAGTGAGCAGGTAGGTCCATGATACAGAGTCTAATGCTTTTTGAGCCCGCAAGAAAACTCAGGGCGCATGCGCAGAAGGATAAAGCTGCAAGAGGGACCCAAACAATTGCTGCAGGTTAAAGGCCATGGCCATGGATCTACATGATATGAAACCTGCCTAGTTCAGATCAATGAGGCGACTCAGGTGACATTGTAATCTTTGAGAAATAACGTTTTTGAAAATGCTTACATCTAAATGTATTCATGATATCTGCCTGTATGAACGCCATAATTCTAGATCTTTTGGGGGCTTAAGGAGAAGTGCAATTATAGATTCATGCATCATGGCCGGGATTTCACCCATCTCCATGGCTTATTTCCACACATCTAATAATCTTCGGGATAAGAAAGGAGGGAAAACATCTTAAAAAATGCTGAAGTCGAGCTCTCCAATGCAGGGGTCTTCAAAGAAAGCAAATCCTTTATCACCTGCATTATATCCTGCACAAAAACCTTTCTCAAATTCTCAATCAACAAAACCGGCAGACTTCAAAGAAGAATCGTGTGCAAATACGCTTCCATCTTCACCTCCTATTTCACATATTCCACAGCTTCGGGAGAAAAATTCATTGATCACCCACTATCTTGGGTGGCCATTATAAAATCAGACTTTTTTTCATTAAATCAAATGTTCCAGTGCTCGCAAGGGTTACTCCCCTCTCCACATGTCCTGCCATCATAGGTTTACTAAGAAATGTAAACTCTCTCCGCATTTTTCCTGTACTCATTCAGTTTCCACTTAATCACATGGAAATGTCTATTTTCCATAGAGGTAGGATAACTATTTTCCAGAGTTCTGAGCTCAGATGCTCTTCTGTGTAAATCCATTATTATGCATATCCAACTCCATGTTCATCACCCATGCAAATACCCTGAATATATGACTTTGGTGCCCCCAAAACCACTGAGGCACTAGTCTTTGAACATATACGGAGGGCAAAATATAACTGAATAAGGGATTTAACTTCACTAGTAAATACTATGGGCTTCATTACAACTTTGGCGATATTTCAGTGGTAAATCCACTGGTATACTGCCAAACTGAATTATCGTCACCACCACCTGGCAGTTGGAATTGCTGCCAGATTACAAGTGGTGGAATGGCGGGGTTATTCCCCATTTGTGGATCCATGGGTATTTCGGGCAGAATTAATGCAGGTGGCAATTGGGCCAATTTCTGGCGGCAAGGCAGTGGAATTACCGCCAGCATTTTACTGGAGGTTTTTTCCACTACCTCACCACCAAAGTACTAGTACGGGGGTGTGGTAATGCAGTAGTAACAGAGTTACCACTGCATTATCGCCTTTGCCCCCACACTGCCGTACTTGTAATAAGGCCCTATATCTGTCAAAGATTGGGACTTAAATCTCCAAAGAGGGCAAAGCAGCCCACCCAAAACTATTTTTCACTGTGAAGGAATATGATCCAAGAAGGGTCATGGCAGGATAGAGCTACTCCTCACCACACGACAAAGCTGTGAAGACATTAGGATCAAATCATTCCTAGCAAACATGTTGTGTACTGAGGAACATAATTAATATTTCCTCACACCTGAATGACAAATTCTCCACACATCTATTCATTCATAAGAGGACATTATATTTACAAGTGTTTTAGCTGAATTATATCATTGCCTTCACATTATGGAAGAGCCATCTAAAACTGTGTGGAGTACAGTATTAAAGTGCTGAGCCAAAGAACATTGGATAATTGAAAAAATAAATTACTCATCAATGATTGAAAACCCATGCACACAAAAGCTTCCCCTGCCCCAAAGCAGTCACAAATATTTCAGCACTAACAGGCTCCTTGAACATAACCTCAGCCCTCTCGCATTCATTCATAGGCTGCCAACAACGACGACGATTTCTCAGTGATGCTTCTAAACGCCAGTTCTGCCATCTAAAAAGATGCTGCAGTACCAAGTCCTCCTAGGACCTAGACAACCTACTAAAGACAGACCTAGTTCCTCCCATCTGCCATCTCCTTCCTCTTCAAGGTTGTGGCCACTATTAGGTCATCAAGCACCTCGACTGCATAACCATCCACAAAACTGTATGACACCCGAACCAGTATCCAGATGTCAACCATTCAACTAATTAAGCTTGCACTTTAATTTGATTCACTGAAAATACTGAGCACGGAAGCATGTTCAGGTTACAAAATGATCTATTATTAACATTTTTGTAGTAAACATTTTTCATCAGAACATGTGCATTTTCATTTAAGTTGCAACTCTTGACTTGGGAGGGGGATAAACACTCCCACCCCGTACAACCGCTTCTCCCATCTAAATCTCCCGGAATACACTGTTTATTAACCCTCTTTTACTGGCCTAATCATGATTCAGCAATGTTCCTCCCTCTTGCTTCCTGTGAGCAGTCATCTGGCAAATCAGTGGCATTTTCCTTTTTCACCTTCAAGGCACATTTCTGCCTTCTGGCAGTTCAGGGCTGCAAGTGAAGAAGGTAACTTTAAATATGGAGTATGTGGGTAAAACCTGTGCGATTTCCTTGCTATCAAGGATTATGTTCTGTCTAAACTTAGAATTAGAAGATTGAAGCAATTTGTTGAGTAGAAATTCGTTAAACAGGTTTTTTTCTAAATTTGATGGAAAATGCGTCTCAAATTTGGGGAAAAAATTGTTTTATTTTATCATAAAATTTTCATTAGAAAAGCATCGAATGTAAACACTTTGGATCACTGCTCACCAATCCACAACATGTAGTTCACAGAGAATCGCACACTTCAACAGTTTGATTAATTCTGCCAACACCCTGAAATTATTCTCAGGGGATAATGATCTCTACCAAATACCTGAAGGAAGACCTTGTAACCTCAGAGCCCCTAAACCTGATAGAACAATTCTCAGGTCAAACACACAACAAAGGCAACAACCTAAATCTAGTCATCACACAATCCAGCTCCTTTTCCTGCCTCCCCCCTCATACCAACCAAAACCATGATATTTGTCAGATTCTTCAACACACCAACAGCATCCCACACTGAGGATCTGGGAAGCCTCTCCTTAGAAACACATCTGGCAAATTAGTTATCGAAGCTGTTAGAAACCAGAAGGTATCTCTCCCACTAGTCCCCGGGATCTGTCCTCCAGGTGGCCAGGACACGCCATTGCTTTTGGTTCCAGGTCCTGGAGGTGGACCAGTGCGGGAGGAACACCTGGGTGAGGGGTCTTCGGGGAGTGGGACACTGTATGGTGAGCCGCGGTATCCCCTTACCCCATCCTACCCGGTAGGATATTTAGGAACTCTACCCCCCCCCCCCCGTTTACAACACAACCACTTTCCCACCGACAGCCTGCTCTAAGGGAAAAGAGACTAACACCTGAGCTGTATACCTAACATATCCAAATACCATGGTCAGGCGTGGTCAGGCAATTATTGACAATCACGCACACCTGCCTTCCATTACACTTCCCCATACGGATAAAAGGCAGAGCATGAGAGCACACTCTGAGCGAGGCAAAACACACGAGGAAACAGCAGTTCCACGATGGCAGTTTAGCGAGAGAAGAAAGATGGCGAAAAAGAAAGGGATTACAAGGAGGGAAGTACCCATGACCATTATTTTCGACAAGGACCCGTTACTTTCATGAGTCCTCGAGATTGGAAAACATAAAACCAGGAAAACAGGCTGAAGAATCCTGCATTGTGTGTCAGAGATACCCAGGGCCCCCCTGCATCAATAATTAAGGCGGGGAGAATAGCCTGCCACTGTGGTACTGTCCTTGGCTCCAAAAACAAAGCAGCATCAGTGAAATCAACAAAGCCGGTGAGTTGGAGAGACCAATACATGAATGGTCTGTGTTGAATCCAAGGTTGCAAGCAGCAACATTGTATGGCGAGCGCTGGAACATACATTGTTAAAACGTGTGTGATAAGAGACGCGAGTGAAGTTAAACTGCTGATGAGTGATTGAACTTTAAAGCAAGCTATAATACCTTTGACAGAGTGGTCCGGCACTGCATGGGTGCTCAATCGGAGGTGTCTGTAAGGTATCCAGCTGAGGAGTAACGAAAGTAGATCCATTTAATCTGAGCCCGGCAGAAGGAGATCCTTTGAAAGTGAACGAATAAATGTGAATCGAAGTGGCCTGCGACGGGTCACGCAAAATCCTCTGCAGAGTCGAAAGTCTTTGATTTTGATGAAAGAACCTTTGGAAAATACATGAATCTGGTCTGAGTCTGCCAGAGAGGGACCCAGGGTGAACAGTGAATCACCCAATGAAGGTTTTGTGTTCAAGTGGGTCTGAGCCTGATGGAGGGGGACCCGAGGTGAATTGAAAATCACCCAAGAAGTTGTACATGAAAATCCTGAGCAGAAAGGAACTTTTGAAGGTTTGCTTGTCGTATCAGGCCCTTTGAAGTAAGAGACTTTAAATGGCAAAGAGGCTTTGGTACAGAAGCCCTTGATACTGAGAGTTGAACTGCATCCTCGTGCTAGAGAAGCCAGAGACTGTGCTAAGCTCGAGTGTGCTGCCTTGTCCAGTACTGAAAACGTGGGGAAGGGAAGCCAACGGCTTGAATAGCCTGACATATAATTTCTTCAACACTTTCTTTTGCATAACATTGTTTCCCACACTATTTATATTTAGAAGTAAGGATTGGCAATAGGCTTATTAGTAGGGCCTTTTATTTTTACAAGACACTACTGGGACTGCGTTATTATTATTTGATGGTCGTAGCTTGCTCCCATCTTTAGATTTAGGAAGAGATAGGTGATTTTCAAACCCAGTTGAAGTTCAATAAACACCCGGAACTGTGATCGAACAACTATTAAACCTGATTTTCTCACCCTATTATGCTCTGGAATTTAATGCTTAGACTGCTGTCAAAATAATATTTTGAGGCAAAATCGCTGACCTCACTTTTCAAAATATTCTGCTTACTAAGTAAAAACAAATCTTGTCAAACCAAATATCTATCCACAAACGATCTCTTCAAATGTTAGAGCAAAAGGCTATTCGCAGCAGAAAGCCACTGTCTGTACAACCTATCTGACCCTCTAATCCTGTACTGTCAAGAAATCAACATAATTAATCAAAATAGACAGAACTTTGATGAACCACCATTCTATACACACACCATTCGAGCCTAGTAATCCTTCTATTGGCTAATATCCAGTGAAAAATCAATGCCTCCTTGAAGTTCACTAATTACGTGGATGACCTCCTTCTCTGCCTGAAATCAAGAACTTGCCTGAGCAGCTCTAAGGTCCATGTCCATCCTCATCAGTGCCTTGTTCACACCATTCATGCCACCGATAAGTCTGATCAATCTTACCAAGGGTAAAAAAAACAAGAAACTACCGCCTTAACAATTATCTCCCCTACCAAAAAAATGTAAAAGGCAGTCAACATCCGGCTACAAAGGTACTAAGACACACCAAACTTTCAGCCATGCTACCAGTCCAAATTCAGATCACAGTGAAACATTCTTAAGAGCCACCATTCAAGTATAGTATTATGCTCTTTGTACTCTTCACTTTTGGAAAGCTCTATTTGAGGCACTCATTATTGTTCATTGGGCGGTTCTTTTTACAGACGGTCCTCACGATTGAGCAAATACATACAGTTCCTTACCTGTGTTCCTTCCTTGAAATGAATACAGTGTGCAAGTCCCACTTGGTGTGCTTGGGTGTCAAGTGATGCAGGCATGACAGCGTACACACAGAACATATGCAATACCGTAAAGCAAAACGTCAGATCAACTAGGCTGAGGCCCGTAAAAGGGAAACTTTGCACAAGCGCAGTGACACTTTGTATGGCATTTGCACCAAGGCAAACAGGTATCCTGGTAGGGAAGTGGATACCGCGCATCTCCTGGTGCTAAAACGCATTCTAGCATCCCATACTTGCACTCTGGAAATATCTGCCCCAGTGCAAACTTTAGGGAAAAATGGCACTGCGCCAATGAAATGTTTCGGTTATACGGGTTTGTTTGTATTCGTTCAGAAAAGGAACTTCGGTGCAATCGACGCCTTATACATTGCTTGGGGGTGCAAAGTAGATATTCTACTTAGCAAAGCCGTCTTGAGAAAACACATGCAATATAAATGAACGCCCCAACCACCACAATCTGTTTTGGGAGCAAAGCGTGTACAACCAAATCAAGGCCGAAGGAAAAGCACGTGCGCAGATGAACGCTTTGCAGCCTTAGGAGAAAATGATTGGTGAATAGATTCCAGGAGTAGCGCCACTGCTAAGCCCCACTTTTGTCAACACTCAGCCCTTTTCGCAGCGGCACAAGAAAGCAAGCGGGCACTATGAAAGCAGACTTCGCGAATCAGAGGTCAGCAGGATAAGCTGCGATAAGAGCAACATGCAAGTTATGAATATGCTTTATTACCATGGTTACAAGCCTTCAAAACAGGCCTCTGCGTGGTTGGACTAAGGCTTTCCCGTTCATCTGCAAAAAGCCACGAAAAGGAACAAAGGGAGTCGTTAACCTCGAAAAGTCAGTTAACTATCAGCAGACATCATTTTATTTTTTCGCTTATTAAAATGAAAACAATGCCAGCCGACCAGTCAACTGCGTGCCTCAATGTTATGACTGCTTCTTCCTGGTAATGGCCGGCCCCCGCCCCACCCGCCCCATGCAAGGCAATGGAAAATACGGCACTGGCGACGCATCTTGTCATTATCACCAGGCTGTGTTAAATTCAGTGCATTGATTTGCAAAGCGGTACTGACACCAGCCAACTGGAATAAGTGTCTGGCTGACATTTGTCACTGGGAGCAATGGGTTCTGCGCGCGCAGAGCAGTTCCGGCTTTGCAACGCTGCGCGCCCATGATGCCTGTGAAAAGCCCCAGAACTGAAGTCGGCTGCAAGGGCCCAGTTCATTCTCCATCTTAATTCCCGTGGAAGTAGCACTAATATAGGTAAAATATTCACCTTTAGCTCTCGGGGTGCGTTTTCGCCGGTCTCGGAAAGCAGCGCCCGACTGCAAGGCCTCCAGCAGACTATCCATCACTCCTGTCTCATCGCTCTCTGTGGAAAGAGATGAAGGGAATTCCATCAGACCTCTGGGTTACCATAGCAATGTCAAAGAATGTACAGGCGGGAAAAAGGACCACTAGGCCCTGACTAAAACCAGCAATTTGAAACCCAGACAAGCCTTTAACTCGCACATCACTCAAACTGCTCTTGATGCAATGAGACTCATTTGTGTGTGGGTGCTTGTCCGGCACAAGTGGGCTGCAGGCTTGATGGATTGACTTTTCTAGCGCTTTGTTTTGCCCCAGCAGAGTATTTTAATAAACCACAGCCCCGGCAATACTTCTTCGTTATCCAAAATCTTTTGAGACCCAGAAGTTTGACAGAAAAAACACACATTCCTCTTGTTATTTCAAAGGTCGATTAAAAAGTATCAATTCCTGTGTGCCAATTTTAGGCTGAAAAGGTCACGGTAAGTCTTGCTGTCAGATACTCATTTTCTGCTGACCCATGATCACGTCTCGAGTCTCCACTGGCAGAAACATTGCTTTTCAAAGCTCAGATTTACTTTTACCAATAAGCATCTGCTAGAGGGAGGCTAGGTATTGATCGCTAAACGAAAAGTCCAAAAGTGTTTACTGTAAAGGGGCTAAACGATAGCTACTGGGAGAACGTATGCCACTTTTGTTGGCTAAGGGTTTGGAATATGCAGTACACACGACCCACGCTGGAGACACTAGGCAAGCCTTCCAGGTAAGTTCATTGGGCCTCATTCCGAGTACGGCGCTAACCAATGGCGCTATTAACGCCTTGGTTGACGCCGTACCCGGACCGGCAGCGCCTTGGTGGATGGCAGAATTACCGCCCCATTCCAAGGTTGGCGGGGCGGTAATTCCCCATTCACCAAGGCTCTTCCCCATTCCCAAATGAGGGCTCAATGGGAATGGGGAAGATGCAAATAATGGTGACCGTTCATTACGGTCACTGTTATTGGCTTGGAGGCCCCTTTGCGCCCTCGACTTTAACACCTGCTCAAAGCAGGCGTTAAGGGCGAGGGCGCAAAGGGAACTCGGAGTATGGCGGTAAGGGATCACCGCCACCGGTCTCGTTACCGGTGGCCGCTATCCCTTACCGCCATACTCGGAATGAGGCCCATTGTATTTAAAATTGTTACAGGCGCACATTAAGCACATAGGGAGATGGCCCAACCGGCTCCCACCACCCAGGTACCCAGCTATGACGGATGCCAACAGAAAACTGGGGGAACACGCAGATGGTGCTATGAGTTGGGCCCAAAGAAACAGTCCCATCGGAGGCCTAGGGACACCAATCATGGTATGCCCGGTGCAATTCCTGACAACAGACTCAAACACAGAAGGAACTTTGAGACAAGGACAGCAACCTCATATCTCGCAATCAACAAAGAGGCACAGGTACATCTAGCTCACAAGGGAACAACTGGACGCAAAGCACAGCGCATACCTGTGGCCCCCATGAGGATGGAAGCACCCACCGGGACCTCGCAGCCACCATACACCAACATGCATACACTGGGGAATGGGCACACACGGGTGGACAGATGCAAAGAAAACAGCAAATTCGCTGGTCACTCAGGATACCATTCTCTACTCACCAGGCATTAATACAGATGCGCCAAACACAAGGCACCATTCAGTGAGGATACCATTCTCTCCTCACCAGACATTTGTACAGATGTGCCACACACAAGGCACCATTCACCGAGGATACCATTCTGCCGACACCAGGCATTTGTACATATGTGCCACACAAGCCACCATTCAGTGAGGATACCATTCTCTCCTCACCAGGCATTTGTACAGATGTGCCACACACAAGCCGCCATTCAGTGAGGATACCATTCTCTCCTCACCAGGCATTTGTACAGATGTGCCACACACAAGCCACCATTCAGTGAGGATACCATTCTCTCCTCACCAGGCATTTGCACAGATGTGCCACACAAGCCACCATTCAGTGAGGATACCATTCTCTCCTCACCAGGCATTTGTACAGATGTGCCACACACAAGCCACCATTCAGTGAGGATACCATTCTCTCCTCACCAGGCATTTGTACAGATGTGCCACACACAAGCCACCATTCAGTGAGGATACCATTCTCTCCTCACCAGGCATTTGTACAGATGTGCCACACACAAGCCACCATTCAGTGAGGATACCATTCTCTCCTCACCAGGCATTTGTACAGATGTGCCACACACAAGCCACCATTCAGTGAGGATACCATTCTCTCCTCACCAGACATTTGTACAGATGTGCCGCACACAAGCCACCATTCAGTGAGGATACCATTCTCTCCTCACCAGACATTTGTACAGATGTGCCACACAAGCCACCATTCACTTAGGATTCTGTCGTCACCCTACATTTCTACTGATGGGCAAACACACACTACACCGTCATTAAGGATACAATAGCATCATCACAAGCATCCATTGCCATGAACAGGTACCATCCATGTGCCACAGAAGACACAGGCCTGCGACACGCGCACATCTAAGATGCAGCTATATAAACATTATCTTTGAAGAGAAGAGCGGATTGCAGCCAATTCATGAAATGTGGTTTCTAAATGTTGTTACCCATTTCTTATAATAGGCCACAACTTGTCAGAACAAGTAACCACGGATCATGTAAGTGCTACACCTTCACCCCAATGCAATACTAGGGGTCACCTACTCCTAAATCAACTACTTACATGACTAAGTCTTCATATATATTGTGATTGCACATATGTTTTGTTCATAGTCCTTGTTTGCCGGTGCTCTTGCTGTCCTTCCCTAGCCTCTGTACGCTAGTGCAGTTCTACAATTCATGAGGCCCGTCACCCTTTATGTTTACATTTATAACATAGATGGCAAAAATGAGACCCTTTCCTTCCAGTTAACAAAAGGCTACTGAGCATTAGTACCATTCAAGTATGCAGTACAGAAGTGGCTTGGAAGACGACTAGCGTGTGCTTGGAATATTTGGGAATGAAGCAGGCCTGCACGCAAGGCAACGACACACAGGTGCAAGGCACCCACAGACTGGTACTACTCCATCTGCTAGATTAATTTGTGCACATACAAGGAAATCATGCACACATACCGTAAAGACGTACACCATTAACAGGCGCTGCACGCTTCACACCTCCCCAAGTATCAATCTCAGTCAGCCCCGATGACCAGCTGTTTGTCCTTGCTATTTTCGGCATCACTTCTCACAAATCGGGGGCACATTCTTAAACAGCCCTGCTGAGAGCACAATTCTTATATAGCGAGCTCAAAACAGGCAACCGTTTCTTCTCATCTGCGGCATTAAAGACTATCACACATGTTACTGTCAATGTTCGCCGTACAGCATCCATTGAGCTCCTTGGGGCTTCATCCCATTTTGAAAAAGTATACACTGAACTAAATGCAAGTGAGGAACCTGAGTCCCAAGTCTGTGGCTGTGTTCGTTTAGAGCCTTTGAGTCCCAATTTTGACATGGCCTGGAGATGGTCGGAGCTCAGAGGATGGGATGTGTGCCCACGCCGCGCTCCGCTCGGTTATTACCATTTTGGTGTAGCCCATCATTTCCAAGCAAGACTTCCACGGAGTGCAAGAATGCAACAACTGCAGCTCCTACAACATTGGTTACGAGGTACCTGGCGTCATGCACACGCCCTAGTCCAATGGAGATGAACAAGTTACTCTCTTACCTGGTAACGTTCTTTCGATGGGATGGTCCGACGACGTATTCCATATCTATGACAGTAATCACCACAGCTGTGCTGCTTCCGAAAATCTTTCGGCGTCTGCGTCCTGCGTCGATACGCTGTTCTCGAGGACCTCTGTCGAGCGACGTCACCGGATGTTATAAGTAGGAAGCACGACGCCCGTAGCCTCAGTTGTAGTTTTTTCCCAGAACGTATGGCACCAATCTTCTGCCAGTAGGACCACAGAAAGCCTTGCGGAAACGTAAGCTGCAATTGCATAAGAAATTCTGTAGAGGGGAAGGCAGGGAGGGAGCGATATGGAATACGTCGGACCATCCCATCGAAAGAACGTTACCAGGTTAGAGAGTAACTTGTTCCTCGAGGGAATTGGGTCCTCAGACATATTCCATATCTATGACAGACTCCCAAAGCAGTACCAACGTAAGGAGGTGGAAATTTAGAATATACAAATTTAGAATGTCCAATCAAATTGCAGAGTAAAGGACCGCCTTGCCAAAGGCCAGATCCTGCCCATGAATAGAATCTAGGGAGTAGTGACGTACAAAAATATGGACCGAAGCCCAAGTGGCTGCTTCACAGATGTTACGAACAGGAACACCCCTCTGCAGGGCAGTAGAGGCAGCCATACCCCTAGTCGAATGGGCCCGTAAGCCTACTGGAGGGTCCTTAACCACCAGGTAGTAACATTAAAAAATTGCCAAGATAATCCATCTAGGCAAAGTCTGCTGAGTCACAGCTTGTCCCAACGCCTTCCAGCGTAACCAATAAAGAGCTGATCCTCCACTCTGACCCGGGACATGCGTGAAAAGTAGAAGCTTAAAGCCCTCTTAGGATCTAACCTATGGAGCCTCTCCTCGTCCTTACCAGGATGCGGAGGAGGATAAAATGCCGGAAGAATGACCTTCTGGCTCAAATGAAAATCAGACAACTAAGAAAAGAAGGACGAACTCTAAGGACAACCCTGTCCTTATGAAACACAGTGAAGGGTGGCTTAACAGACAGTGCATGTAACTCACTCACTCTGCGGCGGAAGTGACCGCAACTAAAAACACAGTTTTCAGGGTTAACAGTGTCAAAGGACAAGAATGTAAAGGCTCAAATGGAGCACCCATTAGAAACTTGCGAACAAGATTCAAATCCCACCCGGGCACCTGGAAAGGTGACGGAAGGACCACATTAATGAGTCGTTTCAGAAACTGAGAAATTAAAGGGATTTTAAAATAAGAACACTCCTCAGCCGAGCACTTAAATATGGACAGCGCTGCCAGGTAACCTTTAATGGTACCCACTTGCAAGCCCCTTTGGGCTAAAGAAAGCAAAAAAGACAGAACCACAGGAATGTCACATGAAAAAGGATCCAGATTCTTAACCCTGCACCAGTCGCAGAACTTTCTCCAACGGCAACAGTACAGGGACTTTGTTGCCGGCCGAATGGCCGAAAGCAACACCTCCATCATGTCTTCAGGGAGGTCCCAATCCTTATACCTCAACCTTTCAGAAGCCAAGCGTGAAGGTTGAGGGATCGGACCTCTGGATGGAGAACCTGACCCCCCTCCCGTGAGAGCAGATCGTCTCGGTAGGGAAGACGACGGAGGGCAGATGGACAAGTCGAGAAGGTCCGGGTACCACGTCCTCCGGGCCCATGCCGGAGCAATGAGGATCATCCGGGAACCGAACCTCCGTAACTTCCGCAGCACTTGTGGGATGACGGGGACTGGAGGAAACGCGTACAGCAGTGGGACGGACCACTCCACCACAAACGCATCTCCCAAGGCTCCTCTTGGAGGAAATTCCGACGAGCAGAACCTTACGAACTTCCGGTTGACACTGGAGGCAAAGAGATCCACTTGAGGGGTCCCCCAAAGGGCGAAGATCTCCAGGAGAATCTCCTGAGCCAACTCCCACTCGTGAGAGACCGCGCTCTGCCTGCTCAGAGCGTCCGCCGTCTCGTTTTCGTCTCCGGCCAGATGAACTGCCGAGATCGAAATTTCCTGCTGGATGGCCCAGAACCAGAGCTGCATCGGCTCCCTGCACAGAGGAAGTGACCCTGACCCCCCCCTTTTTTTTTGAGGTAGTGCATGGCCACTGTGTTGTCCGTCAGAATCAGGACATTCTTCCCTCGCACAGTCGTCAGAAAAGCCTTCAGGGCAAGCCTGATGGCCCTCAGCTCCAACAGATTTATGGAGTCTGGACTGAAACCAACGACCGCTGACTGTCAGCTCGTTGGCATGAGCTCCCCATCCCGTGAGGGATGCGTCTGTCACGATTGTCACCTCCGGCTAAGGCAGCCAAAATGGATTGCCTTCGACGGCCCACCACAGAAGGTCCTGGGCGACCAAGGGCAGCACCTGAACAGGGTCCGACAACCTGCCGGAGGACTGGGAGCATTGAAGATTGAGGGCCCATTGCAGAGATCTCATCCACAACCTGGCCTCTGGCACCAGAAGAATGCAGGACGCCATGAGGCCAAGCAACCTCAAGAACTCGAACGCCGGGAGCGTCTGGGCAAGTTGAAACTTGTGCACCATCTGCTGAATGTGAAAAGCCCTTACCTGGGGAGGGAAACACTGCCCCAGGGATGTGTCGAGCACCGCTCCGATGTACTGGAGCCGCTGTGTTGGCATCAAGTGGGACTTCTTTAAGCTGAGGGAGAAGCCCAACTTGTGAAGGGAGTGGCAGGTTACGGACGGATGATCCAGGACTTGCTCGGGAGAGCGCGCCCTGATCAACCAATCGTCCAGGTAGGGGTAGACGTGAATCCCCACTTTCCTGAGATGCACTGCCACAACCACCATGAGCTTGTTGAAGACCCTCTGGGCGGAGGTCAATCCGAACGGCAGGACCCGAAACTGAAAGTGCGAGTCGCCAACCGCGAACCTCAGGTACTTCTTGTGCTTTGGATGGATCGGCACATGAAAATAAGCGTCCTTGAGGTTGAGAGACACCAACCAGTCCTGAAGTTAAAGGGCCCGGAGGACTTGAGAAAGAGTAACCATCTTGAACTTGTCATTCCTGAGGAGCTTGTTCAAACCGCGCAAATCCATGATGGGTCTCAATCCTCCGTCTTTCTTCGCATTCAAAAAATAAGGGGAATACCATCCATTGTTCCTCTCCGCTACAGGCACCAGTTCTATGGCACATTTCTCCAGCAAGGATTGAATTTCCTGCACAAGGAGCGGATCCAGACTCTTCAAAGAGAGGTTCCCTGTTGGATTGTCGTCAGGCCTCTGCCGGAATGAAAGACAGTAGCCGTGGGCTATGATCTCCAGAACCCACACGTCTGAAGTAGTGGCACGCCATTCTACCAGATGCTGCGCCAGCCTTCCCCCAACCGGAGAAGCATGGGCCCTTATGACTGAGCTGAAGCGGCTGCGGCAGTGACTGAGGGCCAAGAGGCAACTGCACGCGCGGCCTTGGCACCTCGGGTACCTTTTTCTCCACCTCTGCCACTCCTACGGTTGCCCCTTTGACTTGCAGCTCCTCTCAATTTACTAAAGGACGAGTAATATCGAAAGGAACCTCCCCTCCATTGCTGTCCCCTAGGACGAAAAGGCGGAGGTTGGCGAACTGCAGAGCCCAACGACTTCGCTGCAGCTTTGGAGGTCTGCAACCTCTCAAGAATCTCGTCAGCCTTGCTGCCAAAAAGATGGTCACCATCAAAGGGCATGTTGAGGAGACAGGCTTGCACATCAGGAGCAAAACCCGACTTCCGCAACCACGCAAACCTGTGTATTACGGTGCTCGGCACCATGGACCGGCTGACGCAATCAACCATGTCCAGACCCGACTCAACAGATTCACACATTGCATCCTTGCCATCCTGCACGATAGCAAGGAAACCATCCCGTTCCTCCCCTTCGGGAATATGATCAGCCGCTAGGGAAATACAGTTCCACAGAGTGCGCGTGAAACGAGACAAGGTACAAACGGAGTTGGCAGCTTGAAGCGCCATACCCCCAGAAGAAAATACCTTCTTCGCCCAGCCGTCAAAATGTTTGTCGTCCCTATCAGGAGGGATGGTAGGGTACGACGCCTGCTTTGCTGGGGCCGTAGCCGCCTGCACCACCAAACTCTCCGGAGTAGGGTGCGTGGTCAAATAGCAGGGGTCGCCACTGGCTGGGCGATATTTCCTCGGCAAGGACTTGCTCACTGCCGTGAGACTCTCCGGAGAAGTCCAAGCCGCAGCCACCCTTCTCTGCAAGGCCATATGGAATGGCAGCACCGGGTCAGTTGGAAGACCTTGGTCCAGGATATCAGTCAGGTCATCCTGCTGAAAATCCCCAGGTGGGGCCGACCACCCCTGCTGTTCTCCCCACTGATCGCCTCTAATGTCCCTTCTTAAAGTCTCGCCTGATGGTTTGGAAGGATGAGCTCTCCATCCTGCATCGAGCGCAGGGGCGCGTAGATAACCAGTTGCTTCACTGGTTAGAAGGAATTGGTGAGTTCCAGAACATTGTAGTTCGTAAGAGTTCAAATGTCTGACTTTCACTCTTGTCCGATTCCTTGCAGTTTGCAGCTTGAACCCAGCGAAGAGTTCCTCGTGGTAGCTGACCAAGTTCAGGTAAGGATTTGTCTTATCCAACACAGTTCAATAAAATAAGGCCAGAATGTAACTTGTTGCTTTCTCCCTTATTCAGGTGCGGAGAGAAAATATGAAGTTCGGGGAATAATGCCTCCGGCGGTAAAATTAGGTAAGTCTATTGTGGTGAGAAGGACTCCCCTTGTTTGTCCCTTTGTCTCACCTTGTTGTCCTTTTGTTCCCCTTAGGGGCCGGGATACGGCGAGGATGCAATGGAGACTGCGCCGACCCGTGAAGAGGAATAGTACCCCCGGCGGTAAATCAGGTAAGTCTATGGGGGTAGTTCCTATTGCCTCCGTTTATTCCCTTGGCTCACCTTTGCTGTTCTTGTGTTCCCCTTAGGTGCCGGAGTGCAGTGGGAACGTGCAGAAGGATGTGGTGGATCGTGAGGATGGTGCGAAGGCCGGGGAGTTCAGCGCGGCGCTGCAGCGGGCGAGGCGGCACGCGTAAAATACTTCTTTCTTGCAGCTCAAAGGCGTGGTGGATCCGGAACTCAGCTAAGGATCGAAGGTTTTGCTCTTGTTTTAACCTTTTCTCCTTCTGTTCCCCCTTCTTCTAGGAGCTGCAGACTCGAGGCGGGCGTGGCAGAAAACTGGATGCAGGCTTGCAGACATGGTGAGCGTTACGCTGCTGGATGCAGAATAACGCAAAGTGTGTGCTGCTCTTTGGGCGTGGTTTAAATAACCTCCAAAGTAGTCCCAGGTAAGTATTCCTTCCCAGCTCCACCCGAGTAATAAATAGTCCCTAGGCAAAATAGTCCCTTACAAGCCTCATTTGACTTGGAGCTCTTGCAGCATGGTCAGCATCAGGTAAGTTTGCAGCATGGTCTGCATCAGGTAAGTTCTACTCTATGAGCCTGGGGCCTATGGCGCCAGGACTGATTCTCCATATGAGACCGCACCCAAACAGCCCCTACCAGGGGTTTTTGGGCTTGCTCAAAATGACTTGATGCCTGCTTCCGGGGTTGCTGGACCTGGTCTGGGTCCCCTGGGGTAGGCATCATGACACCGACTTCCTCTGAGGCGGGGCCTCGAGAGAGTCCATCAACGACCTCGGCGCAGCCGGCGTCGATGTCTTCCTCGAAGACTTCACAGGTTCACGCGGTCTCGAGGCCGTCGAGGACCAGGACCTGGAACGGGCATGTCTAGAGCGACCATCCTTGTCCGACCGGGACCTCGAAGGCGCCCGGTGGTCACGACGACTGCTCGAGCCCGAAGGCGTACGAGCGGTATCTCTAGCACAGCCACGACCGGCATCCTCAGACGGCGTGGACAGACCGGAGCCCTGCGATTGAAAAATGGCCAACATCTCCTTTCGGAAGGAATGCCATTCCTCAGAAGTAGAATGCTTGTTCGGACATGCAACCCGCCGACGGGCGGAGTCATCGGAAGAGGACGGAGAAGGTGACCTGTGATGGTGCTTCCTGGAATACCTCGAAGAGGCAGAGGAATGGCGGGACCGACTCCCAGACCGAGAACCCCCGGACTCACGACAACGAAGCGTAGAGTCGCTCCTCGAATCGTCTGTCGAAAGACCAGTGAACAAGACTTCCAGGGCTTGGCCACCTTACCGACCGACAGCTTCTACTTACACTCCCGCAAGGCCTTCGATGTGAGCGATTGGCAGTCGACACAGTCGTCCGTATCATGGTCCTCCCCGAGGCACCAGAGGCAAGCATCGTGCGTATCCGTCAGAGACATCTTGGACCCGCACACCCGACACTTCTTAAACCCGGACTGCGGGGTGGAAGAAGCCGAAGACGACATGCTTACAAGTAGCAACGAAGAAACAGGTTCGAAGAACCGAAAGAACAGGATTCAGTAGAATCGAGGTGCGCCGAGATCTCTGAAGCGAACACGTTTGCGGAAAAAACAGAACTGAGGCTACGGGCGTTGTGCGTCCTACTTTTAACATCCGGTGATGTCAGCTCGACAGAGGTCCTCGAAGACAGCGTATCGACGTCATCGACGCAGGACGCCGAAAGATTTTCCGAAGCAGCACAGCTGTGGTGATTACTGTCATAGATGTGGAATACCAACCCCCTCGAAAGATCTCATAATTCCACGAGGAGGCACGCACAACAGCGGATCACGTGATGTCTTTCCTGCAGGGGTGTTGCTAGGTCTGGAAGAGATCCAGGGCCACGGTAATGTTGGGACTCGGTGTTAGCTAGCCTTTTGGTTGTAGCCCCTAAGCTTCTGCCTGGGTTGACCCGAGTCAATAGCCCCCTCAAACCACCACTGCCTCAGCAACGCCTCCGCTTCCTTGTTAGCAACACCAGTCATTGGACGTGCCAAACCCAGAAATGCTTTCTTTCAATGGGATGAAATACATTTTTCTCAATGTACGTTGAACACTAGAGCAGACCACCTAGCGCCATAACAGCGTGGCGCAACACCCTCCAATTTCAATTGAAGGTTCAACCTGGGCATCTGCAACAGCTGCATGTGACAACCCTTCCAAGGCTAAAGTAAATGTTGCCATAGTAACTACTGGAGTGCTAAGAAGCAAGTCAGCTTGTGATGTGGGCGATTCAAACAAAAAAAAAATGTTGTTGCAATGTAAATAATTATGCAACTTTACAAACAGATTTGCAATACCACACTGTAACAGTGACTCCCACTAGTGCCTTTCGTATTAGACATGAAGATGCAATTAACCACAACTGACCGTTGGAAGATCCAAATGCTTATTCCCACAACTGAAAATCATGACTATACAAGTCAACAACCATTACAAGACATCCCAAAACGTCCATGACTGGTGAGTGGGGTCAATGTTAACCTACGGTGAGCTTCGGATGGAAAAAATAAAACAGTCTGATGGGAAATATTATGCAGACCGCGCATGGTGAATATTGGCTGGACTGCAGACAGGTTTTCTCAGCCTTTTGGGAACACAATCAACATTTTGATATTAGTAGTGGGTTTTGTGGCATCATTAAGCAAGACACAGACAACAGATTCAAAGTTCAAAACTAAGTATTTTATTATCTCTGCCCAAATGCCAGTAAAACAGAGATTGTCCTCATTGGGACCCCCGATCCTGCTTTCCCGCTGTCACATTGGCCAGCCTCCCTTGGCCCTGCACCCTCACCTACCAATGAGGCAAACATTTTTGGGGTAATCTTCAACTCCACTATCTCCTTCTTTTGGCACATCTCAGACATCTCCAAAAAGTCCCACTATCAACTGCTCCGCCTCAGAGGTATTCTACCTTTTCTCACTTTCCCCCAGAGGCTCACCACCTCGAGCACCCTGGTTCTCTCTAGGCTAGACTATTGCAACAGCCTCTTTCTCGATCTTTCTTCTACTCTCCGTCCTCTACAACTCATCCAGAACAGAACCGCAAGACTTATCCTTGGCCTCAAGCCCAAGGACCCCATCTCTCTAGCGCTGCAATCCCTCCACTGGCTCCCCGCGGCTGCAAGGATTAAGTTCAAGACCCTCTGCATAATCCACAAAGCTTTCTGGGGCCAGGGCCCGCACTATCTACAATGCTCTCTTCCTAAATACGCTTCCTCTAGAGTCCTCTGCTCGTCCTGCAACTCTCTGCGAAGGAGCCGCTTTCACAAACCGAGATTTGGGGGTAGATCTTCATCCTCTGCAGGTGCCTCTCTCTGGAATAGCCTCCCTGCCTCTCTCCGTCTTGAGCCTGAGCACCTTAAGTTCCAGAAACTCCTCAAGACTTTCCTCTTCTCTTCCTCTCTCTCCCTTTACCCTGCTAATCTCCATCTTGTTCTCGAATCCCCTTCTCCTCCCTAACTCTGTTCAGTTTTTGCTGACTGGTTGCCTGGTTCACTTGCAGAGCCTTACAGATCCCAGGACCCCACCAGTCTTTTACACTTGCCTCCAGACCACTGCACTCTGGTCAGCATTACTGCACTTTCAGCTTACACTCCATGAGGGAGGCAACCTCTCTGCGCTTAACCCAGGGCCCTGTTGGACTGGATGCGTCCGTTTCCCCCCACTCCCTCTTCCTCACACCTCCATCTGTGCACATGCATTACCTACATTTATTAGGACTAGTAAGTTCGACAGTCCTGTCGCCCCTATCCCCACCTCAGCTGGGTCAAAACTGTAACATTTCATGGACTTGCACTAGGAGAAATATCGTCAGGCCTAGTATGCAAGTTTTTCTGTTTAGATCATTCGGAAACTTCAAGGCCTAAGAATGATTACTGTATTCCCTTGTTCCCTTCCCGCTTTGAAGCACTCCACCTGTGTATAAGTGCTTTACAAATAAACAATTACAAATTACAATTAAATGAAATGTCAGGATGGTTGAAGGCCTAACATGACATATGCCAAGGTGGGATTTCCCTACCTGAACAAAACTAAGAAAAGTGTAAGGCAAAAAAGTTACACTTAAAAAGTCTGTCTGTGACCAAAACCTATCCCTGCCCTCACAACTAAGCTAAACAATGTGTAGGGATGTAAATAATAAAAGAAACGCTGATTAAACAAAGTTCTGAGCTTCTTCCAGCTCTTAGCTTCTTTTTCAGCTTCCCTTGCTCAAGTTCATGAAAGTTCCACAAATCCTTGGGGTTCTTTCCCCAAGTTCAAGTCACCACTGTTGCAAAGAAAAGGGCCTTGAGGGCTTCGGCCTCAAGACAGCATTGCAGTTCATCAAGCCTTAGGGTTCCCTTCCCCCAAGACTCCAAAGTATTAACTTATACTTGGTTTCAAACTTTCAATGTTCAACACAACTCCTAGTCAACTTGACGCTCCTTCTGGATTGCAATAACAGTTCACTTGAAGTGTTCATTCTTGGTTTGGTTCACAATGTCTTTATATTTCAGAATTGAGGGTTCCCTGGTCTAGGTGCAGTTGACAGACCACACGATCCACCCATCACAGGTCGCGCAACCAGGAACTGTAGGCTCTTCAGCCTACACAGGTTCTTTTATATTTGCCCCGTGTACAAATTCACCTTCACTCAGCTTCTCCTTGTCGGCCTCTTGGCTTTATGTGCAGGTTCACAGTCTATTGGCTTACCCTGGTTATCCTCTTGGATTTGCCACAATATGTCACACAACTTCTGCCAGTCTTTGGCCTTGCCACATGGTGTTTATTCATAAAGTTCACTTTTGTGGTGGTCTTATTCATTACCCACATTTCTGTCAGGCTCTGTCACACTTGCGCTCTTATTTCACATCTTTTAAATGGGCACTTTCCCATGACTTTCATCATCTCGAATCTTTGCCCACAACATTTTCATTTAGTTTGGTATTCAATATTTGCTTAATATTTCCTTTTCAAGTGTTCATTTCTTGCTTGATATTCAAAAATGTTCAATTTACTATTCAAGAATATGTCCAATTACTTTTAGATCATTCGGCATTCAAATTTCTGGGTCTTCTTGCCCGATCCTCCTGGATCCACAGGCTTTTCCTGTCTCGCGGCGGCCATCAAGAGCTTCCCTTGCTCTGCTGCTTGCCGTGGCGGCTGTGGGCTTCAGGCAGAGCACAGCTTCCTGCTAATGCTATCCGCAACCAGAGCTCGACTCGATCTTTAGACCCTCTCACAGCCTGCACTCTGCCTCGGCGTTGCTCTCCTTCATCCGGACTCACAGCTCCCAATCTTGGCTCCGACATGCTGTCCAGCCCGTTCCGTGCCCTGCTCACACACAGGCCTCTCTCCATGAAGTGCCCCCTCGCCTCTTATACCCCATAGGAGTATTAAGGATCCACAGGTGTGGGTCAGAAAGTTCAATTGCCTGACCTCTAGTCAACCTATTTGTGGGATATGCCTGCATCCCCAATAGTGTTCATTCACAGTCTTCATCTTCATCTCAAAATCAAAGTGGTGAAAATACCTATTGGTGTTCACTACTCCTAGTCGCCTCTTCCTTGTCCCAGTACTCCAACAGGTCAAATGAGGGGAGATGTCTTACAGTAGCCCATAAAGGTCATGGTTGGTTTTCAGAGGGAAAAGGGGATACCATGTCTTACCCTTAAACCTTCTCTTCCTCACATCCTTACTGGTTCTTCAAGATTGGTAATGTCTCCTGGCATTTCCTAGGTCAGTGGGACCGTGTTAATACCCCATAAATGCCCCCAGGATAGAGGGTCCCCCCTGGAATGGAATACGGAATACCACGTCTCACCTGCGGACATCTGATCCCCAAGGACACTTCACCCAGGTGATTTGCCCTCGCTTCTCCTCCCCCAGGGTCAGGATCAAAGGAGATTGCCTAACCCTGGCCACCTGAGAAGAGGATCCAAGAGGAGTTGATGTGAGGACGCCCTTGGGTTTCTCAGTTTGCCTTACATTTCTTCCAATTGCAGAGACCTTTTCTTTACAAACATCGCTTGGTTAGGTATAACAACATTTAAATGACTTATTTTCAACATAGAGACTTATAGTTATCACCTCTTGTAGACCTCTTCTCAGTATCCAAAAAGGCACTTGTAGCCTCAGCCAGAATCCTTTGGCTTTCAGTTTTGGTGCACCTACACCTACAAGGCATTCTACCTTTTTGTCACAGTCTCATTAGTTTGAGATTCGGAAAAGATTGAATAGTCTCTGACCCTTCTGGTTCAGTCACAGGGAGAACAGTATTTAGGATCTAGCAAGTGTTAGCCTTCAACTTTCTTCCTGTTTTCTGGCAGGTGCGGACTCTTGCAATCAAATGGGTGGTTAATAGAGAAATTATGGTTAGTATAGAAATGCTGTCGTAGCAATAAGGCCTCTTGTTTCTTTGACAACAGTCCTGTGTGTAACATAGGTTAGAGCAGACTGGATATCACACATTGGCTCTCGACTCTTGTTAAACTTGATTTGATCCTTGATGTTTCAGTGTGTGGTATACAAGTTTACGTTTCTTACATACATCAGTCTTGAGGTCTTATTCTGTCCCTTGGGTTGTAATTAAATATTTTGTCAACCACACCAGTTCACGGATTTACTAGTTCACAAAAATCATTGGACACCCCATAACATTGATTTTTCTTCTTCTTGAGTTTTAAAACATTTCCTCAAAAATAAATGTGTGCAGAGAACTCCCCCCACAGTACCCCCACATTAATTAATTCCCCAACCCCAATATATATTTTCATTAAAATGCGCTAACATTCATGGACACTTTTTTTAATGAAGTGGGCTTCACAGTAATTGCATTAGTTCTGCATCGGCACCGCTTAGCTCCAGCAAATTGAGTTGCTTACAAGCTTCTGTTGGAAACCAGAGTCTGCTTGCCATAGGCGAGTGCTGAGCCCTTTGAGAACTCATCCGTGATTATAGATTAGGATAATGGGGTGGCCAATCAGATTCAGATGGTGGCATATGTCACTCCATGGACACGCCTATGATGCGATGCCACTCCTCGACAAACCGAGTCAACCTCTCTCCCTCCCACAGGAGATGAATGAACAACCTCAAATTCATAGCAACTTGCCATTGGGTCCAGTTTGGGGACCATAATGTCACCTCTCTGGGCGCCTCTGCCTATACCATGACAGAGGTGGGGAGAACAGCACTGTGGCTGCTGGCTGAAGGACGTGAGACCTCTGCCACAGTGGGCAAAAGCAGGAAGGGTAAAAAAGGATGCTTCTGCACAGTGTTAGAAGGGTGCTGCACAGCCAGATCCAAGAACTTATCTGTAGCCTTTCAAACTCTGTAGAAGCTCGTCGGTCCTTGTTCCCAAATAGGTTGTTCCCATAAAACAGCATATCTAGGAGTTTGGAATGGACATCAGGAGCAAATCCTGAGGTCCTCATCCAAGAGTGCCAGCAGGGAATAGACCCGGTGTGCATTGCAAATGTCATGTAGTTGGCAGTGTTACGGCCGGGCTACAAAATAAAGTGCATGACTTTGTTGCCATCACCAACAACTTTAAACTCGCCTTAATTTCCTCCTTACGTCGATTCTCTGTTGTTGCACAGACCATAGGTGCAATCGTAAATGTTCAAGACTACCCTCAAGCAAGGCTCCCGAATGCAAAGACCTTAAAGCCCATGGTACCCAGCTTCTTGGGCTTCCTGTGGGAGGCACTAATGGGAAGGATATGGTCTTCAGCCCTGCACTAGCACCCTGGGCAGAAGGGTCTCCATGGGGCACCCTTGTCAAAGATGTTTGTCAGACCAAATTAGATTTGAGCATTACCCGATTGAACAACCCAAAAGTCAACACAACTTTGGCAATGGTTCTCTGAAAAGAAAAGTGGGTCTTGCCTGACAAGGGGGATGGCATGATTTTCATGTCAAGGAAAATGTCCGAACCACTTGCCTCCTGGAAGCCTTGAAGCAAGTCCAGAAAATGAAGATCCTCTACTCCCTCCCCCACAGAAACCCTGGGGGGAAATCGACAGTCTCATCAAAGTAAAGAGGTTCCAGATCACTAGGGATGATATTCCCGTCATCAAAGATTTTGGTAATCTTTTAGAGGAATAATACCCTAGAAATAGGAGCATATCCCAATGAGGCTCAGCTCCGACTGGCACTGCTGAAATGGAAGGAGCCGTTCCAGCAGCTTCGACACATGAAGGTTACCATCAGCGGAGCTGGAAACAAGTGAACAGGCATGTGGATGTGGTCCGAGGCGGTGCCTCCGTCGGCTTCACAAAGTGTGGGGCAGCCTGCAGTTGGCACCAAGGCCTTGGCAAAGAAGTTACAGCATCTGCTGCCAGAATGCCTCCCACTCTGCTGGAGTCTAGGAGTTCATAGGGAACAGTATCTATGGTGCAGCTGGTGATTCCTCCTAGTTATCACTCCAGTGTGAAGAAGAGTGATGCCTGGAAGTGTTACTTGGAAATCCAGACCTCTTATGCTGCTTCTTCTTGTCCTTGCTGGCTGGAGAACAACCCAAGTTCTTAAACAGGCGACTTCCCTGTTTAAGAACTTCAAAAGCGTGTTATCTATCCATGTGGAAATAAGTTAAAGACTTTGCAGCACGCTCCTGAGAGGCTTGGAGCGCATGGACTAACAAGAATTGCAATCCTCTAGATTTGTGATCCTCCCCAAGGCATTATAAACATATCTCACAGGGTTTAAGACAGATATGTGCCTCCCGCAGTCAGAGCAAGGTTTAAAGCATGAGCTCTTTGGGGGATTAGGCATGACACAGTAGCTAGAATGTATCTGGTTTTGGTGAATAGTATCATTCTGTGCGCTCTGCCCATTAATGTTCTGTTTATAGTATTTTAATTATTTGTATTCATTTAGATCCCGACTAATCAAATTTGGTTGGAGGTCAGTGGCTGCATGGCTCCATAGAGTCCGCCATTCACCTATCAGTCTTTTGGGTAAATAAGGGGAAAAAAGGGTTTTTCTATGTAAGCCTATGCGCATTTAATTAGACAGTGCTTGCAAGTTCCTAATTCTGCAATAATTGCTAGGTACACAATTGTTGGTGATTATAACTTAGTGTGTTTTAATTTAATCATTTCACAATCATAAAGTGACATTTCTTGTGCTCTAAGCACAAGAAACACTTCCCACAGAAAATAATGTATTCTAATGCTATTGTCTCAGTCCATGAGAATAATACAGAAACGGGCAGAGTGTGTATCAATAACAACTACATTTCAGATTCTCTTGGGTGTTAGGACTATCATATCCATGTCATGTTAGACTTATGCATGTTGCTACAAACTACCCTCCCACCAAACAAAACTTGTATTAAAACGTTCCAAACTAAGCATTGTCGGAAAGCTAGCTCATTTCAGGTACATTAGTTCAACAACACTTGTAGCAGAGACTCTGTAAATGCGGCGAGACTGTGCAATGAAAGCAATGGGGTTTTTGGGTGTGAAGCATAGCATTAAGGAAACGGGAGAAGCCACCACTCAACCAGTCCGCTTAAATAGAAATTTCTGGATGGCCTACAGATATATAAATAACATAGGGTCATATTCACATAGGGAGAGTTAAAACTAGTTGCCTCGCGAACTGAGAGATGCTGTGCGACATGGGTTTAATACCACAGTTGGTCCGACTCAGGCATTCATCTTCCATTGGTCAATTAATTGAGTACCATGAGTGAGTAATAATGCCGACACCCACTATTGTAGCGTTTAGGAACAACTCCAAGAGTCTGCTGGCGTGAAGCCCTATATCAAACGTCAAATTATTAGTATAAGATAAACATGAAATGCTGCTAATGGAGCCTGAAAATCTGGTAATTCTAAATGGTGGTACTCTTGCTACTTGTGCAGTTAGTAATATAAGCAAATATTCAAAGCAGCTCCACGAGCAGTGCTTCTCAAGCAGTACCTAACAGATTCAACTAACAATAAGGTAATGTCAGACCTGATGCACAGGTGAAACATTTAAAAAGAAAGGAAGAGAAAACGGAGGACCAGTGTGTTTCAGACTAAATAGTGGCATTGTCAACACACACGTCAAATGCCCCAAGATTTAGGCTTAGGAAAGCTTACTTTGCCAAAGGTAGCAGATTTGATCAAGGAGGCACAAAGAAAATTATCAAAATGGTACAGATACTATAAAGCATTGTAGCAGACGCAATTTCTTTTATTATGCAAGTATATAAAAACAAGCTGGGAAATAGGTTAACATGCTACTAAGGAAAGGTACACTGTGAAAGATAATAAATGGGCTTGATCAGGCGACTGTTTGGAGAAAAGGGGAAACATTTAGGTGTTCAGAGAGGTCCAAGCAAAGCTGTGGATATTGTTGCACATAGAAGAGTTGTAAACTGTATCAAGCAACCCAGACTTGAGAGCCATGTGGCAAACTCACTTGGTAATGGACTGGGAGACAGATGGTGGTGTGCACCCACAAGTGAGTTCATTAAGAGGAAATAATGATGGGAAATTGGGTGCCAAGGGTATCAGTTGTTGATCTGTTGCTTCCAAAAGAATTCATAAAACAGATTACTAATGGGCTTGGGTAGGAAAGAAGGTCCAAATGTGAGCGATGGGAAGATGGGTTAGACGAATGATAAACCCTGAAGCAATGGAAAAGGTAGGAGGGCGTTGGAATAGTGGGTTAGAAGGTGGTGCCAGTTACTATGCAGCCTAGTCAATCACTTAAGACACGGGCACCAAGACCAGCGATACAGAATAGAAAGAGAAGACAAAAAAGGTTGCCAAGAAATTGAGAGGTCATGGGGAACTCAATCAGATTGCATTAAAGCGACTAAGCATTGAGGGAAGACCATAGGTAGAGCAAAGGGAACATAGGCATTAACATGGGAAGACAATGATCTGGCATCTTACCAAAGAGTATTGTGGCTGATTTCTGGAGATCACATCCCAACAAAGCTAAAGGATAGATTGATTACTGTCCAGTGGCAGGCAACTTAAATGGTAAATAATAAAATAACATAAGACATATGAGAAGAGGCTTGAGACTGCAAACAAGTGTACACCCCAAGAAATGTGGTGGCTGAATATGATATATCCAAATTCTTTGAACTAGTGAACACAGGATGGACCCATGGTTCAGCAGAAGATGATGCGGGCCACACCATAAGGCTGGACAGGGGAAGCGATGGAAAAGAATAACAGCTTTCAGGAAAGGCTAGTTTGTCAATGCATGGACCAACCACTGAACGGACAATGGGAAATAGTACATGAAATGTAAAGATTCTGAATGTTAAACAAGCAGTCTGCTAAAACAGTCACATCTGTCTGATACATATATTATGAGAATGCTTTATCTGGACTTCCAGATGTCAGAAGAGAACTCTCAATGATCCAGGACGACAACAGTGCATTCAACTAAGTTACAGAAATGTATCCACTATTTAAATATGGTAGGATAATATGCATTTGGAAGGATTGAGGTCACATACATCAGGGGGATTTACAAAAATGAGAAATCCATTTAGGAATGGAAACTTGCTATTAACTTGAAAGGTCTTGTTGCTGTATTCATCTCTTCTCTGAATTATGCAAAGCCCTTGCAGGGAATGGCAGTCAAACATTTAGAAGGCAACAATTCAAGAATCATTTAAGACATGGTATTTAGCATCAACACTGCCTAAGCCAGCTGTGAAGCGAAGGCCTTAATCCCAGACAGGGGAGTCCGACTGTCAATTTCCAGTGGGCTCACACAGATAACAGAGATTAATAACAGCACCATGTTGTAATGAGATTAACCAACAGAAACAACCCTTAATCGCTAATCTTGGACAACAAAACACAGTAACTGACTGTAGTTCTTAGATATGCGTTGCATCATCAGAATGTATATATTCAGACAGTTTTTCATAGTATGGTGTCTTTCAGCATCTGAAACCAGAAACGGCTTTTCAAAATGGCAACTCCGGTTTACGATTGTAAATAACATCTCAGTAAATGTTTGTGTGATGATGATGATGCAGCTTCCAAATAGGTTGCAACATTCTTGCCATTGTTACATTGAGCGTGATTGATAAAAAGTCTTGACAATGGAATATGTTTAGAAAGATGCTTTCTTTTTAAATAATAAACATGCAGAAGTTGGGACCAAAAGTAACAAAAAACTAGATTCTAAACTATAATTGCCAGGATGGTTAATCTACAGAACAGGGATAGTGCTTCCTGACATTTAAACATCTAAGCAAAAGAATAGGTCTTTTTGGAGATGTAAAGAACATCCAAACAAAAGAACAAATTAGTTACCTCTGTAATGTTCTCCTCCCACAGATTAATAATTTCGGATATATTCGGCTGAATCACAGAAGCATTTTTCCGAGCATAGGGCGCAAGGAAATTCCTATGTCAAAGTCCCTCGACGCACCAGCTCTTTGACTCCGGATATGACGTCGGCAGCATACATAGACTTCTCAATGCACCTCGTGACCTAAATGTTGAATTTTTTCCCTGTGCTCAGCCACATGAGGGAACTTGAAGGACATCATCAAGCTCTCTACTAGCGGGGCAGGATGAGAGGGCAACGAGTAATCTGCGGGAGGAGAATCCATCAGAAACAATATTACGAGGCGCAAGTAAATTAATCTTCTAATGGATTACATCCTCCCACAGAGTTTTCATCTTGAGTAGAGTTCCTTAGCAGTATGTTTTTCAAAGGGAGAGCAAGAGAACAACGAACAAACTGCAGCCATTGGTTGACTGGCCTCTTTACTGCTTCTACCACTCCCAAGGCCGGCATAGTGCCTATGGACCTGCCGTCTGACATCTACCCCCTTTGGTAGAAAGTGGAGAACAAATATGTTGTCCCTTCCACGTAGGAACCAATTAAAGTTGTCCAGAAGACACTAACTCTCAGCCCCAGCAACTTTGCAGTTGCCCTGGAGGCCTGGAATTTCTCCAGGGACTCATCTGCCTTGGATCCAAACAGGTGAAGCACCTCAAAAGGTATGTCCATTAATTTAGCTTGAACGTCTGGGGCGAACCTCAAAGTACTCAACTATGATTATCTCCGAGTCACAGAGAAGGCACCCATGAAGCATGCCATGCAATATGCTGCATCAAGGTCTGCTGTAAGGTCTGATAAGGTGCTTCTTTTCTATTAGCTCATTAAAGTCATCGTGCACTTAGAATAAGTGCAATATAACTGTCCAGAGGACCTTAGAATTGTTTACAAGGGTGCGCAAGGCATTAATGGCCTTCAGTGTCGAACATTCAGGAGCAAACACCTTTCTTTCCACTGCATTAAATCTTTTTACTGTTCCGCTCAGAATGAAAGATAAAGAGGACTAAATGATTTGATATGGCTGCAGTTGCCTGCACCACTAAGCTTTAGGGTGTGCCATAGCTGGTCAAAAAGTCTGGGTCCAATGGTGCCGTTCTTTTATTTCTTCACAAGCTCCTGTTCCATGGATTGTAACGGACACTACATATGCCTTAGGTCCATAATCTTTAAGGCAGAACTGAAAGGTACCAGAGCCGCCTCCTTCTTTAGGGGGCCCTTTGTCCAGTATGTCAGACAGGTCATATTTTGCAATAGTTTTTGCAGGGGTGCCACACCCGAGAGACACCGACACCTTAGGCTTTGCGCAGCGGAAGGCGGCATTAGGGTACCCCATAAGGACTTGCTTGATGTCGTCGGGTCAGGTGAGATGAAAAACCAGCTTGAATATCGCAACTATGTGGCTAGATCCGATATCAAGGCTTCCTCAGAGATCGGTCGCTCCAGGAATTCCACACGCCTCTCCGATGAGGGTTCATTTCATATGGGATGGAATCTCCTTCCTCATCAAATATAGATTGCATTGACCAGAAGGATTGAAAACAAATGCATAATTTTAACTGAGTAGAAAAAAAAATCAAGAGAAAACCTTCTGCGAAGCATGCTTAGCGCATGGAAAAAAAGGAACCAAGGTCACGAGGCATGGTGTGAGGCACATATAGGCTGCCCAATGTCATATCCAGAGTCGTGGTGCTGGAGCATTAAGGGAATTAGACGGTGGAGTTACACTACTTGTTTGCTGTGAGAAATGTGTTCATTATTGAGCTGACACTGTCGAAATACATCCAAGAGTAGGAATCTGTGGAGGATGCAATACATTAGAAAGTTTTTCCAGTTATCAATAAGTCAGGGCCTGGGTCTCTCCCGGTTACTTAACATCAATACCAGTAAGAAGATGGTCACAAGCTTTTAACGTCTAGCCTGCCAGGTTGCACATTTATTAGGGGTTCCTAAACCCCTCTTTTCTGTCAACGCCATGCAGCGCTCCACTCAGGTCTCAGCTCTTGAATGGAGTCTGCATTTTGGCTGCGCCAGGGGAGGCTCTTCAAACAGGGATCAGAGCCACAGTAAGATAGGAGGCTGTTCTTGAGTCTTCCCAGGGTTTTCACTGAACATTTCCCCCACCCCTTTTGGTCTCAGGGTGCTCATCCTTCAGCCACCTGCTCCAGTCTCTGTACATCAGTGTCTTGCTTTCAGTCTCGTTTCTACAAAGTATGGCCTTGAACCTCACATAAGAGTTCTGCAAGTGACTGCTTTCTCTCTTCTTCTTCACCACTCTGGGTATTGATTTGATATTCATTCATTCATTTTTTCTCTCTCTCTCTCTCTCCCTCTCTCTATCCCTCTCTCTATCCCTCTCTCTATCCCTCTCTCTATCCCTCTCTCTATCCCTCTCCCTCCCTCTCCCTCCCTCCCTCCCTCGCCCTCCCTCTCCCTCCCTCGCCCTCCCTCGCCCTCCCTCGCCCTCCCTCGCCCTCCCTCTCTCTCTCTCCCTCGCCCTCCCTCGCCCTCCCTCGCCCTCCCTCGCCCTCCCTCGCCCTCCCTCTCTCTCGCTCTCCCCTCTCCCAGTTTCACATGTGGTTTTCTGTGATGGGGGAGCAGCTATCGAGCTCTACCTCTGGGGCAGACCTCAGCGATTTGTGACTTGGGCTTAGTTTGTTCCCTCCGCTTGGGCCATTCTCTCTCCACCTGCCACACAGTAGTACTATCTTTCAGCCTCTATCTGTGGAAAGGTAAATCAAGTGTGCAGGCTTGGTATGGGTAACCTGAGATGTGTAGTTCTCTGGGCCTGCATGTGCCTTTAGTGTTTGCTGAACCAAAGCTTCAAGAACTGCCTCCTCCATCTTGGACAAACCTTTTGGAAATACATTGCCACGGAGACCTCTTTTTGTTGATTGCTACAACCCATGCCCTTCCTTTGGTTCTTAGAAAACTGAGTGGATCACAACGATGATTGAGTGTTCTGTTACGCTCAGTTAATGACACTGGCCTTATGCAGACCAATGGTCTGCCATTTTGAGATGAGGCAGAAATGTGCCAGTAAATGTGAAACGGAGGAATAGGTGAGACTTCCGCCAGACACCAAGATTGGGATAGGCCTTTATTACTGTAGAGAAACAGGGGGCAAATCACAGTGGCAGAGGTCCTGACCAATATGAAAGCCCCAGACAGCACCGCAGGACGACAGGCCCAACAGTGTGTAGAGCAGGACAAACGGCCTGTACGCAGACCTATACAAATCTTGTGAAATGAAGCAGAGTGTGAGGGAGTTTCGAATAGGAGGGGCTAGTGGCAGAATCACACTTATGCTGTCGGGAACATCAGATTCGTACCCCTCAGAACCTGCAGTGCTGATATTTCCAACATCATCTGCCCAGCCCCTACTGACATCACTGGTGAAAGGGCGTTACTAGAAGACTATGTCATGTGATTTATCACGTGAGAAAGGCTTGTACTTCGAGGTCGCCAGAAGACAGCTTATTCTGGGTGATTCTTAAAGGGTGTTCTTTAATGCAGACACAGGAGTTTTAATTCTGTGCCTGTTTTAGCCTGTTTGAGACAGTTGAAGAACGAGGAAGTAGGAGAGATGCCAAGCTTGCAGACCAAGCTTTCAAAGGAGGAGTAGGGCAGGGTGGGTATGAGGGAAGAAGGGAACCACTCAGGTAAAATCGAGGCTACTCCACCGTCAGCCCGGTTGGGACGAGGCTTCGGGATGATCTTGTAGCCATCAGGGAGAAGGGAGTCAAAAGCAGTGACTGAGCTGGCAAGGAACCAAGTCTCGGTGAGAGCAAGGACATCGAGATGAGCGTATTCAAGGATGAGGCATATGTCGGTAGAATGTTTGATAGCGGAACGAGCATTAAGTCTGGCTAATTGAAGACGGTCACCACCTTTAAAGGTTTTTCGAGGTGGAGTACAGGGGGGTGGGTACACCTGCCGGAGTGGTGAAGGAGGTGCTGAGAGAGAGGAAGGTGGGAAAGAAGGAGCAGGAAGGAAGTTTATGAGTGATGGCAGGCGCCAGTCAAAGAGAAGGAGATGGGATTGAGGACCATGAGCCATGATAGTGCCATTGTAATACATTAATGATGCACCTCAAGGATGAGAAGCTGGCCAAGAGAGCCTCCCATCTATTGCAACCATTAATGGATGAGGAAGAGGAAGGGGAGAGAGTGGAGATCAGATGTGGAGTCCAACCGTCTGGAGAGGGGGCAGAAAAGAGGATGTCAGTGATAATTTGTCTGGAAGTGGTGCTAGCATAGGTGTCTGCGATAGGTAAGACAGGATTAGAGGAAAGGAGATCTTTCTGGAACTTTTTTCTTCTAGACTTTGTGAGAGAGGGAGGATAGGTAATAGAATAGAGTAGATAGGAGAGATGGAGAGAGCCATAGAGGTGGTAGAGAGGGGAGTAAAGGGATAGGAGGAGATGGTGCACAGGCATGAACGACTCATCAGGCGGCCTGGTAGCTGAAAGTAGCGGATAATAAAGCACACCTGGATTTGAACCTGCCAAAAAAGCACTGAACAGCACAAAAACAGAGTTTGCAGCAATTTAAAAAGCACAGCTAGAAATGGGCGTCCTGAATGTCCAGCGACACCAACCAAGTCCTGGAGCTGCAGAGCCTGTTGGATCTCCATCAACATCAGCATCCTGAACTTGTCCTTCCTCAGGAACTTGTTCAAGGCCCTGACGTCCAGGATGGGTCCATGTCCTCCCCCTTTCTTTGGTACCAAGAAATATTGATAGTACCAGCTTGACCCTCTCTCTTCAGGTGCTACCTCCTCCACAACACCCTTTAAAATCAGGGTTCTCAGTTCTTCCTGGAGCTTCTGTTCCAGTTGCTGGTGAGGGTGTGGTGGAGGTCGATTTTGTGGTCTCTTAAGGAAGGGGAGGCAATATCCACATCTTCACGGCCCATGCATCAGAGGTTTTCTCCTTCCATCTGTCCCAGTGCTCGGAGGCCCATTCTACAACCGGGGAAACGTGGGGAGAATGCAAAGCAGATTAGTTAGCACTGCTGCACCAGATGCTGCATATTAAGTCAACAGGCTTTCAGCGGCCCTCCCTCCCTCTTCCGGAGGGCAAGAAATGCCTCTGATCCTGTTTGGTTTGTGGCAGCTGAGCCTTCCATCTGAAAGGAACATATTGCCTGTAACCTCTGCCTCTAGAACTAAAGGCGAAATGATTGCTTGTCCGGCTGCTGCTCCGCAAGTTCCAAGGATATCACAGCAAACTTAGAATCCTTGAACCGTTCCATTGATTCATCGGTCTTTGGGCCGAATAGGTGCTTGCCATCAAAGGCCATATCAAGCAACTTGGCTTGCACATTCGGGGAGAACACCTCACAGTGGAGGTATGCCGCCCTCCTGAGCAACACAGACATCCCCCATGGAATGGCATATGCAGTCGAGAACTGCCTGTTTCGATCAGGCCAAATAGAATCAACAATGGTTGTTTCTCCCTTTCTTCATCATCTAACTCTTTGATCCAACTGAGAACTTCTGACCAGTAAGCTTGGACCGCCCCACATCCCCACCACATATGCCAATAGTCAGCTTTCCTCCCACAGCCCCTCCAGCAGTATGGGCTTACTCCTTGATACATTTTAGCTAATCTAAGTGGGTCATATTGCCATCTGTATATTAGCTTGATGGCATGTAGCTTGTATTGGCAGGATATGGATGATTTTGCTGTTCTCCTACATATTCGTAACCATAGCTTCTGTGAGATGTGTCTACCCATATCTGCTTCCCATTTGTTCTTCAGCGTGAGGGATGGTGTGATAGAAACCTCAATCAGTGCCGAGTACATTGCGCTTATTAGGCCTTTAGAGCTCGTACAGGTATTAAGAATCCTTTCGGGGGATTCAAGATGGCCGCTGGCAGCGACTAGACGTGCCGACGGCGGCTCCCGCACCTCGAGACCTTCACCAGGGATCCAACCCTCCCTGAGGGCACCTCACAGCAGTGGAGAAAGTGTGCGGCTCTGGGAGCCCGGGCGGCCAGGTGAAGCGGATCTTCGGGTGCCGCGGACCCGGAGTTTCGACCGCGGCGGCGGAGGCCTGCTCAGGCAGGCTGCGGGCGGGTGCATCAGCCCGCGGAGAGAGGCGCTCGCGGAGGACATTGGTGCCGCGGAGGGGGACGGGCCCGGCAACGGCTGCACTTTGAGGGGCAGTCCGACTCCCCGAAGCGGAGGGCCGGGGCTCCGAGCAGAGGACGCGGGAGGCTATGGGCTGTCCTGCTGGAGCCGCGCCCCCGGATTGGGCGCGGCGGGAGCCGCCGGTGAACTGGCTGCGTGGCGGCTCCCTGAGGAGCAGGAAGGGGCCTCCTGGCCCACGACAAGGAGGTGAGGAGCGGACAAGTCCCCGGGCAGGGGGGCGAAGAACTGGAGGCGGCCCCCCCGGCCTGATCGGATCCACGGGCTGGAGGCTCGGTCCCAGTGCTGGCGTTGGGAGGCCCCGGGGGGCTGCTTATTGACCGGGCCTCTCCCCCATCCCAAAGTTGGTGAAAGCTGCAATAGGGGAGGTGGGACCTCCCTGGCATCACAATCTGTGGTTGCCCCTCTCCGTGTGGTCGGAGGTGGTGGGCGGCCCCTCGCAGCGTCCGGTTGAGGAGCGGTGGGCGAGCTGAGGGGTGCTGTCCTGCTTGTCCCAATTCCTGGGTCTTTCGGGCCCCCAAGAGAGACTGCACTCGAGACCCAGGGGTAGGGCGCCAGGGAGACCCTCTGAGCACCCTTCCCTCCTTGTGGTCTGCAGCAATGGAAGTCAAAGGCAGCGGTGGAGAAGACACTGAGCGCCACGAGGCGTCTAAGGTACCCGGAGAGGCTGAAGACCGGGAGCCCCTGACAAGGGGGGACCTCAAGGGTGAGATGCATGCCCTAGGAGAAACTCTCGCTAAAGCCTTCCAAGATCAGTTCCAGTTGCTGAGGTCGGACTTAAATATGGCCCTCGGGGAGCTGAAACAGGAGGTAGCTCAGTTAGGTGAGAGAACTGACATACTGGAAAGGGGCCTGCAGGAATTGGAAAGAGATGGCATGGCCAACGGGGAAGCGATCGATCGCCTGGACCTAGCGACCTGCAATTTAGAAACCCAACTGGAGGACTTGGAAAATAGGTCGAGACGGGTCAATATAAGAGTAAAACTCCTTCCAGAGTCAGTAACGGATAGGGACTTGAAGGGAGTAGTGCAGAGAATTTTTATGGACCTGCTGGGAGGAGAAGACCCCGAGGCTATAGAGCTGGAAAGGGTACATAGGGTGGGCCTTCCTCTCCGCGGCCCTGGCTCTAAGCCACGAGACGTTTTGGCTGCGTTCGCACGGTACGCCCAAAAAGAGGCAGTTCTACGGGCGGCAAGGCTTCGCGAACCATTGCAATATAAGGGCCAGGAGATTTCTCTGTTTCAAGATTTGGCTAATTGTACATTGGTGAAAAGGAGGGCAATGCGCCCTGTTCTTAGAGTTCTTTCGAGGAAGAGTGTTAAGTACAAGTGGACCTTCCCGTTTGGGTTGGTGTTTGAATGGGAGGGCGTCCAAAGAAGGGCCACCAGTGTACAGGAGGCGGCGAATATTATCCACCTGGACCTTGGGGACATGGAGGGGGAAACTGGGAGTGTTCGGTCTGCTCCAGGAGACGGAGCCAGACCGTGGGTGTGGTCTACGGTGGGCGCCGACGCAAAGACGACGAGGAAGCGTCCACAGGAGGGGAGAGAGAAGTCCGCCCAGGGAGGAGAGGAGGGACGGTCCCCGGACCCCCGGGGGGGTTCCAGCTGATACGGTTTGGATGGAGTCTTAAAAGGGGGTGGTGGGAAATAGGCTATCAACGGATTCGGGGAGGGGGCGGGGATGCACTTCTTGGATCACGCAAGGACGAGAGAGTCCGGATAATGGGGGGGGGGGGGTGGGATGCCTTCCAAGTTGGGGTTGGGAAGGCAGAGGAGCGGGCAGGAGAGTGGCGCCCGGTGTGGGATAGGGGAGGGGGGGTGGGATGGTGGGTTCAGGGGGGGTGGGTGGTTACAGCACATGTCGTGGAAGCGTCACCCTAAGAGCCCGGAAGTTAGAGAGCCGTCCTATGGGGAGGAGTGGGGCTGGAGGGGAGGCCCCGGGTCAGACAGTAGGAGGGGAACTCTGACGGGGCGGTCTATTGACACCCCGGAATGTAGGCTGCTGATGGCCTGATATGCCCAGTTGATACTTTCAAGTGGCAAACACATAATCGTTAGATCCCACAAGCCGGATGTGCTGGCCCTGCAGGAGACGCATTTGAGGAAGCGAGATCAAGCCCGGTTGCGACTCAAGGGTTACCCACTGATCTATTTTGCGTCGGCCCCCACGAAGAGGGGGGGTGTGGCCCTCGCCTTTGGTAGGGGTACGGATTTTCAGCTCCAGGAAGTTCTGCAGGATACCAATGGGAGGTACGTGGTGGTAAGGGGGACCATAATGGGCTCGAGCTACACTATTGGGTTAATATATGCGCCAAATGTGGGCCAAGACCAGTTCTTACGGGACGTTCTAAACACCATCGAGAATTTTGTTAGGGGCCAAGTGGTACTGATGGGGGACTTTAACCTTGCCTGGGATAGGGTTGGAGACTGTTCCAGAGGTGGTGAGGGGGGGTTCAGTGGCCTCTGCTCAGTTGAGGGAGAGATGGGCAGGGGCTGGCGTCCGTGATATTTGGCGGTCTCTGCGGGGGAGCGAGGAGGGCTTCACATTCCTCTCCGATGTCCACAGGACACAATCACGGATTGACTACATCTGGGTATCTGCCAGTCTGGTGGGGGCGGTGGAGGTGGGCCCCCTGGGTGTGGCCGATCACAGGGTTGTAGAAATAGTCCTGAGGCTGGGGAGACGTAGGCTAGGGGTGTGGGGTTGGAGATTTTTGGGAGGGCTTTTGAGGGACCCCGCGATATGTAGTGAGCTGGAAGACAAGATCCAGGGATTTTTTGGGAGTAATACGTCCTCCGACACGAGTCTGGGCACTAGGTGGGACGCCTTTAAGGCGAGTCTTAGAGGGGACCTCATCGCCCTTCAGGCGGAGAGGAATAGGCGGCTGAGAAGTTTGGAGACCCAGCTCGAGGGAGAGGTGGAGGCCGCCAGAGTCCAACTCCGAAATACCCCCACGAGGAGGGCCTTTAGGGCGTACAGGCTGGCGGAGGGCCAACTGGGGATTTTGAGAAATAAGAAGGCCGAAGAAGCTCTGCTCAAAATGAGGCAAACCTTTTACGCCAAGGCCAACAAAGCAGGCACCCTGCTAGCTCGTCTTCTGAGGGGGCAAAGGGAGCGGAGGGTAATTACCGCACTTAAAGACCAGGGTGGTAGGCGTTTGACCCGGGCTGGCGAGATAAGGGAGAGATTTGTGGAATTCTAGGAGGCCCTGTATTCCTCCCACGGCCCTTCCCCTCACTTACAGGGAGGTGTTTTGGAGAATTTACCAATTCCGCAGGTGCCTAGGGAAGTGGCAGAGGAATTGGCCGTCCCATTCTGGAGGACGAGGTAAGAACAATTATTGCTGCTCTTCCCCGTAATAAGGCGCCGGGCCCCGATGGCTATCCTGCCTCCTTCTATAAAACGTTCTCCCACCTTTTGGTCCCACAGTTGACCCAGCTTTTTAATTCGTTTAGCTCAGAGGGCGGAATTTCCCGGACGATGGAGTAGGCTAAGATCACCCTTATTCATAAGGCAGGGAAAGACCCGGAGGACTGTACTTCTTATCGCCCTATTGCCCTCATCAACACCGAAGCAAAAATCTTTACTAAGATTCTGGCTCGGCGACTGGAAAAAACATCTTCCATCTCTGATCCACCAGGATCAGTCGGGTTTTGTTGTGGGACGGCAAACAGCGGATAATATCAGGAGGGTGGCTCACCTGGTTGAGAAGTCCCGTAAGACGGAAACCCCGGCGATCCTCTTGGCGCTGGACGCCGAGAAGGCGTTTGACCGGGTTGAGTGGTCCTTCTTATTCCAGGTTATGGAGAAGATGGGGCTCGGGGAGGGCTTTATTGACTTGGTTGCCGCGAATTATAAAAATCCCGCATCACGCATATTGATCAACGGAGAGGTGTCCAGACCTTTTAGGCCCCAGAGGGGGACGAAACAGGGGTGTCCCCTCTCCCCATTGCTATTTGCCATATATCTAGAACCCTTCCTATTGGCTATCCGCCAGTCAACGGAGATCAAGGGGATCCCATTCGGTGGAGGGCAACACAAAGTAGGGGCCTTCGCCGACGACATGCTGCTCACACTTACCAACCCGAGAGAGTCCCTCCCTGCCTGCATAGCATTGTTAACCTCCTTTGGCGGGATATCAGGCCTGCGGGTTAACTTCCAGAAATCGGAACTGATGAATCTCTCCCTGGGGGAGGGGGAGGCGAGGGTGGTCAGAGATCTGTCCCCATTCAAGTGGAGCCCCTCTGGGTTGCGGTATTTGGGAGTAAGGATCACCCCCTCATTAGCTGGTTGGTATGGAGCAAACTAAAACGATTCTTTTAGCAATCCAGAAAGATTTATGGAGGTGGGGGGCCCTTCCAGTCTCCTGGCTGGGCAGGGGGGCGGTACTCAGGTTGGTGATACTACCTCGGGTGCTCTACCTTTTCCAGGCCATTCCCTTGAGGGTGCCGGAGAGCTTTTTCAAGAGACTGGATAGATTGGTCAGAGGCTTTGTCTGGGGGGGAGGAGATCTCGTGTGTCCAGGCAGCTGCTCACAGCCTCTAGAGATAGAGGAGGCTTGGCCTTCCCCGACTTCCGCCGCTATCACGATGCGGCACAGCTCAGAATACTTAGAGAATGGTTTTCTAAAGAGTACCTGAAACATTGGGTGAGGATGGACAGGGCGGTGGCTGGGCACCACTTGGGGGAGGTCCTCTGGCTCCCGCGACGGTTACGACCCTCTCATATTTATTTGAGCGATATCACGAAAAGTGTAGTTGAGTGCAGGGATCGGTCGGTGTTAAGATGGGGGATCACAGCTTTTCCCTCGCCGTTTACCCCTATCTTCCGAAACAAGGACTTTACTCCTGGGATGGAGAGGGGAGCTTTCTTGGATTGGGAGGAGGGGGGGTGTAGGACCCTGAGGGACATGTTTACCGGGAAGAGAGTGAAAAGATTTGTGGAATGTGAAGAGTTTGGTTTGGGGGAAAGAGAGCGGCATCGATATTTTCAAATTAGACACTGGGTTATGTCTCCGACTATAAGGCACGCGGCGACTAGAGATCTAACCCACTTTGAAAGATTCCCAACAACCCATGAGGGCACAAAGGGGCTAATCTCTGATCCATACAAACAACTCGAGAGAGGTAACCCGGGCACCAATTGGGCCTACATGGCAAATTGGGAGAAGAACTCAGGGGTACGCATGGAGCAAGCCGATTGGGAGGGATTATGGGCGCGGATCCCTAAGCTTGCGAAGGCAATTCAGGTTCGGGAGGTGTGGTACAAATGCTTGGTGGGATGGCATTATACTCCTGCCCGTCTTCACGCAATGAACCCTGCCGCTTCAGGGGAATGTTGGCGAGGGTGCGGGGAGAGTGGCACGGCCTCACATATCTGGTGGGATTGCCCCGTTATTCAGCCATTCTGGGACGAATTTAAGAAGGCGTCCCCATAGGCTTTGGGAGGAGGAGCCCTCCGAAACTCGCGAGAGATATTGCTGGGGAGGAGTGGGCTAGGGGACGGGGTGGGGGCGGATGAGGCAGGACGCGGCTGCAGCAAAGCATCGGCGATATTCATCTTGGCGGCCTTATCCCTCATCGCGCAAAAGTGGAAGGGGCCCGTGATCCCGACTGAACAGGAGTGGCTCAGAAAGCTTTGGGATATAGTCTCGCTAGAGTGGGCCTCCTATGCTGCGGAAAACAAACTGGGGTCTTTCTACGCGGATTGGGGGGAGACCCTGGAATTCCTAAGAGGGGAATTTAGAGAACAATGGTGTCCGCAGAGACTTAAACTATTGGACTTATACGGTTAGGTAAGGGTTAGGGGGTGAAGGGAATGGGATGAGGCTTTTGGGTGCTGTACCACTGGAGGGGTGGGTAGGGGGGGAGGGTTTAGTTCTATAATTGATGTTACTATTTATGTTCGTATATGTTTGCTGTATTTTCTCTTTCCTGAAAACGAATAAAAAGAAGTTTTAAAAAAAAAAAAGAATCCTTTCGAACGGGGTGAGGTCTCTTTGTAATTGGCTCTTCCACATCGCCCTTGTCATAACCCCCTTGAGTCTCAAGTATAAGAACACCGAGATTGGGCCTATACTGAGTGCCTCTTGTAGCTCCTGAATGGTGATGAAGGTATTATTCCTCCACAGGTGCCCAGCTCTTTCTAGTCCCGCCTGATACCAGTCCTCGAAGCTCCCGGGGTCCGGGATCCTGTCTCGGATTTCTGGTGCCCACAGGTGTCCCAGAGGGGAGGGCCAAGTCGTAATTCCCTCCATTTTCTTGCCAGGTGTCCACAATGCCCATATTGTTCCAATGATGGGGTGAGTTTTAATGCTGTTCCATAATTGGGGCCCTGGGACCCAAAGCCATTCACCTAGAATGAATGGGCGAAGATGGTAATTGCCTAGGGCGATCCACGCGCGGAATCAATACGCGCAATTGGGTCGCTCTGTAATACGTTTCTATGTCTGGGAGGCCTACCCCTGCATTGTCCTTTCGTAGTTGGAGCAAGGATCTGGAGACTCTGGGCTTTTGATTTTGCCATAGGAAGGTTAACAGGGACTTCCTAGTGTCAATGAAATATTCTTTGGACATTCTAATGGGGAGCATTTGAAACAGGCAGAGTATTTTGGGCAGTATCACCATTTTTATAGCGTTCAGGCGGCCAAACCATGAGACGGTGAGTCTGGACCACCTTTCGATATCTTTTTGGAGGTAAGTGATAGCGGGGGGAAATTAGCTTGATATAAAGAGCCTAGTTCTCGGGTAACATTAATGCCCAGATATCTGAGTGTGGAAAGGCTGACCTTCAGCCCTAGCGGAGCGAATCGTTCCACTTCTGAGTCCTTGCTTTTATTAATTAGGAGGAGGATCGACTTTCCTATATTAATTTTGAGGCCGGCTAATTCGCCATATTCTTCAATTATACATAGTTCAGCTGGGACTGAGTTTAAGGGATCAGTTAGGTGTAGGAGAATATCGTCAGCATAAAGGCCCAGTTTATATTCTCGTTCTCCCACTTTAATTCCTTTAACTCTGTCATCGTGTCTTAGTTTCTGCGCCAACGGTTCGAGCGACAGCACAAACAGTATTGCAGACAGCCTTGTCTCGTTCCCCTTTCCAAAGGAAACCACGTTGAGTAGCCTCCGTTCACTGTCACAGATGTCGTGGGAGATGTGTACAGTGCCTTAATGGCGCAACAGAGTTTTGGTCCCAACCCATTCCAAGCTAATACTCTCTCCAGGAAGTCCCAGGCCACCCTGTCAAAGGCATCTAAGGACAGAAGAGATGGGTTTTCTCCCATTCCTTTTGCTTCGGGTATCAGATGGAGTGTTTTTCTCATCATGTCAGCTCCCTGTCTGCCTATGACGAAGCCAACTTGGTCATAATGTATAAGTCGTGGTAGATACATTTCAAGCCGGCCTGCGATGACCCTTGTGTATATTTTAGCATCGATGTTAAGAAGAGAGATGGGTCGATAGGAGCTGCAGTGTTTAGGGTCTCTGCCTTCTTTTGGAATGACGGCGAGGAGGGCCTGAGGAAAGGACGGGGGCGCTTGGCCACTTTCAAAGATGTAATTAAACAGAGTTGCCAGGAAGGGGGAAAAGGAGTGTAGGGAACGCTTTATAAAAAACAGGCGGGAAGCCATCTTCCCCCGGGGCCTTTCCTGTCTTTAAGCGCTTTATGGCAGCAGTAACTTCCTCTTCTGTGACTGGAGTGTCTAGGGATTCAGCCTCCGTGTGTGTGAGTGTAGGGAACTCTGCATCTGTCATGATCTCTGCTTCCAAAAGGTCAGGGTTTTCCCAACTCCCTTGGAAGCAGATCCATAACCCAGGTTCCGAGTGCCAACCAGTCCCAATTGGGACCTTTTGGACCCAGTCCTGGCGCCAGTGGCACCAGGCTCATAAATATGCCCAGTCCCAGCGCTGGAAGCGCCGGGCTCATAATGCTTGGGTGGACTTACCTGCAGCAGACCATGCTGCTTACTTGCCTGCCAGTTGAGCCTCTGATCCTCTTCTGTTTGGAACTACTTTTCCTGTTGGGTGGGGCAGGAGCCACTCCCTAGATTCAGAACACTGGAACTCTTCTGGAAAGCAGGAACTCTTTTCTTACCTAGGCGTGGCTGTGGAAGGAGACACCTAAGCACTACAGGAGGCTATTTAAACCACACCCGATGGATGAATCTTGCTTTGCGTTATTCTGCATCCTCTGCAGCAGAACGCTCATTGTGTCTTCTGCATCTGATCCTGGGCCTAAGGAAAAAGGCTTACCATCCTGAATCCAGACTTCAGCAACACCTATAAAGACAAGAAAGAACAGGTTAGCATTACGGTCTTCAGTGACAGCTCTTCACTTACCTGGTCCATCGGCTGTCACCAACGCCTCGCGGTGCATTCCGGCATCTGAAAGACAAAGGCTTACCTACTCTTCGTGCGCTCCGGAGGTCTTCACACTGCATTCCGGCATCTGAAAGACAAAAGCTTACCAACTCTTCGCACGCTCCGGAGGCCTTCGGCGCTGCATCCCGCATCTGAAAGACAAAACAAGGTGCGTTTAAAGACATTGGGGAACTTTAATACTCACGTGCCATTACTCCTTTCCACATCTAACCCAGTGGGTATTCCGGCACCCTGCAGCCGCTCCGAACTTGTACCTGCAAAATAAAAAGACAGTTAGAGCGCATCGTGAAGCAGGCAACAAGCGCTTACTTACGTGCTTCCAGGCGCTTCTATTCATCACACGGGCTCCATCTTCAACTCACTTCAGCCCGTCATCCGCCATTGCCGGAACCCTGCAAAACAAGAAACATCATTACTAAAGACTTTAAAGACATTAGAATTACTCGAAACTTACCGTTCGTGCAGTAAACGACGGACAGCAGTCCTCTGAAGTCAAGAGGCCTGCTCCCCTTATCCAGTGAAGAAACTGGTTACAGCACCCTGCCCCGAGGCAGATGGAGAGCACGGCGTTCACTTACCTAAGGTGAGAGCGTTAACCTTTGGGGTTCTACAGGAGAAGAGAAAGGGAAGAAGAGAGAGACATTCAATAACCCAGTTCCTTAATCCCATATTTTCTATCTGCAGACATCTTACCCTTCAAGTCAGACATACAGTGCACAGAGGTCCAGCCCAAAGAGCCAGCCGTGTGTTGCACATCACCTTTGAAGATACGGTATACGCCCAGTCAAGACCGGCGCCTCTACGGGAATCAGGTGAGCGTTACAGCATCCTTAAGGTACGTGTCAATACTTCCTAATGGAGGGGGGGGTCGCAAGTATAAAGATCTTCATAGAAAGAGGCAAATGCTTCTTGTATTCCCTCCGGAGATGTTTCTATTGTGTCTAGGAGGGTGCCATCTGTCCTCTCTATGGAACCGACCCATCGTTCTGTTTTTTGCGCTCGAAAACGAGCCGCCAGGAGGGCATCTGCTTTATCGCCTTTTTCATAGTATTTCTGTTTTAAATATTGCAGGTTTTGAGCTACTTTGCCTACAATAAGTATTCTCAATTCCTCCCCGAGTTCTCTGGCTTCGGCAATATACTTGGATCTGTCACGCGGGGAAGACTGCGCCAGTTTTTCAGCCGTACAAAGCTTTTCCCTAATGTTCTTTTCCAACAGGGCACATTCCCTTTTTTTCCAGGCGCCTTCTCTAATGAGGACCCCCCTCCATGTAGCATTGGCTGCCTCCCATACGGACACCTTCCCAGCCTCGCCCATGTCATTGGTGGTGAAAAATTGTTTAAGCTCGTTCTCGAGGTCTTCTCTAAAGACTGTGTCGGACCATAAAGATTTGTTGCATCTCCATTTAGTGTTCCGGGGGGGCAAGGTCATTCCAGCCTATATCCACAGAGACCATGTCATGATCTGACCATGCGGTGGGGTGTATGTCTGCAGTATGGAGCACTCGTAGCAGGCCTTCTGAGAGGACGATGTAATCAATACGCATGAGAGTGTCATGGGGAATGGAGTGGAACGGGAAGCCTCTATCTACTGGGTGTAGTTGGCGCCAATTATCGGTGAGGTCGTATAGGTCAAGAGTTATTTTGATTTCAGCTTGTTATCGTGACTGTGGCGGGTTATGTGCATCTGTTTTAGTTTGCCTATCCACAGAGCTGTCCATCCACGTATTAAAGTCCCCTCCAAGAACTGTGTCCACCTGTGTCATAGTGAAAACTTTCTCAGTAGTTTTGTGGAGGAACCTTTTTTGCCCTTGATTGGGTGTATAGAGTGTGTCGAAAGTAACAATTGTGCCGTGAATGTTTCCCACAACTACCAGAGCCCTTCCTTCTGTGTCGGACCAAGACCCAAGAGTTGTCATACGAAGGCCTTTGCGAATTAGAATCCCCACTCCTGCCTTTTTTGAGATTCCAGAGGGAGAGACCTACTTCGCGGCATGGGATTGCTTTCTCCTCCCTCTTTGATAACGTGTTTCTTGAAGAAATAGAATATCTATGTTGGATCGCCTGAATTCCCTGGCCACCATAGATCGGTTTGTGGGAGAGTTCAGGCCTTTTACATTAAGTGTGCATATGCGTAGGGTATCATTTCGGAATGTGAGTGACATCTTGAACTATGGGTGTGTGCTTAAATGTCCAGAATGTCTGCTTCAGTGCCTCTGTTATGTTGGGCGGCCTTGTGTCTGATTCGTTACCATTGGGTTGGGTCCTAATGGGCCCCAAGAGGGTCACTAATCTGCTCGTCCGGTTCTTATCTTGATCCTTCATGGTCCCATTTTGCATCCCTCTTCTTTTCAACCCTTCCCTTCTATGAACTATGAGTTGTTCTTCCACCCCGCCCTCCCATCCTTCCCCACCCCCCTTTTCATTCGGCGTCCGATCCGGCCAGGTTAACATCACCCAGTCGTTCTCGGACCACCAGTGGTCCTATTTCAATATAACCATATTAACAATGAGCCCCCAACATGTTGCTCATAATTCAAGAAAAAAGAAAAAACCCATTTTCTAGGCTCGAGTTCCGACCCCGTTCTTAGTTATCATTTTGATGTATGTCCTACATCAGGTCCCCATCAGCACACCCCGAAGACTCATCAGAACCGGCGTTTTCCGTGTCTCAAACACCCTTCGCTTCCCCTTCCACCACCCCTCATCCTTCAGAGTTGCCCAGTGTTGAGCCCAGTCCCTCGCATGCTGACTCATGCTCCTCATTTCGGTAATGAAGTCAGCAACGTCCGCTTTGGTCATAGCCGTGTCAGATCCCGTTGTCGTCATTATGCTAGTGCCGGATGACTGTAGGGATTCGTGAGGTGGAGAGAATTTTTATTTCGCCAATTTATTCTTAATGTCAATGGGCAGCATGTCCTCAGTAGTGAGATAAGCAGGTGTCCGCTGTGCACGGCAGAGGCCAATGCCACCTGAGGTAGGGGAAGTTTAGAGGATCTGAGGGGGCCACACCCTGTACCACAGGGGTCCGGCTCGCAATTCCACGTTGTGACAAGTTCTTGAGGTGCCCCCTGAACTCAGGCGTGGAGCGTTCCTAGGTGCATTGAAGTCCCTTGCCGTGGTTGTGTAGTAATCAACAGGTTGGAGAGGATTTCTGTGGCCCTTGGTGTGGGGATCAGAGGAGGTACGTGGTGCATCTGAGGAGGGCACACGCCCCCGACCATGGGGGCCCAACCCTCAGGTACACGTGCCAATATGTCCCTCCTTGTGATATCCTGGGATGTACGGCACAGTCATGGACAGAGGTTCTTATGCGTTGGTATATGGCAGAATGCCTCTGATCTGCGACCCCTGTGGTTGGGCAAGCTATTGCAGCCTGGTAGGCCCAATTGTGGGATTCTGGTGGTATCAACCTACGCGGCCGCAGAGGTCCGGACCCTGGTGGGGGAGTGCTGAACATTGTTGAATTAGATGTTCCGGGCCCCAAATGCCCCTTGTGGAGGCCTGCGTTTGCCCCCTCTTTGATTGTAGTCTTGCCTCCCTGGTGTAACAGCCGCCTGGTGTTTTCCAGGTTTAAGTTGGTGGCAGTGTGAGGGCCGGCGCATCAATCAATCAGGACCTGTGCCTACGTGAGTCTGTCAGGGGCCGGGGGCCTAATTGAGGGGGCCGTGCTGGTGCTCTGTCGGGTAGCGGGCCCAGTGATTGGGAGGATTGGGGCTGCGGTTACCTGAGCTCCGCAGGGCCTTCTCCGATGTTCCGCTCCTCCGTAGATCAGAGCGGACAGCTCTGGCACAGGTCTTAACGGGCAGATCGGATGTCCATGCCACTTGCCTGCGTGGGTGCTCCGAGTGCGTGTATCACCAGCTGGGGTCCATTCATGCAGGGCCGCAGGACTGTGACGGCGTCTCCTCCCCTGGCGCAGCAATCTGTTCGCGCGCGCGACGGGGTCCCAGGGAGCGGGGAGCTGCATTTGTGGGCCTAATACGCAGCGGATCACCAGGGTTCTCAGTCGAGTTTTCTCTGCGAAGATCACTCCGATTTTTGGTGGGTTTTCTCGAGGAGGTGCCTGGCTCCTTCAGGCACCCAATTTTAGTGGTTGGTAGGCCGGGGAGGGGGGTCTCGAGGTGGGGGCTCAGTCCGCATTAACGGACCCAGGCGCGGAGCTCACATGAAGCCAGGCGAATTCTTCACTTTTAAACACACAGAGCGGTCTCCCACCCAGTCTTCCAGGTACCACCAAGGCCATCACCACTGGTGCCAGGATCGTGACCTCAGACACCCAGTCCACAATTGCATCAGAGACCAAAAAGTAATCCAACCGGGAAGCTGAGCCATGGACAGGGGAATAAAACGTATACCCTGCATCCTGAGTGTGTCTGGTCCAACAAACATCATTTACCTCCCAAACCCAACACATATCCCCCAGCTTACATGTTACTTTCAGTAGTGGTCTGTAGACCTCTCAGTTCTGTCGAGGTTGGGCTCCATTACTGCATTGAAGTCTCCAGCCCAGATGATTGCCCCTGGTGAGGACCCCTCTAGTTGATGTGCTATCCATTCCAAGGTCTCCACTGCATCTTGATTGGGACCATAATAATTAATCAGGGTAACTGCCTGGCCATGTACAGTCCCATCCAGCAGTAGGGCCCGCCCTTCCTGATCCTTAACCACAGAGGTCAGTCGAAACCCAACAGTATTTCGTAACAGATTCCACACCCCTCTGGAGTAGGAAGAAAAGTAACAATGACAACCCCAACTTTGCCAAACTATTGTTCTCCCGCCAGTGTCAAGTGGGTCTCCTGGAGAAACGATATATCTACTTGGTGATGCTGCATATACAACTGTACCTTGCAACACTTAAAGAGACAGTTCAATCCCCAGGCATTCCATGTCATATTTTTAAGCGTCTTAGCCCTTCCTTTGTAACCGCTTCCCAACAATTCCGGTTGCTCTCCTGCATTGTAGTTCACAACACTCAACACCCCATTAACCAGTAAAGAACCACCCAGGAATGATTTAGAGCAGCCTCTGGGACGCCTATAATCTTCCAACTTCCATCCCGACCCCCACCAGCAACTCCAACATGCTAGCTACCCCAACCCCACCCCACCAACCAACATATGCTTACGCTTGAGGGCTCACCAGAACCCTGGCAACCCCTGTCAACATGTATAGCTCCTCTGCCGTTGCCATGAAGGGACATTTCCGTGCTCATTAACCATGAACAGCCCATTCTCCTTTACTTCCAGGGCGTTTCCCCCCTCTCCCCCCCGCCAACCCCCTTGTTCATTGTTCCCTCTGCGTCGTGGTGTTCTGGGTAGCGATTCCAGAAACATATTAGCTTCCTCCAGTGTTAGAAAGAACAGTGTCCGTCTGTCATGTTCCACCCCGAGTTTGGCGGGAAATAACATGGCATATTACATGCCTCTCTCCCAGAGTCTCTTCTTGACATTGTAGATGTTTGCACTTTAGCCGAGAAGTCAGGGAAAAAATGGACAGATGCACCTTGATATGCCAGAGATCCTTTTTCTCTGGCTTTCCGTAGGGCTAAATCTCAATCAGGGTAGATCATCAATCGAGCGATTATTGGTTTAGCTGGCGCCCCCGGCACTGCCTTTCGTCCACTGAGGACCCGGTGGGCACTCTCCACAAATAATACAGTCGAAATGTCTTTACCTCAGAGGACTTCCCACAGGAGAACCTTTACCATCGACTCCATATTACGCTGGACAGCTGCCTTCGGCACCCCTATAATCCTCCGATTGTTTCGGCGGGAATCGGGATTCAAGGTTATCCTGCTTGTCCGCCAGTTCCTTAAGCTTTCTCCTGACGTGAACCAGTTCCCTTGTAGCAGAGTTGGATTCATCCTCGATTGTCTATATTCGGCCCACAACTTCATCTAGGCGTTTTCTGTGCTTATCCAGGTGTACTTGCATGGGTTCCACCTTGCATGTCAGTGTGTCAATTTTCCCATCTAGCGACTGTATGCTCGCCTGCACTTGATCGAGCATTTATTTAATTTCACAGAGTGGTCCAGTAGGATCCAAAATGGAGGGTTGAGAAACACCTACCGGGGAGTCGCCCAACAGCGATGGTTGTTTGGACGGAGTCGAGGTCTCGAATTGCAACTTTGTTTGCTGTTTACTGGCCTTCTGTGCCTTCGACATGGCTTTGCCCCATTGTTGGTCAGTGCACTCCCTGTTCGAACTGTATGTCAGCTGTGTTACAGCGGATATCACTCTGAGCGATGGTACATTCAGTACAAACTCCTCTGCCGCACCACCGGATCCCCAGCCCTGATGGTCTTTCGCCTCTCGCAAAATTCAAGGTACCAGGGGCAGCGTTGCAGCGTACTGCTCCTTATATTAGCTTCTTAGTCCAGGGCCCAATTAAATCATAAGGTTATTTCCACCCCTCTGGTCACTGCTCTTCAATTTGAGAGGGGGTCAATGGGTCTTGGCACTCCAACGCTCACTCCTTCCGAGATTCCAGCACTCCTCCACGTCTAGGGGGTCAAAGAAAAGGTCCAATGTCTAGACAGGATCGTGTTTGCACCCCCACAGGTAGAGATTCTGGCGGGACCCCTCCCGCCTATCTTTTTATTAACAGAGTCTTACCCCTGGGATCAGTTAGGTGTCCCCAGGTTTGCACTCAGAGCACAGGCCTCACCTCCCAACAGAGCCACTACTCGCAGTGGAGATCTCTCTGAAGGCCCAACTCTCCTCGTCAAAGTGCATCCCAGCACCCAGTGTTCTGCTCTTCACTCCTTGGGTGCCTCTTTATCTGTGTCCCCCTTTCCTCACCAGCAGGGCAGGATTGTCGCACCAGGAAGGCACGCCTCCAGCAGGGCTACTCCTTCTCCGCAATTGTTCAGTCAGACCTCTGCTGTGCAGGCAGCAGGAAGCCGGTGCCCCATGTTGCGTCCTTCACATATATTCACGCTTCGGTTCTTCAAGGGCTACTGCAACACAGAAGGTTCCTCACTGTCATCTGAGCACCCGGGGTCACCATTACGCTCCCCCCGGGCGATAGCTCCTCCGGCAGATCACACCCATGCCCCGCAGGCCTCATTTCATGGGGGGCATCGCTGGGCGCGACGCTCTGCCCTCTATGTCCGCCTTTAAGTATACACCCAGCAATGTCCTGGCGGTGGCAGTCTGAGGTTGCCGCCACGCTGCACACCGAGGTCCCCTCTCGGGCCGCACACCATGTGCTCCCTGCAGCTCCTCGGTCCCACGCTCTGGCAATGCGGCCTCCCGACTCACAGTGCCGAGATCAGCTGCACCAGTCGCCACCTCTGCAACACGTTGGTGATGTGGACACTGCTTCTGACGGATAAACCACACTCAGGGAATCAAAGATTCTCAGAACGTCCCTCCCAGATTCATGCACCCCACGGAGCACAGCCTGTAATTGCGGCAGCTCAGATTTAGTTAGGATGCTGTCTGGATGGTCAGGGTTGCTCGGAACTCAAAGGCCTGCAGCCATTTTGACTGGGCTCTAGCACCTTCCCACCAAATAGGAACGTTTAACAGATAAATCATGGGGCTCACTCGCCTGTCTTGTGGAAGTTATGGCAACTAGGAAAATCACCTTAACAGTGAACAATTTAAGAGAATATTAATTCAAGGGCTCAAATGGAACACCACTAAAGAATGTCAACCCTAAACTAAAATCCCATGCCAGAAACACAAATTGGCATGGTGGAAACTGATTATACAATCCTGGAAGAAATTGCAAACAAAATTACACTGTAGTGAGAATTGTGAAAAAAGCCATGCTCGGGGGTCCTTTTGAAAACAGAGAAAACAGCTAGTTACCCCCTTTACAGTGCCGATCTCCAGGCCGTCAGGGCCAGGGAAGGCAAACAAATCCAAAATAAAGCATGTTGGACAGGTGAAAGGCTCCGGATCACTCTCCTGGCATGAAGCAGAGAATTGTCACCAAATGTAGGCATAAATAGTTTGCTTCAGGCCTCCAAACTGGGAAGGTGTCGTTTGACAAGTCCCACTCTTTGTATCTCAGCAAACAAGCATGAAGATTCAGGCTGTTAAGGTTCTTTGGGAGGAGGACTCACCCCTCGGACTGGGAGAGGAGATCCATTCTCTAACAGGGAGGGCCGGTAGAGCGGCTCAGCAGCTCCAGGTACCACATTATCCAAGCCCAGTCTGAAGTGATAATGTGGAACCAAACAGGCAAAGTTTTCTAAGAACCAGTGAAATGAGAGGGATAAGAGGAATGCATAATGGAGGTCTAACGCCCATTTGACTATAGGTTGTGATGAATTGAGGGAATTCTTCCCTTCCTCACAGGGGGGGAATACCCCCTGTGAGGCTAAGGAAGTGAGCCCACTCCGCAACACCCCCTCCCAGGAGTTGACAAGTGGGACCTCACCGGGAGAGACTTCCCCCTTGTGGACAATTACTCCCATTTCTGTGAGGAACTCCCTGATGCCCCCAAAGTGATGGCCTTATTGGATTTGTATAACATAACGGAACATTATCAATTCCATGAAGATGAAGTTGAACCCATAGACCTGGGTCCTTCAAGACGAGGCAGCAATACTTAAGATGGATGGGGATTCAGGGCTTACTCATACATCAATAATCAAACTGACTCATGAAGTTGGCAAAACTTAGTGCTGTTTTATATGCAATTATCTAAAACAAGGAATTACAATGGACATCAACTGACGTCGCAAAGCAAAATCTCGATGAATTTCATAAAAAACACCTTTTGTAGTCAAAATTCGCCATCATTGACGTCACACTATGTGGCAAACTACAAAAACCTACTTAGGGATGTGATAGGCTTACAGGGAACATATAAGTATACGTTCCATATTGACGGGGGTCGTGATTGGGTCTCTAACATCAGGTGGACAACTAAGCCCTCTTCTAGTGCAAGTCATCTTCATTGTCACAAAATACATGACGATTCATTGGTTCCACAAACTATAGGGGTCTCTGATACGTGGCCCTCTACAATTGGTTGGCACGCTTGCACCCTTCTGGAATATTCCACATGCTAGCAGCACACGGGCTGGTACCCCAGGTGCTTGGGTGGTCGGCTTGGTCATGCCTCCCTGTCCAATTAGCCCAAGATCTATCATCACTCTTGCGGTCTGCCATTCAATTAAGGCCCTGAACTTGGCCTTGCAGAAGCTCTCTCTGCCTGAGAATAAAAGGGAGAGTGACATGGTTTTATCTTCGGTTTTCAGTGTAGCTTGACCCAAAGTCTATTTTCATCTGACCATGTGACTGGAGACCACGTTTGAGCTCTTTGCTGCATATAATACTATTAAATGATTAACTCAACGCCTTCAGTCTTTTTTCATTCCACCTCAAAGTTTGTTTCTTTCTCACGTTCATGTAACTACTTGACAGACAACCAGGCTCACTGAGGCCTTGAGTCTTGGTGCTGGGCCAGCCGGCCTTTCTTGGATTCTCCTTCCCCATTAGCTATTTTCCAACTGCGCCACACTGAAACCCTTTCCATTCACGGGGTTCAAGCTTTGCTAAAGTGCATCATGGAACATCCAGGTTCTATACATTCCTATGTATAAACATTGGCGCATTGCCACAATCCATTCACTACGTAGCGAGCCTCAAGATCACTTTGTCTACTTGCGTTACTGCATCTGAACAAATGTAAAATGAATTTGCACTTTCGTTAGTGTTTCTTTGCATGAGCATCTTCATTTCGATCTCAAAATGTTCTCATCTTTGACACCTCCTCTTCAGATCTTATAGAATGTCTATGTTCTTTCGTCTTGTGTATCTTTTCAGGGTGTGTCAGTCAGTTCTTCTTCGCATGATGTCACCAGTCTTTTTTCTTGCTCATTTTCACACTTCTTCCAAGGCTCTCTGCAGAAGACCATTCTTTCGTGAATCCATATAGGATTTTCTCAAAGGATACCTTGTTTCAAGAATTCTTTGCAGTGTAGGCATCCTCACTGGTGCTGCATGCGTCGCAATTTCCGGTTCCCAACATAAAGACAACATGGGTCCGGAGCTTCTGGTAGGGGTATTTGGCTCCTCCTCTACAAAGTGAACGTATGCTATCCACAACCGAAAACAAAGACTATCCCCTTTAAATCAGTCCCTCTAATGGACAATGCTGAGGATGCTGAAAAGGGAAGATATGACCAGAGAGAAGGGGGAAAGGCGAGACAGTCCAGAGAGACAGTGAGAGAAGCCAAGAAGCCGGAAAGCAGAGAGAACCTGGGGATGCCCACTGTGCGTATCAGATGAGAAGGAGGAAGAGCAATCCCAGAGCCTGTGTAAGCCAGCTGGGCTCGGACACAGATCCAAAGACCCTGGGAGACTGGCATATGAGAATGGAAGGAAGCAAAACGCGGTTGAAGAAGGGGTTTGGTGGTGGCATGACCGCACAGCAAATGTGGTCGCCAGTCTATCCGCAGAACAGGGCCAATTCCACTGACGGAACAAAAACACTCCCAAACCGAGATACAGCACAGGTTTGATTCAGAAGACGAGAAAGAAGTACACATGATCCAGACAGCTGTTACGCTCACCTGGACCCCACAGGGGTGTCGATCAGACCCGGACAGCTGCGGTCTCCTTCAACGTGATGCGTAGTGCAGAGATGACTGTCTGGACTGGCCCGCCTAGTCTTGTCTGCTGGACCCGAAGAAGTATTTTCCTTATGTTCGTAAAAGATGAGCTCTCCATCCTGCGTGTCTTGCAGGGGTGCGTAGATACCAGTTACTTCACTGGTTTGAAGGAGTTGGGAGAGTTCCGGTAAGTATTGACTCTGAAGTCCTTGGCTGTATTGGTAAGTATCAAGTTCAAAGAGTTCAATGTGCCCGATGTTCACTCTTGTCCCCTTCCTTCCTTAAGTTGCCACTGAGTTTGTGAGAAGAAGGTCTTGTAGCTGCTGTTGGCGTTCAGGTAAGAGTCTGTGTTACCCAACGCTGTCCGGTAACTATTGCATGCGTTAACGTGTTGTTTTTCTCCCTCTTTACAGATGCGGCATATGTAAATGTGGAGAGCTATGGAATAATACCGCCGGTGGTAAGTCTATGGTGGTAAGAGGTTGTATTTGTTGATTCCCTTGGCTCACCTTGTTTTTTCTTGTGTCCCCTAGGTGCCGGATTACGGCGAAGAAATGATGGAGACAGTGCCGGATCGATGGATGCTGTGAGAACTGGCGAGTATGGTGCCGTGCTGGAGCTGGTGAAGCGACGCGTGCAGGACTGATGTACTTTCCAGGTCCGGAGATGAAATGGTTCCGGAATTAGGTGAGGAATTTGAAATAAGTTTGTTTTCTAACCTTGTCCTTTTCTTCTTCTTTATTCTAGGAGCTCCGGATTCGAGGCGGGCGTGGCAGAAGACTGGATGCTGGCCGCAGGCACGGTGAGCGTCACGCTGCTGGATGCAGAACAACGCGAAGCATGTGCTGCTGTTCGGGTGTGGTTTGAATAGCCTCCAAAGTAGTTCCAGGTAAGAAGTTCCCTAGAGCCACGCCCGAGTAAAAAATAGTCCCTGTAACAAAATAGTCCCATCCAGGCCACATGTAGGCTTGGACTCTTTTGCAGCATGGTCTGCATCAGGTAAGTAAAGTCTATGAGCCTGGCGACTATGGCGCCAGGACTGATTTCTATGATGAGCCTGGCGCCTAAGGCGCCAGGACTGAACCCAGACAGCTACTAGCCGGGGCTGCTGAGGTTTAAACAAATGTCTGGATGCCTGCTCCCGGAGCCGAGGGCCTTGGTCCTGATGCCCGGGGATAGGCATCATGACAACAGCACGACAAGTGAGCCGCAGAGCCAAGAAGAAGCAGAAAGAGTCTGAAACCTTACGGGTACCCCTCGGAATATAAAGTAATATGGGGAACGCCATTACCAGACAGTTAAGAGGGACTCATATTATAACGCAAACAAAACTTGTCCAAATGCTAATTAGAAAGGTATTGAAAATAAGCTAAGGAACGAGAATCATGTTCATGAAAAGCAGAGCTATATGAAATACCCAAAGTGGGAGAGGAGCAGAGTTGAAAACTCGTTCACTTGGAAAAAAGGAAATGTCAGCTCAGGTCCTGAAGATGAGAAAGAGAATAAAATAAATAAAGATATCTGGTGAAGAAAACACCCATGAGAACAGAAAGACAAAGCTCATACATAAAACAGTACTCTCGGAAGAGAAGGAACTTGTACAAAAGTAAGATTGTTTGCATAAAAGGGGAGAGGAAGACTATCTGTCCCGTGCAAGAGTTACAGAACTTAATCCAGAGGATAACAAGAGACTATTTGTGTATGGTCTATTGAGTGGAACAAATGAACATAGAAAACCCTGTAAGAGAAAACAGCAACAAGGCGAAGGCGCCATTCTCCTGTCCTTAGTTAGCTACATTAGTTTTAGGGTCAGATAGGTTAGATTTAGACAGTTAAACTTGTTTTGGACATTCATCCTGACTGACAAGCACCTTAGTTAGTAAAATAGGTAGGGAGCATCCCATGGATATAGGGAGAGTTAGGCCTCATTTTACTTTAGAATAAATATCATGCTTAAAATGTCTTCACACAGACTGTGTCCTCTTTCTGATCCTCCACACAGTGCTTCTACCAGAGCTCCACGCGGATGAAATTCCCTGAAGTAGAAAAACCTGCCCTTTCTGTTCACACCGGAAGTGAAGACGTCCATCTGAGGTGTCCCCCAAAAGGAGAAGATCTCCAGAAATACCTAGCAAAGCTTCCACTCATGCGTGGCTAAAGTCTGCCTGCTCAATAGATCCGAAATTACATTCTCTGTTCAGACTAGATGAGCCGCTGCCAGAGGTCTTTCTCAAGAGCCCCGAACCACAGCCACATTGCTTCTCGGCACAGAGGCAAGGACCGCACAACACCTCGCTTTTTGAGGTAGTGCATGGCTACTGTGTTCTCCGTCAGGACCAGTAAACACTTGCCCTTCACAGAAGGGAGGAACGCAACCAAGGCCAGTCTGAACGCCCACAATTCCAGCAAGTTGATGTGATGCCAAAGGAGACCACAGTTCACTCAACATCAGATCAGTTGAGTGTTCCAATCTTGTTTGGTGACGAGGACAAGGTTGCCAGAACAATGCTCCTTTCAACAATCTCATAAGGACCGCTATGCAACGTCTTGAGAAACACATGTCTAGACCTGCAAAATATCTGACTTTTTCCTTGGAGTTGAGACAACAGGCAATGGATGAGCCACTGAAGTGGCCTTAAGCACAGTCAGCCCTCCAGAAACATCAGAATGCAGGAGGCCATGAAATCTAACATGCACAGAAAGGCTAAGGCAGGAACTTGCTCCTGAGAACGAAGGACTTTAACCAATCCGGAAGATGTTCACCACTTAATCCATGGCAGAAATGTGCAGCCCAGGCAAGTTTTCAATGAATATACTGGAGGGACGGGGACATCAACACATGACACTTTTTGAACCTCAGCGAGAAGCCCAAGCTGTAAAATAGGCTGCACGGATGGAACAGAAGAGACGATTCGTAGTTGGGTACCAGTCGTCCAGGTAGGGAAAAACTTGAATATCAACCCTCCTGTGGCAGGTCAAAAGAAGGACACAGAGTCAAATGTACCATTTTAGTGTAGTTTTATTGAACAAAAGGTGCAAAGGCCTAACCTTCCCTAATCTATGGCTGTTTCCTACCTAACAAACTAAGGTGCTCGTCAGTGCAAGCCTTAAAGCAGATTCCGTCCAGTGTCCAAACCTAGTCTACTCTGACTCTACCACGAATATAAGAACAAAGGCACAGGAGAATGACTCATGTTATATGCGTTTTCCACAAGGTTAGTTCAATCTGAAATTCACAAATATTTGCTAGCCACCAGTCTCATTAGGCGATACAGTTCATATACTGGATTCTTCCAGGACTTAATCTGTTCCTTTACTTGTCTTCGGTTCTTTCTCTTTTGTTGTTCATCCTGTGGTATTATCTCTTATGTCCTGGACTACCTCAACACTTTCACAAATGTTCTTGCAGTCTTTTATTATTTATCTTCCATCTTGATCACCACAGGTTGTACAGTCCCAATATTCTTTTTCACTTCCTTTTATTAAATCATCTATACTGGGACGAGCATGAATGTTCCAGCAACTGTTATTACTCTCTCAATATTTCCAATACTGTCTTGTGATTGGGATGAGTTTTTCCAAACTTTCTTTACTGTATCAAAATTGAAGACGTTCGACTGTGCGCAGGATTTTGCTTGACCCGTCGCAGGACCACTTCGATTTACAATTCCTATATAACTCTGAGTTTCACTTTTGCCACTGTAAACCCAGTAAGGTAGCCAGCTGAGAAGTACACGGGCAGTGCTGGACCACTATGTCAAAAGTATTGTATCTTTTCTTCTCAAAGTTCAAACACTCATTACAAGTTCAACTTTACTTGCATATTTTTTCACATTTTTTTTAACAATGTTCGTTCCAGTGCTCGCCGTACAATGTTGCTGCTTGCAACCGTGGCTTCATCACAGACCGGCCTTGTATCAGTCTCCCCAACTCACCGGCTGTGTTGATTTCACTGATGCTGCTTTGTTCTTGGAGCCAAGGACGATACCACGGCTACTCGGAAAGGTCAAGGGAATTTTCCTCCTTGCGATACCCTCCTGTTTTGCAGTCCGTCTTCTCTCGTTCAGCTGCCATCTCTAATCTGCTGTTTCCTTGCGTGCTTTGCCTCGCTCAGAGTGGGCTCTCGTGCTCCGCCCTTTATTCATGTGGGGAAGCTTAATGGAAATCAAGTGGAAGGATGGGGTAAAGGTGTTACAGGGAGAGGGATACCACGTCTCACTCTCCGGTGTCTCACTCCCAGAGGACCCCTCAACCAGGTGATCCTCTCTCCCGTGTCCAGGCTACCTGGATGACAGATCCTCGGGGACTAGTGGGTGAGACCCCTTCTGGTTTCTTACACCGTCCCAGGAATAATTTGTAATCTCACCCTGAATTTCCAATGCTTTCTTGTGACTAGGACGAGTATGAGCGTTCTAGTAATGATCATCTCTTTATTCGGTCCCCCTTCCTGGGCTCACGTTTTCCCCGGTTACCTGTGTTTTGGAGGGGTAATGTCACTGGGGTCCTATGTGGACAGGGACCTGCTTCTCTTTGTGCCAGAACAGCTTTGGACCTATTCAGCAACATATGAGACAGTTGCTTCGTCACTCTTCCATTCACTTCCTTCTCTGTCAACTCTTCAACTGTGGTGTCAGCGTTGTTTATGCACCCATCGGTCCACTGCTTCTCGCCTGAGGTCACGCCATCACTCTTCCCTTCGGGGTCAGGATGTCTCAACACATCCTTTCTCCGCTTGAGAGTTATGTCTCCTTCTCTTCTTACCAACGCTGTGCGTTGGTGAGTTATCTCTATACCTCTGTCCTGGTTTCAGCTTTTCAAGCATTCTCCCTTTCCCAAATCCTCGCTTTAGGGTTTTCGCTCGACTCACCTCCTTGCATCGGATAACGCGCATTCAGGGATTCCTCAGCTAGGTGGCGCCAGCTGATTTGAAACTCACGCCCTCTCTCTTCTTCCAGTGCCCCACCTTCCTGATTTAGTTTTCTCTCATGAACATTAATGGTAAACTTGGTTGGCAATAACAAATGTTAACTTTTTCTTCACGTCTTCATGGATTCTTATTGTAGAGGGTGGAGTGATCTTAAGTTTAGGGAGCTCCTCACAGGAACGGGAGTCATTGTCTCCACATGGGGGAGTCTCTCACAGTGAGGTTCCTCTTACCTCTAACCATAGGGAGGGTGTTGCGTAGCAGGCTCACATTCCTAGCCTCGGAAAGAAAGGCTCCCCTTTGGGGAGACAAAAACTGTATAAGATTGGGGATGGTGAAGGGAAACCCATGTTCAGGGGTTCGACGATCGCCCTCCTTGGAGACTTGGAAGACGTTCGGTTTTCACCCTTGTGAAAAATCAGAACAATTATTTGCAGCATGTACCCTAAAGGCTTTAGTGTGCACTTAACGACATGAGCCACAATCCTCCATGTTGTGGTCCTCTGAAAGGCGAATCAACCCACTCTTTGGGGTCGCGACACATACATTTGCCTTCTGCACTCGAAGCAGGGCTTGAAGCCTGTGGCCTTCAGGGGTAGGGGTAGGCATGAAGCAGCAAGATAGAACATCTAGTGGCTAGTTCTAGAAGTATTTTGAGTGTACAGAAAAAACCCAAAAAGGGGTGAGGTGACACAATGTATAATAGCTCGACTTCAAGTCTGGCGTGGGGCATGCAATGGTACAGAGCCGCAATGGAGGTGTTCTGCCCAACGTGGTGGGGGAAAATTGGCAAAATTAGCGGACGCTTGAGATAGGAGATCAAAGATGAAGAATCTGCGGGATCTCCCAACCTGCCCTGCTCTGCTCCTGTAGCCGCAGGCTGTAGGTCTTGCTCCACCTTCCCGCCACTTGATGCTCCTCACCACTTCCAGTACTTTAACTCCTTGCTTCGGGGGGGGGGGGGGGGGGGGGGTCACTTAGCCCCATGCAGCTCAGAAAAGGGCTAGGAGCCAACCTCTAACATTTCATCCAGCCTCTTTTCCTTTGAGCTATTACTTGTGTCCTGCTACTTGCTTGGGAGTATCAATTATGTTTTTGTTCAACCCTGCCCTCACCATGCATAGCTTTTATTATCACTTCGTTTCTCATGTACTTCCCTCTTCATTCTCCTCGGCTCAAAACCATTTTGAACTGTCTTCCTATCCCCATCATCTCTTTTCCTCAACACCTTTCTTTGCGCTCAACTCTTTGCTCTATTCACCAAATCGAACCTTAACCTTCATCACAATTCCTCTCCTTGCATATTATGGCATCGCCTCTACTTCACAGACTCAACAGCAGTATGCTTCTACATCTCATGTTCTTTATATTGCTCTTTGAAATGCAAAATCTCTGTCTCTAATAAGACTTCCCTTACCTCTGACTTCCTTCTTTCCCATTCTCCTTCTCTTGACCTCATTACCCTTACAGAAACAGATTTCTGCCTCAGACTCTGCAATTCTTGCTGCTCTTCACGACAGTACCTACACCTTCACCCACACTACCCGCCAAACTGGTAGGGGTTCGGTTTAGGACTGTCTGCACAGTCCAAACTGCCCGTCTCACCTACTCTCCTATTTCCCGCTAGTTCTCCCTCATTCGAATACACCATCTCCAAAATCACTGCTCCCTATGGATTTTATATTATATTACTCCATCAGCCATCTGGTCCCATTGGTCAATTTATTGACTACCTCTCCAAACTAATTGACCCCTTCCTCCCAATTATTTCATTGTCACTAGTGATCTCCCCTCTCTCTCTCTCGACTCCTCTATCCACCGACTTCAGCTCCTTAACCGCCCGCTCTGTCCACCCATTCAAATAGTAACTCCTTTCAAACTCTTATCTCCACTGTTCCTTCCCCCCTCTGATCATTCCATTGTCCCATTGTCTTTGCCTCAATTTTCCCACCAATTTCCAACCCATCCTCTCGATCTGAGACTTCCATTACCACGTGTAAGTGTCTGTCCTCCAAATTCTCCATCTATATCTGTGACCTAAACCACTCTCTCTTCTCCAATGCAAAAATTATAAGTTAATCACGTAGTGACTAACTTACTCCTAGTCCATAGTCCCCTTTCCTCCATACCGTATGGGCGTGTACAACTGAATATATCCCCAGGTTGGAGAGGTGCTCTCTTAAGAATACAAGTTACTTAACGCGGCCTGACCAAATGCCTCTTCCGACCTGGAGCCGGCATCCAAGCAGTAGTGCTTGAAGAAGGCAGACGGCGTAGCCCACGTAGCCGCCTTGCTGATTACCTGCCACAAGACGTGGCTCTGGAAAGCAACCGCCGTGGCTTTAGCTCTGATTGCGTGGGCATGCATATTTGCTGAAGAGGTTTGTGCTGCCCCTCGTATGCATCCTTCATGGCCGTAACCATCCACCTTGCTATGGAAGCCTTGGGGGCTTGACAGCCAGGCTTTGACCCACCGAAGTTGACTAAGAGCGTCTGATTTGATGAAGCTCTTGGTCCTGTCCAGGTAGTATCTCAGCGCATGCCTCACGTCCAGACAGTTCAATACCCTCTGAGCGTCATCCTTAGGGTCCGCGAAGAACCTTGGTAGCACCATGTCGTCATTTAGGTGAAAAGAGGAGACAACCTTAGAAGAATGCAGGATGAGTTCTAAGCACCACCTTGTCCTTATGAAAGATAGTAAAAGGCTCCGAGGCCACCAGCGCCTGGATTTCTCATGGTCGGGCGTGCCGAGGTGAGGCCCGCCAGGATGGCCGTCTTAATGGTGACTAGCCTGATGTCTGTGGCTGCCATAGGTTTGAATGGTTTATTTGCCAGGGTGCCCAAGACCACACTGAGGTCCCACACCGGCTGTGGTTTCTTGATAGGCAGATAAAGCCTGGTCAGGCCCGCCAAGTGCCTTTTAACCACCGGAGTAGAGGATTAAAAGACCTCCTCCTCCGAGTTCCTGTAGGCTCCAATGGCCGCCAGATAGGTGTGGCATGCATATACCTGGACCCCTGAGTGTGCGAGGTGCGCAGAGAAGAATAACAGGTCATTAAAGGTGCAGGTCAACAGATCGACCTCCTTTGATTCTGCCCAGTGACAAAACCTGATCCACTTGCTTTTGTACTGACTCCTGGTAGCATTGCTCCTCGCCCCTTGTATAATGTCTAGGTTAGCCTATGAAAGATTCAAATGCCTCAGTATGACTTGTTCAGGAGCCACGCTGCAAGGGCCAACTTCTGGGGGGCGGGGTTGGATGACCGTGCTTCCCTGCTGAGACAGTAGGTGTGCTGGGCCATGTGCAAGGTGCACCGGGGCCTGATCCGACAGGCTCAGTAGTTCCAATGGCCTTGCTGGCTACCACAGAGCTATCAGGATGTTAGAGAGGTGCCAGGCCTCCCTGATCTTGCAGATTACCCTGTGGACCAGGGGAGTGGGAGTGAAGGCATACGGTTTCATGTTGTTACACTGGATCTGCATCGTGTCGTCCAGAGCACCTGCCTTGTCCCTGCCAGGATGTGAACTGGGGGCACCTACTGTTGGACCAGGTGGCAAAGAGATGCACCCGAGGGTGACCCCACTTGTTGAAAATCCCCTGCAGGACCTGTTCGTCCAAATGCCATTCGTAGTTGTCCGCACTCAGCCTGCACAAGGTAACTCCCCAACCCTCTAGGGATGAGTCTGTGGTAATGGTGACCTGAGGTGCTGGTTGACAGCCAACCCACTGTCTGTGCGCATAGACAGATAGGTCTGCAGCTCCCATAGCGGATCCACTGAGACCAACAGGCCAAAACGTCAAATAGCATTTTTAAAAAAAAACTTTATTCTCCACCAAGCAGGTAGTAATTGGAATCCATTGCCAAAAGGGAGACAATAAGCATAAGAAGCTGAGGATCTTACAGTGGAAAACTAGAATACCTAAAAATGCATGCAAGGACATGGTGCCCAGGGAATCAGGAAAAAAAGAGAGGAAAGAGGCCATACAAGCACAAGTCAGGAACATTATTAGCTAATCCTATTATTCATGTGTTGTATAGTATAAAATCCTAGGGTTTGTAGCAGTAAAGGGCCACGAAAGGGACAGAGCTGTAATTAGAAGGAAGAGAGAAGGCACACAGATTTGTGTTGATGGCTGTGGACTAGAGCCAGTTGAAAGACCAAACAGTGTGAGAAAGCTTAAAGTCCGTTTAGGGCTACATTGAAGGCTCTGGCAGAGACCAGATCCATAGGAGCAAAGAAAGCTAAAAGCCTACTGAGGGTCATATCTTTGGCTCTGGCAAGAGCCAGAGAGCGAGTAGATAAGACTGTGGCCCGTAAGGTGGACTAAGGCTGATGGTTGAGAAAGTGTAAGTTACTTACCTGTAACTCTTGCTCTCCAGCATTGGTCTGGCATGTATTCACATGCTCAGGAATATTCCCAGTCGTCAGGCTTGGAATCCTCGGTAAAAGAAAAAACGTTCACTTTCGCTTGAAAATTATATTCCTCCACTGTTCTTTGGGTCATACTGCCACCGTCCACTGACAGTCCTTTCCCTAAACCCCACCCCTGGTGGCCATACTCAGATTTGGTAAGCATGTAAAAATGGCAGTATGAACCAAAAAGAGCCACATAGGGGACGGAGGGAGGGTTCACATTACAATCCATGCAAGACCCATGCTGGAGAACAAGAGTTACAGGTAAGTGACTTAAACCGTCTATAGCATGGGGTCTGGCATGGATTTACACGCTCATGAATAAAGATTACCCAGCAGTACAAGTATACAACCACGTGAGGTGGCAAGGCTCAACATAAGTAAAACACTCACCACTGAACAGATTCACCTCAAGTGAATAGGTTGCGTAGCACCACTTGACCGACCCGGGACACCTCCCTGGAATCCCTGTTGACACAGTAGAACCTTGTGAAGGTGTGCGTGCACCTCCACATAGCAGCCCTGCAGATGTCGAGCAGGGGCACACCAGAGAGAAACACCATTGTTGCTGTGATGGCTCTGGTGGAATGGGCTCTCAGCCGGCCTGGAAAAGGTCTGTTAGCCCATCGATGAGAGTGCATGATCCAGCCGGAGAGCCATCTGTAAATGGAAGCCTTCAACAAGGCCTTCCTGTGGTTCACAGGACCAAAATTAATGAACAACTGAGAAGTCTTCAGTAAACCCTTCATGCATGCCATATAGAACTTCAGGGCACAAGCAACGTCCAGTAATGCAAGGCCCTCTCCGCTGGCGACAATGGATTTGGGAAGACAGGCAACATTAACAGCTCTTTGAGGTTGAACTTTGACGGCACCTTCGGCATAAATAGCGGGGTGTGTACACAGTACCACCCTTGAAGCATGAAGGACAAGTACAGTAGCTTGCAAGAAAGGGCAAGGATCTCCCTGACCTGCCTGGCCTAGCTGATCGCCACAGGGAAAGCTGTCTTCCACAAGAGAAACTTGAGCAGGCCTTGATGCATCGGCTCAAAGGACATCCGATGAGTCTAGTCAAGAGCATATTGAATTCCCAAGCGGTGGCAGGAACTTTCACCGGCAGAAAAGCCCTGAAAAGGCCCTTGAGGCACTCTTTGATGAGTCTGTGCGACCACAGGAAAGGCCTACCTGATGTCCTGGTTTAATGGGATATGGCGGACAGGTGCACCTTGAAAGAGGCATGAGTCAGTCCAGCCTTGGCCAAGGAAAGTAGGTATGGTAGGAGCTGCCGGGCTGACACAGAGGAGTAATCCTCCGAGCCCGTAACTACACGGAGAAACGCTTCCATTTATGGCCCTAACACGTCAATGTAGAAGAGGCTTTGGCCTTGGCCAGGATGTCCTTAAACTCTGCAGGTAAAGAATAATGTCCAAATTCTATGACTGCATGAGCCAGGCCCTGTGGGTCAGTGACGCTGGGTTGTGGTGCATAATCACGCTTCCTTCTCAGGAGAGAAGATCGGGAAGTAGTGGCAGCCTGATGGACTGAGCCACCGACGGACTTAGCCAGTCTGGATATCAGATTTGTCGCGGCCACGCCGGAGTGACGAATATCATCCTGGATTGACTGAGTGTGTTGATCACTCGTAGCAGGAGTGGGAATGGAGGAAAAGCATATAGGAAAAGTCCCTCCTACAGGAATGAGAATGCATAGCCCATGCTCCTCGGCTTCGAGAGCCTGTTGGCGAACTTCTGACACTTGGAATTTGTTGCGGTGGATCTGGGGTGATCCCATTTGTGGACTAGAAGATCCACTTGGTCCATGGTCCTGGCGAAGCTCCCACTCGTGTCAAGAAATTGGCTCCCTGCAGAGTGAGTCTGCAATGGTGTTCTTGGTGCCTGCCAGGCCAAAATGGGCAAGAAACATGTCCTGTAGAATGGCCAGTGAAACAGATCCTGGGCATCCATGGGGAGAGTCACGTCCTGCCCTGCTTCCAAATGTAGAACATGGTGGTGGTGTTGTCCGTGAAGCTCCTCACCACCTTGCCCCCTTAGTGATGGCAGGAAGGACTTGAGGGCCCAGAAGATGGTCTGCGCTCCAGGACGTTGCTGTGAAGGGTCTTTTCCTTTGTCAGCCAGAGGCCTCTGGCGTACAACTGTCTGGTGTGCGCCCCCCAACCTTTCAGAGAAGCATCTGTGGTGACTGTCTCCTGGTACGCAGGGGGCTTGGGATGGTGCCCCTTGCGTGAGATGAGAGTGCATGCCCCACCACTGTATTGCATATTTTGGGGGCATAACTTTTGCAATTTAACAGACTCAGTGATGGCCTCCACCATCCATTGCGCTATTGAAGCCTTAGAGGCTTGTCCACCGGGAGCCGTCCCCGCAGAAGGTGACTAGCAGGAACTCAGACTTACTGAACTGCGTTGTCTTGTCTATGTAGAACTTAAGAGTTCTCCTGACGTCCAGAAAGTGCCACGCTTTCTCCACCCCTGACTTGGGGTTTAGAAGGAAAGAAGGTTGGGAGAATGATCTCCTTGTTGATGTGGCAAGCAGAGACTACTTTTGGTAGAAATTTCGGGTGAGTTCTCATGACCACCTTGTTCCTGTGGAAGACAGTTTAGGGCTGTGAGCAAACCAGGGCCTGTATCTTCCCGATTAGTCTAGCAGATGTTAATCTCAGTAATAGAGACATTTTACAGTATGGAGGAAAGGGGACGGGGTGTAAGAGTAAGGCGATTGCCTTCCAACTGAATCAGAATCTTTGTGATTGCTTCCTTGAATAAGAGTCAGAATTACCCCAAATAAGATGAAAAAGCAATTCTTACATTCCACTTATCTTACAATGACAAGAAATGAAATAACAAATTATCCAGTAAGTGAGATGTAATAATGCAGAACCTAAATTAATTCAATAAAAAAAGAAAAATATCTACAAAAGTCAAAGTGAAGAGATGAAGAATTGTATTGTTAAGTCAAGTCATACAATGTTATGAATTTTCTAAACAGCAAATTTTTATAAATAAAGGATTCATTCAATTTAGAAAAGGCTTAAAAATCAATGTAATTACACAAGGCCACTCTGCGGCCACTCTAAACGGAATGCCACACATTAAAGATACATTATGCGTTGAACAACTAGCTGCTATTTTATGCACCTTTAGTGAGAGGCACTCCTAATAGAAAACTGTGTTGATTGAGCAATCGTCGGGCATAATGAATAGTCATCTATATGTATGTGTTTAAAAAGGTCAATATATTCCACTATTTATGACACTCTGTTCTCGTTATTGCTGCATTTCATAGCCTTCATACAGAGGAGGGCACCATGTAGCAATCAAATCGTAGTTTCAGACCTCTCAAGAGCTAATATTTCCACTTTGGCATTTCAGGACAAAAAGGTCGGCCGGAAATAAACTTAATCAGAATCTATGGCAATCACTTGCAAGTGCTGCGGCATTGTTCCTTCTTGACCTTTATTAGTCGTCTCCCACTCAACTTAAAATACGGATATATCATAAGATTGTTTCCTACACTGCAGTACTAAACAGCTTCAACATGTCACTGAAGTTATTCAGCCACAGAACAGGAAATCACTGAAATAAAGTGATGGGCATACTATAAGCTTTCAACTAATTGGTGCATGCGCTCTTTACCTGTAAGTGGATTTCTAGAACGCGAGCTATCTACAGGACACAACTTCTTGAATCTAGCTGATCTGCGAGTTGTCACAGTCCACAAAATGTGTGGCAGAATGATGTAATTAAAGAGGCTTGGGGCAGAGATAAAATCGAAGACTATTGTGTGCAGACATCTCCAGCTTCATCTGCCTCACATGGATCTGTGCGGTAGATGACCTCATAGAATCATACAAACACACACACAAACTAACTGGTGATAGGCACTGGTTGATGAGCCATAGACCTATGGTATTAAATCCCCCCTCTTATTCAATGATAGAGAACAGGGAGAGAAAAATAAGGAAGTGAGACTGAGCGGGTAGGGCAGAAGTAGGAAGACGGCGTGATGTTGTAGAAACTCAGAGTCTTAATACTTTATGAGGGGTCCCTTCATCCTTGTACCATGCTGTGGCCCGACTGCACCTTCCTGCACCGCAGCAGACTGTCCCTAGTCAGAAAATTCATTTGCCATCATATTGTCTCGCTGGCTTGCCGCTAATATTCACTATTATGCTCTTGCTCCAGGCCTTGCCATCCTAACACTGAACGTGTCATTTATCCCTATAAAATCGTTTTTCCTGGCATAAACCTTAACCCAAACTTTAGCTACAAGCCTAAAATCCTTTAGCCCCACTTTCCCCCCTACAGGGAACTCTAGTCCTCGGCACCCTTCCTCCAGCCAAAGTACTCCTTACACTTTTGTTTTTCCGTGACTCCATCAGGACAATCTCTATGTTAACCTTGCTGGTGTTTTTTTCTTGTAGCCATATTTGATTTAACCTGCAAATGTGTTTCTTTCCTTGTACAAGTGTGAATGGTTCGGTATCCAGTGGTAAAGTTGGCTGGTAAAAGGTTGCCAGGGGACGACATTTCCCCAAATATTCTAGGACTGGAGTTAAAATAGTAATTAATGCCCATCCTAGAATATGTGGGGTAAGGCTTTTAGTGATGCAGGAAAAATAAAATCACATACCTGGCGACTTTTGCCAAAGGACATTTTCACATAGAACCAATGGTTCAATACCTGTAATCACATGCAGGGGGCAAAGCGATAAGTTGAAATTGTATCCCCTACCACTTCCTTCCAGCTCAAATCACTTGATATTGCCAACTGTACACTTCCCTTGATGAAGCACTCAATTGTCTCCACAAAGTCTGTTTAATGAAAGAAGATTTGAAACTATCCTATGATATTTGATGTAGTATTTCATCTAGGATCTTGCTCATTTGTTGTATCCATGGTCGCAGAAAATAACCAATTGACGGAATGGTGTCATGATAGCGCCCCCCCCTTGGCAGGGCATTACAGCCATAAAAACATTTTGGAGTTGGTAAGCAGATTCACATGGTGGCATAAGAAATCCAATGACGTCCATGAGTATGTTGCTGACTGTAATATATGTACAATAGCTTGAGACAAGCCCCCACGTGGTTTTTAAGGGCTTGACCTGTTCCACCCCATCCATGGCATACGATAAGCATGGGCTTTGTCACAGATCTTCCTCCAACCTACAAGGTGTTCAATACCATACTTACTGTTGTAAGGTAGTCGAAGAATGAGGCTGATACAAGGGTGGCATTGTGGTGGTTATAGACTTTTATTATAGTGGAAAACAACTCGACCATGGTCTGCAGAACCCAATCCCTTTCAAATGTCTTTTCTAGAAATGTAATGACATACTCCATGATGACTATACTCATTTGCCCCCTATCCCCCCACCTTCAAATGTATGTAGTCTACCAGGACAAGGATGTATATAGATACTGGCCCCAATGTCACAAAGGATGTCAATGTCTAAGGTGTTATTTTCCAATATCTTTTCAGTTACCTCCAACACTGCCAAGATGAAGGCATAGCACATGCAGAGTAGACAATGGCTGTGGAGCTTCCTCACTTCTGAATCCATCCTTGGCCACCAGTAACACTTCCTCAATCTGTGCTGCCATGCTGTGGCCAGAAATTTGCATGTGTGGTTTCTTCCAGCTTCTAGTTCAGTAGTATTGGACATGCAAGTCTACTACCCTACAATATTTCCGAAAGTGTGGTTCTCGGTCTTTGAATACCCAGGGTGTTGCCCAGAAGCATCCGTTCCAACTATGCGTCCGCCCGATATCAACCATTTGTCGCTCCCTCTGGCTTCTGACCCCAGAGGTTTTTTCCCCAGCTACTCTTCCCTGCTTATAGTGGGATGTACGGCCACTACCTGCATTTCTTCAGTCGCCTCTATATAAAGAGATTCTGCTCTCTTTGCAGCTTTGTCAACTTCATCCATTAACCTGGATAGGCAGACAGTATCACAGTATGGTCCTGTGGGATGTACTGTACTTCAATATTACATTCCATCAATTCAAGCATCAGCCTACTGATACAGTGCAACACTTACAAAAAACTTGCAAAAGTAGTTGAAATGTGAATTAAGGATTTGTGGTTGGCCCTCCGATTGAGCGGTAAACTCCAAATCAAAGTCCTGAAATATTTTAGAGTCCGGTTGGCAGCTAATGCGTCCCTCTCAATGTAGCATACTTTAACTCTGGCCAGCATTTGCATCTAGACCACAATGCAATGGGGACTACCTTTCCCTTTTCACTCTGGCTAATCACCCCTTCTAATCTACGTTCACTTGTGTCTACTATTAAGTACATTTTGCTCCTCATACGGAACAAACATAGTGATGAAGCATTGTTCACTTTGATGAAAACAAATCAAACAACTTGGGCAATTGTTTGTTTGTTTGTTTATTAATTTGTATAGCGCACCTGACCCAAAGGTATATGGGCGCTTAATCTTCGAGTTACAGGCAAGGTAGGGTACAATTATACAGTGATGAAGCAAAGGTATACAAGACAGGATAGCAATTCGTGCATAGACAGTAATATAGCAATTCGTGCATAGACAGTAATATGCTGGCATGGTGCAAAATACAATCAAGCAGGAGGTATGCATTCAATCATGGTAGGTTAATTGTTGAGTAACCAGGTGATGACCTTAGTTCTGAAAGGTTGGAAGGTGGGTGTAGATTTGATATCCAGTGGAATGGTATTCCAAAGTTGTGAAGCCAGAACTGGGAAGCTGGAACCACCAGCTCTTTTGAGGGAGAATTCGGGCACAGTCAATTGTAGTGTATTAGAGGATCTAGTGGTTCTAGTGTTCTGTCTTAGTGTGAATTTGTTGGTGAGATAGGGCGGGGCAAGGCCGTTGAGTGCTTTATAGGTGAGGCAGATGGTTTTTAGATCTATTTTTTGTTGGATGGATAGCCATTTGCATGCGATTCTGGTAGCCGAAATATGTTCTCTTCTGGGAATATTCAGGGCGGCACGGAGTGCATTATTTTGTATAACTTGCAGTTTATTGATTACCGTTTTGTTGGCACCTACGTAGAGACTATTGCAGTAATCTAGTTTATATTGTATAAGTGCTCTGGCTAAGGTGAGGCAGTTGTTAGGGGAGATCAGCGGTCTACAGGCCCTGATTAGTTTGCCTGTGTAGGCCGTGGCTGAGGCAGTCATATTAATTTGTTTGGCTAGGTTAGTGTTCGTGTCGAGGTAAAAACCAAGGGTTTTTAGACTCTTGGCGATAGTGATGGTGTTGCCGTCAATGGTAAGGCTAGTGTAGCTAGGACTAAGTTTCCGAATGGTGTTGGGTGAGCCGACAAGGAGCAGTTCAGTCTTGTCATCATTCAGGCAGAGGCCATGTGTGGCCATCCATGCCTGAATGATGGAGAAGACTTCATTGATCCAAATGGCGTCCGAATTATAGTTGCCGGTTAAGGTGAGGAGTATCTGGGTGTCGTCTGCGTAGTTGGTCTAGGTGACACCCAGATGGTCCAGCTTGTCGAATAGGGGCTTTGTAAAAATGTTATACAAAGTGGGTGATGCACACGATCCTTGTGGGACACCACAAGTAATAGGAATAGGGTCGGCCGCTGCTAGGGGTGAGAAGACCCGCATGGTCCTATTGTCCAGGAAGGATTGGATCCATGAAATTGCGGAGTGGGAGAAGTGAACTGCCGATGACAGATGGTTGCACAGGATTTTGTGATCAACCAGATCAAAGGCAGCGGATAGGTCAAGAAGAAGAAGGATGCCAGCTTTACCTTTGTCTTTGAGGTCGTCTATCTGGCACTTGAGATCGACCAGGGCCGTTTCTGTCCCGTGTTGTGGACGAAAGCCGGACTGGCGAATTCCTAGTAGATGGTTTGTCTCAAGGTAATCCTGGATTTGTAGATAGGCCACTCTATCAAGAATTTTTAGTAGGAATGGGACAGTGGTGATGGGTCTGTAATTTGTGGGTATATCTGGGTCGAGGGTAGTTTTTTTTAGTAGTGGTAAGACCCAGGATTGTTTTAGATTACTAGGGACCGAGTTATCAGAGAAAGACAGGTTTATTAATTTTGTGATGAATGGGGAGAGATCCCTTGCAGCATCTTTTATAATCTGAGCAGGACAACTGTCCCCCTTGCAGTTCGAAGGTTTCAATGACACTATGATTTTCTGTACTTCGGGTATGGATACCTTTTTGAAGGTGAATCCTGGGCTGGAGGCTGTAGGAGGGGGAGGGGTGGGACTGGAGGTCGGAACATAGGTGAGTTGTTGTTGTTTATTGTCAATTTTAGACTGGAGCCCTGAAATTTTGTTAACAAGGGCATTCTGGATCCCTGTGCACCATTGTTTATTTTTAGTGCAAGTATCCGTGGGAGGAATGGGGTTTTCTAGTTCCTTTAGGATCTTAAAGAGCTCCTTTGAGCTGGAGCTTGCCTCCGAGATCCTGGAGTTGAGCGTTTCTTTCTTTGCGCGTATAATCTCATTTTTGTAGAAAGTGGAGATATTAGTGAGATTCGTTCTGTTCATTTCAATTATAATGATATGTTGTCAATTCCACTAAAGGAAAAGAATGGAAGTGTAATAAACACTTTTACACAACTACAAAGAACTGGGATGTCACATTTACTAAGTGAATGAATTGTTGTTATTGAAGAGATAAATCATAGTAACCAAGTCCAGGCTTGACGCCCTATAGCTTGAGACAATGATACGCGATTCGCTCAGTTTGATAAGATGCCCAGACTATCATTTAAAACAGACTTGGTTCCTGAATCATATCTTAATGAAACGTTCCCAAGCTACCACCAGCCACTTTATGTACAATTTAGGTTGAACATCTTGCCTGCAGCAGAGCTCACATGCAAATGGTCCAGTGATTTCACTAAATTCTGCCCTACACTTAATGTTGATATGCCCAGAACATACCTATCTGAGAAAGAGATGGTTATGCCAAATCTTTTTTAAATATCAGACAAGTTCAACCATTGATGCATACACTTTATGCAAATTGGCATATTTTAAGGAAGTACTGTTTGCAGTTTTTTGCATTTTATATAGAGCTTGGAGAATACAGATAAAAGCAAAGAAATTATGATTACAGTTAAATTGTTTTAGATGAATTATCAGGACTAAGGATATTTGTATTATATGACATGACCGTATTAATACTATGATGCTAAAGTTATCCTCCTTTGTCAGACCATACTTTGATTCTCTTTAACCTTCGCAATCTGTCAAAGCATCAAATCAAATAAACCAAACAAGATTGTCATTAAATCAAGAAATATTCGTAGGCTTTCTGCTGCATCAATGGTACAAAAGTTTGATACAATATTGAATAATCTGGCCAATTATGCTTCAGCCGGTGAACTTGCGGATGCAAATCAAAATATGCTGTTTAATGCAGTTAACATGGGGGCCCCAGAAAAAACTTGGCTAGTCAAGAACTGAACACCAAAATCTGGTATTCTGAAATCCAGGAATTTAAGGTGGTCAAAAGCAAAGCCTTTCAGCTGTGGAGAACAACCGATAGAGGAAAAAAGGTGCAAGTGGTGCAAAAAAGAGCTGTTAGAATAGTGAATGGACTAACCGGCTGTGACCATGTATCACAAGCCAGGAGGCCATTGCATTGGCTTCCAGTAGTCTCTCGAATTCACTTTCGGCTATTGACAATAACTTTGAAATGTAGATTAGGCTTAGTGCCGAAGTATCTACTAGATCTTATTTCTAATAAGACACATAGCCGATCTCTTAGGTCTAGCTACCAGAACTTAATGACCATACCCAGAAGTAAGAGTAAGAAGATGGAAAAAGGAGCCTTTTCTATAGCAGCCCCTATGGCCTGGAACGCTCTTCCTTTAGATCTTCGAGATCAAGTACTGCTTACAAGCTTTAAGAAAAAACAAAAAATTTGGCTATTTACTTGGCTCCTGTTCCAACCTCGCCATTCTGCTTTGCTTTAGCTAGGGATCTTCTTCTCGTTCTTTGTCATGTCTGTGCCCTAACGCCCAAGGGTTCATGGTTGCGCTATATAAATACTATGAAATAAATGTCCAAAAAATATTATATACCCTTGCAGCAAAGGCCCACAAATCTGCCGTTATCTTGGCAAAAAAGGCTCCTATGGCATGAGGACTGAAAATGCTAGCTCTGAGAACTCTACGATTCTTGGCCAATCAGGACGCTACAATAAATAAGATCAAGAAAATCCAGGAAGGTATTGTGAATAAACGTACTGCACTAGGAAGACCAAGTGTAAATGTCTGTCCTGCGTTTGAATTTAATATGGTCGCAGAACTCGAGGTTTCTGATGTGTTACAACTACTAAAACTGAACCATTGCAAGGGGGAATTTATGCCCTGCTTTGATTGTAAAGGCATGTGCTGCCCGGCTTATCTCTTTGATCACTAAATTTGTTAATACATATTTAAGTGAAAGTTTAATACCGCCATGGATATCCCCATTACTCACAAAAACACTTCTTGATCCCAATGTCCCTTTAAACTATCAGCCTATTACCAAAGTCCAGTTCCTGCTAATGATCCTGGATCGGGCTGCCCACATGATGCATGTACAGGGTTTTTTTTCTAAATATAACATCTAGGGCCAGAGTCAGTCAGGGTTCTAGAGTGACGATAGGAAAGATTCTGCCCTACTTGACCTGAAGGCTAACATTCTTGAAGTCTTTGAGAAGGGTGGTACGGCTCTTCTTATTCTCCTGGAGCAATCTGCCGCCTTCAACCAGGTTGACCACCTTATGCTGATCTGTAGACTTTTACACTCTGTCTATTTTTCGCCAGCAGCTGCCAACTGGGTCAGATCCTTTTTGGCAGACCTTTCAGCTGGAGTCTTTCATGGTGGTGCCAATGGTGATGACTTGCAGGGTCCCTCAGGGCTACATTATACAACATCTTCACCAAGCCTGTACTAGAACTGCTTGATGCCAATGGCGTAATTTATACAAATAACGCCGATGACATAGTGTCTCATACTTTTTCCTGCGATTACATCAGAGACACAATTCAGTTTACACTCTTAAACAGACATGGATGGCGGATAAATTATAAGTTACTCACTGTAGTGACTAACATACTCCTAGTCCTTAGTCCCCCTTCCTCCATACCGCATGGGCGTCCCTTCCAAGCGACGGGAGACAGAACCTTTTTCACCACAAAAAACCTTCACCTTTAAATTTAGAGGCAAGTGGGGGTGCAGCCTTGGGAGCATGCGCAGCCCTGGCTCCGCCCTCCGGCACCACACCTCAGTCCCCACTGACACATCGACAATAGATAAGCATTGCCAAATGACATCAGTATTATTAGTGGGGAGGATGGTGGGACATATAGAGGAAAGGGAACTAAGGCCTAAGAGTACGTTAGTCACTATGGTGAGTAACTTATAATTATTCTTACGTCCCGTCCCCTTTCCTCCATATTGCATGGGCGATTACAACTGAATGTAGCACCAGGGTGGAGAGGAAACCTCCTTGAGCAATAGGTTCCTGAGAATCGCATGTCTGAAAGCCCCATCAGATCTAGAGCCGACATCCAAAAAGTGCAAAAAGTAATGCTTGCAGAAAGTGGCCACCCTGCTTTTGACTTACAAGGGGACATGTCGATGCAATGCGATGGCTGTTGCCTTGGCCCTGACTGCGTGGGCGTGCATGTTGGCTGGAAGCAGCTTGTGTCGGCCCTCGTACGCTTCTTTGATGGCCGAGACCATCAATCGGGATATGGAGGCCTTGGAGGCCTGATAGCCTGGTCTTGAGCCTCCGAAGGTGACAAACAGGGCATCCGATTTGCGCAAGCCCTTGGTCAAGTCCGAGTAGAATTTTCAGGGCACGCCTGACATCCATGCAGTGCACCACTCTCTGTGCCTCGTCCCTAGGATAGGCTAAGAATGTAGGAAGGACTATTTCCTCGTTCAAGTGGAAAGCAGACGGCACCTTGGGCAGAAATGCTGGGTGTGCCCAGCAGGACTACTCTGTCCCTGTGAAAGGTAGTATGCGGTTCTGAGGCGACCAGAGCCTGGATTTTGCTGACTCTGCGAGCCGAGGTGAGGCCGACTAGTAAGGCTGTCTTGATGGTGATCAGCCTGAAGTCCGCGGACGGTCCATGGAATGAGATGTCAATATGGGCCACAGTCGATTACATGAGGTCCTGCGCCACCAGCTTGGCCTCAGCCAGTCCCACTTTGAAACGTGATTGGCTCTGCGTAGGGAGTTCCGAGAGGAAGTTCGCAATTTCCCTCCATAACCTTTGGTTAGCGGCAGCCAGCATGGCATCGGCGTGACGAAGATGCAAGGAAGCGTTGGAATACAGCTTCTTCCCGTACGCCTCCAAGAGCTTCTCCTCCTTGCCTAGCTGCGTCGTCGAGGAGGCAGCGGTTGAGGACGACTGATGCTTGGAGTATAGTGATGCCGCAGCAATCACAGAGGAGTGTGGCTGAGCATGGCCCGATAGCAAGAGTTTATCTCCCTCAATCTGCCTTTGCTTGGCATCCAGGCGTCCATTGGGGCTTGAGCCAACCCTTCTTGGCCAGGGAGACTACATCGGTCTGCAGTGGAATTCCCGTTTTGGCAGAGGGGTGTTGTGAAAGGACTTCAGCCAGAACCCCCTCTTCCGGCTGCTCAACCTCGGGTTGGGGTAGACCCAGGTACTTAGCCAGACCTGCAAGTCGTTTGTGGAAGGCCATGGCTGAGGATGGCATGCCAGGATCCTCCTCCTTATCTGTATCCTGTGGGTCAGGAGGATCCTGCGTAGGTGGAGGAGTAGCGGGAGTCAGAGGCTGGGGTACAAGGAGCGGAGCCGGAGGCTGGTACGAACTGCCTGCAGAATCGGCTGGGGAGCTGGAGGCAGAGGCAGTGCTGGGCCGGGGGCGCCGGAGGAGCCTGTGGTGCCAGTAGCATCGTAGGAAGCATGTCCTTGATGGCGTCCCTGAGGATCCGCAGTGACTTCATGAGCCCGAGGAACCTCTCGAAGAACCCCTCTTCACAGGCCATAGAGTTGGTAGGGGGTACCGACGGGGTAGCGGGAGGCTGCTTGAGCCGCTGCATACCGTGCCCGAAAGGACGCAGTGGGAACCTTCCCTACGCAAATGAAGGATAGGCTGTAGGCCACGTACCTGGTTGAGGCCAGTCCCACCTTGACACTCGTTCTTCGCCGAACTCCTGGAATGGCGTTGGACGGGTGCCGACGCCTGGCATGGGGGCCCATTTTGTCGAGTTGCCTGCCACGTGCCTCTGTCGTGTTGCTCGGCTCGCTGGGCACAGCCTCTTCCAAGACTCTTTAGTGTGGATCGCAAGGCCTACCCTGCTCCTCGGGTCCCCTCAGCAGTATTGCCGGTGCTAGGGCGTGGCTCCTCGGACATAATGTCAGTAAAAGGGTGGAGCACCTTGGTTGGAGAAACTTCCGGTCCCTCAGCGCGCTCACTGGGAGAATCCCTCGGAACGTAGTGCCGGTAGCTGGAGTAGTCTCGGTGCGCGTGCTGGTACAAGGACCTGAGCGGACCCTCCCACGCGGTGAGTCCTTGGGAAGGAGTCTCCTTGCGGGAAGCGATGGAAAATAGAGGCCCTACCTTGGGCCTGGCCCGATGTTTCACAAAGTTCTTGGGGTCCTCTCGAGGCGACTGCTGGAAGTTCTCCCTCCACCTGGCTAGTCTGTTCTCCAGCAATTTCGCTGACAGGGCGTTGCACGCTGTACAAGCTTGCCAACCATGGTCGGGGCCCAGGCAACGTAGGCAGAGGGCATGGGGGTCTGAAGTTGGGAAGAGCCTGTTGCAGGATGGACACCTGCTGAACCCTGTGGAAGTCGACATGTGCCGGAGGACCCAGTACCTGAATGATAAAGACAAAAAAGACAAAGAGAAGAAGTATGCGCGCGTGGAATTATATGGCCAAAGCCAAACCCAGGAGCTCTGGTGAATTCGGCCCGTTCCTGTTGATGCAGAAAAGGGGACTGGGGTGTGGCGCCAGAGGGTATAATTCTAGATCAATAATTTAACATGAAAGCACATGTCAATAGCCTTGTCTCTTCTTCTTACTATATTAAATTGCTAGTTCAGTTAAAAACTTTTCTGAACACCAACAATTGCGCCACCATTGCTCGGGCTACAATCAGCGCAAAACTGCACTATTGTGCCAGCCTATTGCTCTGTATGGGCAAAGGAGAAATCGTCCAGTTACAGGCAGCGCAAAATAATGTGGTATGGGCTGTGGAAGGCTTATGTAGAAGGTATCATATCTCTGAGGCCAGGAGGGCCCGACCACTGGATATCTACTGTCAGTAGAATCACCTTTCGCTTGTTGTACATTACACACAAGTGCCTATATGGCAGTAGGCCTGTGTATTTATCCAGCAGACTTTCCTGGCAGCCTTCACAAAGGGTGTTGAGATCTAATAACTGTTTCCTTCTTCGGGTGCCTAGGGTCAAGCCGACTATGGTTGCTCAGGAGTCTTTCCCCTATGTGGCACTGAGAAGCTGGAATGCCCTTCCTCCCGATCTGATGGTTTGTCGCTCTTTTGCCAGCTTTAAATGTCGATTAAAGACACCTCCGCCCGTTTTATTGACCTTTCTTCATAGTCTGATTCCTAGTGATCCCTTTCCACCAGCCCATCTGTTATTTTTATGTTTGTCTTGTTAGAGCTATTACACCGGCGGACCTTGTCTTCGGAGCTATACAAATAAAGTAAAGTTGTGCACACTTTTATGGGCTCCACACAAAACTAAGTTATTTGATGATGAACCAAACCTGGTGCGGGCGGACATTGACAACATTTTGTCCACGAGACCCCCTCCTAGGTCTGATGTCTTCCTGGCTGATGGTGTGTGGCAGTTAAGTAATTTACAGTACCTTTATCTGACACTTCTCAATTTTCTGTGTCAATTGTTTTTTCATTATGATCCGCAGCATACCATGAAGAGTTGCAATGTGTTCTGTCTCCATCACCAGTGACAAGAATATCATCTTATAAGAAACATTTATTTCTAACATACCCCAAATAGCTGCTGCATGCTCCTCTGGAACACGCCCACTGCTGACGTTGGGCCGAAAGGCCCAATGATAATAACCAGTATGCTCATAAAGCGGTGACACAAAAAGTAATGTGCCCTATATTGGGGAAGTACAGACCATTTTCCTGTTCCAGAAAGTTAACTGTACATGGTGTTGGAACTATATGCCAGGGAAAGGGAGCTTTTCTGAAAGAGAACATTTTGGGAACGACACGCAAGCAAAAAGAGGCTTCCATGACACCCATATTCCGAACTCAACCAATGATATTAAAAAGTTGTTTGAGATCGTTAAATCATTAGAGAAACCGAAAGCACAAATTCAACAATTCACCCTAAACAATGATTGTGAAGCGGTACAAAAGGCCTTCTCGGACAAAGTGCATAAAACACAATCCTTAATCGCGAATGGAAGAAAAACAGATAGGGAGGGTGAGATTCAGAAGTCCACCTGTCAATTAAACATTCCAATTAATATACCTTTTTCACTGGAGCCCATTACGTTGAAATTTTCATTTAAAACATTGAAGAAAAGGCACCCGACTACCTGTCATAGGGATATTTTACAGTCAAAAATTGTTTTAGAAAATGTGGAGATTTTTGCTCCGTTTTTAACTCGTTCTTATAAATGATTCTTTTTTACACAACGCCAGACTCACTAAAAAGTGTTGCAGTCACACCATTACTATAAAAGCCTAATTTAGGGGGGGGGGGGTGCTGTTGAGCAGCCCAAAGATGGCTGCCTAGCCTTTGTGCTCTGTGCCGACATAATATCACGAACAACAGCGATTTCCCGTAAATACTAGCCCTGTGGAGCGAACCACTGTCTGGTGAACGTGCTGGGCTACTGCAGTTCGAACTTGGTGCAGATAGCTTGCTCCATCGCTGAGATCGAGGTGGTGTGAGGGGTGGCGAGGAGTTCCACGGCTGCCCTGAACTGTGCGCCACGGGGATAGCCGACCGCGCTGCGCACGCTAGAGCCTGGATCCTGAAGACTGGCGGCGCTGAGGAAGGTGCCCCGCTGTGACATTAAAATTAGCCCCGACGGTGGCCGCGAGCGCCCCTGCTGTTGTCCGGGCTTGGCGGAAGGTGCTGCTTGCTGGGACCTCCTGTGATGGGGGGACCGTGCTGTGGTCGGAGGCCTGGCACGCCTGCGCTTTCGTTGCGGCCCGGTGAAGCCTCCCACCTTTGCTTACGCCGGGTGGCGGCTGCCCTGCTGTGCTGCCCCGTAGCCCTTCATCTGCGCTGTGGCAGTGCCGGGAGGCCGCAAATGCGGCTGGCGGCACCCTGCGCTGCTTGGATGACAAACTCTGGTGGCGAATCCCGGCATCTGCTGTACACCACAGCTGCTGACTTGCTTTGGAACATCTCCGCCACCCGGGCACCCACACCTTGACGCCAGTCGGAGAGCCTGACCCCCTCCAAGGGGCCTCCATTGTTGGTGTCAGGCCCTGTTAGGCAGAATCCTGTGCAGTGCCCTTAGGGACCACTACACACAATTAAGACTACAGGTGGCAATACAAGTTTTACCTTTGGTACAAGCCTGTACTACTATGTCAGAGTGGTAGCAGAGCGGCCAGGCTTATCTCAAGAGTATATGAGCAGTAGCAGAGATTACACAAAGGGACCACAATTACTGTGACTCAAGCAAACACTGACTCAAGATTTCAGGTAAAAAATATAAGTACATTTATTTTTAAACCATTCGTTATAAACACAACACTTCTATTAAACTCAAATAAAAACCACACGTTAAATATACTACAACTAACCAATTCACTTTGTACAGTAAGTCTCAAGGTAAGTACCCTGTGCTTGAATGAACCGGTGTTACGAACAAAACACGTTACCACGAATACAATTGCGATCACTTTTTGACAGTTCGGTCTACTAAACAAACGCGTATCCATGACATGAAACGCTACCGGGGCAAAAACACACTTAGCACTTGAGATACCCAGAGGGAGTTGGGGACAAAAATCACAGGCAATATTTTGGTTAGGCAGGCAGAATCAAGAGACGCTCAAAGACAGGAGTTCAAAAGTCAAAGGGCCGGAGCCTGGGTCGAAAGACACAGGGGCTAGTTGCCGAAGATCACACGGTCAAACAGTTCACGATTCAACGTAGCCAAAAGAACTTCGATATTGTCAATGTTCGGAAGCAAACGTTATAAGAAGGAGGGAAGACAAGGGCAAGCCTTGGAAATGAAGAAAACGGGATTCACCCAGTTTCCTCAACAGAACACAGTACCTTGTTCAAGTGGTGCAGCTGGTGCCCTGGCAATTGTTCCTGTTGGTTTCCCGCAGACCCACGATTCCTGGAGCTTCGTTGTGAAGGAGACGTCTGAAGGGGGTCTGCACCACACAGGGTTGAAGCCGGCAGCAGCGACAAGGAATAAAAGGTGCGCTCCTTAAAAACAGGAGGGGCTCTTCAGGTGGCTATCCGGACCACTACAGCAGTGTGCAGCGATTTCAACCAAGGAAGAGGATCCTTTGGCTGTAGAAGATGAGCTGGTTATCCCCACCAAGCTCAAGGGAAGACGACTCTGGACTGCATCTTCTCTAAGTCGTTGAAGGGAAGATAGCTCAGGACTGCAGCAGGGCTTCACCGGGACGGGGAAGTTGCAGCAGCCGTCGTTCTCTCCGCTTCTCTTTGATTCCTTGTAGTTCCAGTGGCGACTCTCTGAATTCTAGCCCAAGAGACCTGCCTTTTATACGAAAAAACCCCATCCACACAGCCTGGCTGTCAATCACCCAGCAGGGGGGTTGTCCAGCCCGGACAACTACCCTGGCCAATCATGACAAAGTGCGACTTGGGTTTCCTAGGATACCCTGTGCAGGGGGTGACTACACCCTTCCCTTACATTCAGCCGACCTAGACACCCAGGCGCCTGGTGGAGGGCTTCTGAACAGAAATCCTGCCAAAAGACGGTGAACAAAGAAGGCAAACCTAGTTTGCCGCGCAAAGCAAGACACAAGAAGGACTATAAAAAAAAAAAAATGGTGAATAAACCCAACCGGAGCCAAAAGAAAGACGATTTGGTCAAGTGGGTTTATGTTCGAGGCTAATATAATAGCCAAGAATAGTACCACGTTTATCTAATAAAATCGCGGTAGAAAAGTTAGGGTAGATACCACTGCCACCAGCCAAGTCTAAATGTTAAAAAAGCAAAACAATGCTCCAGGAGGTACAGATAAAAAGGGATACGAGTTAACCCTTTTCATTACTCCATGGAAGATGGGTTGCACTGGATCTGTGGTAGATTGACTAAGTAAAGTTAATGGTAACTTGACCCTTTTCTGGGGGACAGTAGTCGCCTCAGAAATGGAGTCGAGGGAAGTCTTAAAGATAACCCTGTGCCACGGCACTGAAAGTGCTGTGTGACACACAAAAAGAAGGGGGCTGCTGAAGTGGTGTGCTTCAGAGTCCACAATCACAAAAACAGATAGAAACACATAGCAAAACACAGATAAGAGTGGGGGAAAAGCTCGCACTCTTACCAAGTGGAAACAAATAAACTCCAGAAGTCCAGCAAAGCTGCTGGGGGACTCACTAGGTGAGGGAAATTAGCCATAGATGAGAATTCTCCCTAACAGGCCCCCCTGCTGCCGCTGAGGGCGAGGACAGGAGCACAAGAAGATCTCTGGGGAGGAGCGGGGGGGATTCGAACTTACACCCCGGAATTCAGGCTGCCAGTGCTGAACGAAATGTGAGTCAATACAAGTAAGTGCAAAGGGTTGGAAGCTGTCGGGCGACCCGAAGACTCTGTGGCTCCCCTGGGGCTGAGAAGAACTGGTTAGAGTGGGGCTGAGAAGAACTGGTTAGAGAGGGCCTGATATACTCATCTGGGCTGGGGCGACTACTACCTGCATCCCTGGGGAGGGAAGCTCCTTCAGACTGCCACAAGATGGCTGTATTCATCAGGTGACCACATTAGGTACACAGCCTGGTCCAAATAAATTGAACCGGTGACCTTGCCCCCATCAGAGCTGCACTCCTAACCACATTGGTACACATTGGTACACTCCGGCTGACTGCTGAGGCCCACTCTTCCGGGGTCCTGGCCATATATATTGAATCTGCTGGACACTTCCTCATCCACCACATGGTCCCGGAACCGTTGTCATCTGATGCAGTCCTTCCAACACTGAACAACAGATAATGTGCTTCCACATTAACCTACATACCTGTACAGTGGAGATAAACCCTGCTGAATCCCTCTAACACTCCTACCCCTCGGAACGGTACTAGACACCACCAGCCTGCCCTGCTCTGATCTTCTAGAGGCGACGGAGACTGATGTCCCTGCTACTGTAGCACCTGTGGTTTCTGCCTCCTCTGCCAACGGCCCAGACTATGATTATCTTCTTCTCGCGGCAACTACCACTGCACTACTAATTTTCTGTCCCTGGGCCGCCCCTCCCAGCTACTGGCCGACTGCAGAGTGCTTCACACAACTGCCACGCATACGCTGGTCTCCTGGGCCTGCACCAGGCGGACGGCCATACATTCGTAGGGACCTCACAGGGACCACCCCCTCGAACAAAGCCTGTGCATTACTGGTGTAGCAAGCAACCTGACAGAACCTGGGAGACAGCCGGCTGACTGAGTGAACTCACCTACCTTACCCTACCATGTCCAACAGATCTCGTGTGGCCAGCAAGACTGGAGCCATGGATAAATATGCTAAGGCGACGCCCAGGCCTGACCAAGAGTGCTCTCCCGTGGACCAGGAGGGTACAGGCCCATTGACGAATCTCCCCTCCACCCCTTCCTGATTTAACTGCCATGATGGAATCTATGGCCAAGAACTTTGCGTTGTTTCATGAAAAACATGACATCAATGCTAAGGCCGCATTGCTCAAAACCAAACTTGATCAACTTGAGCTAGGATCGCTGAAGGACAAGGATCAGTGCAAATGAGGACAGGGTACATGCACTTCAAGACACTGTGGCCACGCTCGTTCGTGATATGTAATCTGTCAAAGCCAAGACTTGAAATCTAGATCATGCAGAAACAACATTCCCATCGTGGGGGTCCCTGAAACCACGCTCAAGGGACGCATGGAGCTTGCAGATGAAAACCTTCTGAAAGACCTACTCGGCAACCCTGAGCTCTCCCTGTTCTTTGCTGTTGAGCGCGCGCATCGAGCACTGGCAACCCACCCGGGGATTTCCCAAGGCCCATAATTGCAAAGACCCTCAGCTACAGAGACAGAGACCACATGCTTCGGCTGGCACGGGAAAAGTGGGGAACTCAAACTGGACCCTCAAGTCATCAGACTCTTCCTGGACTTTCCCATGGGGGTGCAGCAGGAACAATGACAATTTAATGGAGTGAAGAAAATGCTTCAGGAAAGGAAGGTTGAATATGCTATGTTGTTTCCCGCTCGCCTGAAATTCATCCACCGTAATAAGCTCTATTTCTTCACTGTCACTGATAAAGCGGTGAAATTCATAGAGGCACATATCCCGCTGAACAATCCAGCTGACGACTTGTTGGATAATGACTAAGTTGATATCATCCAACATCTACATTGGGCCCTGCTCTTGTACTCCTCTGTCCTATCATGCGCTGATTGGTGGACATCACTGTTCCCTTTACCGCCCAATTGTGGGCATCGGCCCATGTGTCTATACTTTAAATGCCATGTATTTCTTGTACTCAGTGGTTTGTTGGGTAACTTTAGAAGAGGGACTGCTTCAACGAGCAATGGAGAGTGGTATGTGCCAAAGTGTTGCGTGAACGAGTGAGTTGCTCTCCAACATTTTCACGTGTTCCAAACATCCTGGGCAGGAGGAGCCTGCCCCCAGGGCTGAGGGTTGAAAGCTAGTCGTATTGACTACCCCTGTGGCAATGCCCCATTGTTGTCACCTCAGAACAATCATATGTTAACAGATATATGGGGCTGGTTCCCGACGACTTGCACACTGCATCCTGAATCCGATCCGCTGCACCGCCTGTGGGTGGGGATGCGTTGGCATATACACTCTTGGGGTCTGGCACCCAGATTTTATGGTCCCATTAGACAATAGGGAAACTCAAAATATCGCCATAGTATGTAACAGGAAGTGGCGACACTATGTTCACGTAGTATTCGGTTACACAGCAGCAGCGCACCCCACTGCGGCTGCAATGGTCTGTTTGGAAGTTGTACTGCGCGCCAACCTCCGTTGGGCCTAGACTCGAGCGGGCCAAGTTCGGAGAGGCTCCTCAGTATATGGACAGGGAGGGAGGGGAGATGCACTGCTAGTTGGGTAAGGGCGGTGAGGTTGGGGTTTGTTATGCAAAAAATGGCAAGTGTGGTGGCACTACACATAGTGGACAGACATCAGGCCCTCACTGCTTGCACAGTCTTGTACATGCATAGTTGGTATGGTTGTGCTCGGACCGGCCTGAAGCAACTCAAGCCGCGTATGATCTGGGATGTGCTTTGAGATAGCGACATGGCAGTACGAATAATGTCCTGGAACGTTTGGGGGATAGGGAACTACACTAAAGCTCACAGGATCACGGCGTATGCTCAGAGGCACGGGGTGAAGATTCTACTATTACAGGAGACCCACGTCTAGGGCCACCTTGCATCATGTATAGCACTTTCCTGGGGGCCCAGTAGGTTTTAACACCACTTACTCCACACAATCCAGAGGGGTACTGACGCTAGTACATAAGTCGGTTAAATTCAGGCTGAAGAGGAGCCATATAGACACTAAGGGGAGGGATGTCATTTTACACTGAATTGTGATGGGTGTGGAGTACTTACTGGTGAATACATATGGCCCAAATGTGGACACCCCTGATTTTTTTGATGCTGTGGTTACCCTACTCATGGGGTACATTGGGGTCCCAATAATATGGGGAGGGTATATGAATTTAATATTGAATACCGATCTGGACAGAACGGAAGTGGCACCCAGGGCACTATCCCAAGCTGCTAGGAGACTACACTAACATATCCAATCACTTGGCCTGCAGGATGTATGGACCCTTCACCCCCTAGATCGTGAATAAACTTACTACTCCTGGGTGCATGATAGCTCTTTAAGGTTAGATCTTTTCCTGTTAACAGGAAGTGTGGTGGGCCGGGTTGTAGATTCCCAAATACTCGCTCGTACGCTGTCCGACCATGCTCCTGTGACAGTTCAGGTTGATCTGGGGCCTACCCCGCCGTCCCGTTCCACCTGGCGCTTCAAGTCGGAAGCTCTACTAGATATATTCTTCAAGGCGGAGATATTATATGACATAAGAAACATTTATCGAATGCAATGCCGAGAAGGATACTACTATGGGGGTCCGCTGGGAGGCCTTTAAGGTGTACATAAGGGGAATGTCCATTTCCCGGGAGGCGAGTGTGTTAAAAACCATTAGGAGAGATCTACAACGCTCTGAGGCTAAACTCAAAGACCTGGAACCTGAGTGTGTGACTGCTGCCAGCCCTCTTAAATTGGCACAGATTATGAGGCATTGGATGTGTTTGAGTCACATGCCCTGACGGAAATACAATACCTCGTCTGCCCATGTGCAGCGAAGAAGTATGGCGAAGGTGACAGGCCCGGGAGGACGCTTGCAAGGTTGTTCCGGGCGGAGGGCGGCAGCGCCCGGATTGACTGTATAAGAGATGAACACGACACCCTACAACGGTCGGATCAAAAGATTTTGGAAAGGTTTTCTGATTTCTACACCAAATTATACACACCATCTCACGAACATAGCACCCGAGACAATCAAGAACTCCTGGAACAAATCCCCATGACATACATCTCCCAATCTACCAGGGAACAACTCGATGTGCCGATCTCACTTGATGAAATAGTCAACGCCATCACCGACCTCCTGAAGGGCAAAGCCCTGGGCCCCGACGGACTCACCTCTGAGTTCTATCAGGAGCACGTGGCGCTGTTAGCACCCAGGCTACTTGAGGTCTGGAGTCGCTTACTGAGTCCATTCTTCCTCCATCATTGCGCGAGGCAATCATAACTGTCTTACTCAAGCCTGGAAAGCCCGGCGACGATTGTGGGTCCTACAGGCCGCTGTCACTTATGAATATTGACACCAAAATATTCGCCAAGGCCATTGCGAATACCAATCATGTCATATCTCGTACATGAAGACCAGAGTGGATTTGTCCACGGCGAACGACCTCTCTTAACATACAACGGCTTTTCAATCTCATGTCTAGGATCGACCAAAGAGCCTCGGCTGTGGCGGTCACGCTGGATGCCCAAAAGGCATTTGACATGGTTTCATGGCAATATATGTGGCAGGTCCTCGAGAGGATGGGAGTGGGTCCTTACATGATACAATACATTAAATTGCTGTATACGAGTCGTACTGGTCAACTCCAATATCTCGGCAACTATCACCCTACTTAGAGGCATCTGACAGGGTGGCCCTTTCTCCCCCATCCTATTTGCAATGGCTATCGAACCAATGGTGGACTATGTCAGGGCGAGGCACTCTCGGAAAGGTGAACGTCTAACGGATACCACAGACATAATTTCCTTGTATGCAGATGGCATACTGTTATACTTTAGGGACCCGGCCTCCCACCTGAACTCTATACTACACGACCTAACAAAAGTTGGTACGTTCTCGGGCTTCACTATCAACTATTCAAAATCCGAGATATTCCCACTCACCGCCTCAACACAAAAACCACCTTGTGAATATCCCCTCCACTGGTCCCCTGATGCCATTAAATATCTGAGGGTACATGTGTTGCTATCCAGATCATCCCTGCTTACCGATAATTACGCTGCAACTGCACAAAATTTTGAGTCTAAGATGCTGAGATGGCGTTCCCCATCTCTTTCGTTGGCTGGGAAGCTGTCTCTGATCAAAATTATATTGTTCCCTAAGCTCCTATATATCTTCGCCAATGTCCCGATTTGGCCTGGGAAAAAATACTTGATGACTTACACAAGAAAAGTGCACAATTCCTGTGGCACTTGGGTGCAGTCCAGAAAAAATGGGAACACATGACATTACCCTGTGAAATGGGGGGCCTTGCTGCCCCTGATCTAACCCTGTACTGGTACCCAGGCCCAGTATGCTACCTACTGGTACAAACACCCAACAGCCCCACCTCATGTTAAACTTGAAAAACTGGCAACAGCTGGGATATTTACCATGACCTTGGCCCTTCATTGTACTTATGAAACTGAGGCGGCTGCCGATCCCATTGCATCCACATTAAGGGCATATCATCGCCTTATTGATATGTCATCAGACCTGCGCCCATATTACAGATGGCTACCCAATCGGGAGTGCCCAGAACTTGAAACCACACATGATAAACTATTATCACGCCGATGGCAGGAATTGGAATACCTGGCTTTATCCGACCTATTCCCTGAGAGTAAATGTATAACTCCACAAACATGCCAACCCGGTCACTCCGAGTCTGCCCTGGAGATGCTGCAGTACTACAGACTCAGAGCGGCGGTCCATGCCATGTGGTCTTCTTACCCAGACGAGCCCCTAGAAACACCCGAATTGCAATATATTGCCATCTCTAGCAACAGTCATGGGCTGGTCTCCTCCATACATAAAATGCTACTGACAGTCGACGAACCAACCGATCCGAGCGCGAGGATGTACGCACACCGACGCAGGGTCTCCCTCAACTTCAGATTTCGTTGTATGCAGTATAAATTATTGAACAGGGTGTATTACAACCCGCACAAATTAAACAAGTTCGCTAGGCTCCAGTCACACACCTGCCCCAGATGCCATTCAGAAGGCACTGATCATATACACATGTTCTGGTCATGTCCTATGTTGCATACATATTGGACCGAGATCTTGGGGGCTCTTTACGAGATGGTAGATACTGTAGTGAACCCAGACCCACTGGGTGTGCTGTTCGGGGTGTGGGACAATGACGATGTCAAGAAAGTGTCCAAGTTTTTGAATATCAGCACTATGGTGGCCAAGAAATGTGTATTGCAGTTTTGGAAATGTTCCTCTCCACCTACCTTTACAATGTGGTTGAATGCACTCACTTGGACGCAAACATGTGAGGAAGAGTACATTGCGCTGCTACCGGCGACCTCACGCCCAAAAAATGCGTGGACTGCATTCTGTAGCTATCTTCACAAACGAGCCAAAGAGGCCCTGGGCCCTCCCACTCCCCCCGGTATGAATAATAGGACTGGACCATGATGTGGCTACCGTACCCTGTACCTGTTGTATGCTTTGCCGTGTATCCTATATTACTGTGCAACGACATGTAAGATGCATGATTTCCTGTTTGTAAATGCTCACTATGTGGAACCGCTACTAACTTTTGCCAATTAAAAAAAAAAGCCTAATTTAGACCCCACTACATTTTCTAACTACAGACTGATCACTAATGCACCATTTCTGTTGAAGATAGTGGATAAGATAGCATCCACTCAATTCCAGAAATTTGTTGAGAAAACAAATGTTTTACATCAGCAACAGTCAGGATTTAGGTCTGCTCATGGGATCGAAACTGCCATGGTAGATTTACAGACCCAAATGTTAGACGTTGTAGATGGAGGCAAAGCTGGCTTGTTGATGCTTTTAGATCTTTCGGCAGAGTTTGATCTTATTGATCACGCTAAACTGCTAGAATATATTCAGGAAAGTGGAATCTGTTCGCCTAACTCAGTTAAATGGTTCCACTCATTTCTAATCACCAGGAAATCTAAAATAACCTGGCAAAATGCCTCCTCAAATGTGGAACGGATCACATGCGGGTTGCTGCAAGGAGCCTGCTTGTCTACTGTTCTTTTTAATGTGTTCTGTAGATCCTTGTGTGACATTTTATAGTCCACAGGACTATATTTCACTAACTACGTTGATCATACTCAGCTTTTATTTAGACTTAGCGGAGACTATGAAAACAGATATGATCTCATCCACTTACCAAAAGATTTATACCTGGATGATGGATAATGGACTCTGTCTGAATGGCCAGAAAACAGAGCTTTTAATTTTTGGCTCCGATAAAGCAAGAGACAAACTAGGTGCTGCCTACGAAAAAGTGAATGTTGACAAACACGTAATCTACACAGTTAGTAAAGTTAAAACATTGGGGGTGACTATGGAGGAATCACTCAAATCAGACACTCAAGTTGCAGATGTGAATAAGAACATACATTACTACCTAAGGCTTATACGCTTGATAAAACTCTTTGTTTCTACAGCCAACTGTGTCACGCTAATTAGGGCTTTAGTTTTATTGAGATTTGATTGCTGTAATGCACTCCTTGTAGGAGCGAGTAAAGGTTGTATTAAAAGATTACAGATCTTGCAAAATGATGCCGTGAGAGTAGTAAAAAGTGTGTCGAAGTCGGAACATATATCACAGCACAGTAGAGACTTTCACTGGCTCCCTGTGGAAGCAAGAATTGAGTTTCAGATGAATGTTCTAGCTTGTTTGGAGATGCACCAAACTATCTCAAAGCACATATTAATGTTCAAACTTCAATTAGAAACACAGATCTAAAGACACCATGCGACTGCAACATTCTAGAGCCCGCCGGGTGAAGGGGAAAGAAAGTTCTTACTCCGTCAAAGCCACTTTAGCTCGGAACAAGCTTCTGATATATTTATGACGCGAAATAAATCTACTCACGTTCAAAAAAGGCCAGAACATTGAAGAAGCGCAGCACAATGGCAAAACACAGGAACACCTGACCGGCCTCACTCACAATTTGGAAATCCAGTGCGAGGATCTAGAGAACCGGTCCCGCAGATCCAACATTAGGATCAGAAATATGGTGGAGTCGGTGGAAGAAAAGGACCTCAAACAAGCAGTCCAGCAAAGACATTCTCTCAATAGAAGACGAGACTGAAATTCAAATCGACAGGATCCACCGGGTGGGCCCGTGCAGAGCAAAAGAACCAGGAGCTTGCCCCAGGGATGTCCAGCTTGCTCTCACATCATACCCCCAGAGGGAACAAATCCTCCACAAACAAGGACAATGGGACACGTTCGAATGAACAGGACAGACATACAACTATACCAAGATCTGGCCCTATCGACCCTGCAGGAACGGCGAGACATGGGCCCAATTGTCAAGGAATTGGCTGTGAAACAAATACGCTACAAATGGACTTTCCCTTTCAGCCTCCTGTTTGCGTGGGAAGGCAAGCAACATAGAATAGCTACGTGCAAGGAGGGGTGACAGATCTTGAATTTACAAGAAGAGGAAGGAGAAGCAGACAGACACTCGGGAGGGGACAGGCAAAGAAGAAAGCCATGGGAGTGGAAAACGATTCACCAGAAAAAGACACCAGCAAACAGCAGCAAGAAATGAAGCCTGCAGAAACTCCTGAGGTGGCAGCTTAAAGACTCACCACCTGAAGATTATGGGGCATGCGACAGAAACTACCCCGCCCCCTTAGGCCCCCCCCAGGGGAATCATGAAGCACTGTTAACCCATCAGGTTTGAGACGGCCATGGGGTTACTCTGGGGACATCCAATGGAACCAAAGTGGGGTTTAGGAATCCCCACAAAGTTATCCCTGAGTTGACCGAGGGCCAGGTGCGATGGGCACTTCGCCCGAGCAGCCATAGGCCTCTGGGCCCTCCTCATGGTGTTTACAAGTTGGGAGGGAATGTTAAAAGTTGGGAGTTTTTTTGGGCGAGGGCAGAGATGGGGGGAGGGGTAAGGAATCCAGAAGGGAGTTAGCAGAGCCAAGAAGGACTCATAGGAGTGGAGGGTGCGGATTGACACTAAGATGTGAGGGAAACGAATTCTGACATTCAATGTACGGGGGCTGAAAGAAAGAAGCTAGAACAAGTAGTCCAACGGGGGAAGTTCGACATTCTTATGCTTGAGGAGACCCATATCAGAGGGAAAGACAAAGAGAAATGCCACCTGAGAGGGTACGACCAAATAATCCAATCAAATGCACAAGAGAAAAAAGCTGGCGTTTGATCGCATTTCAGAAAAACCTGGAAATTCACATACAAAACACTCACACTGATAACACAGGGGGACATGTATTCGCAAATATACAACTCCAGGGGGGCTCACTCACACTTGCCTCAGTATACGCCCCAAACACAGGTCAAGATGAATTCCTGAGAGATACCCTAGACAAACTGGAGAGCTGCACCACAGGAGAAGTGATATTGGGGGGATACTACAACTTGGCATGTTGTCCAAATCTAGACAGAACAGGCTCCACATGGCAGGGACACTAAGCCCCCTCAAAAAACCTATGCAAAAAAATGGAAACTCTCGTGCTAGCAGACATATGGCGGGTGAAAAATGGACAACAAAGGGGGAATACCCACTTCTCACACGTACACCACACAATGTCTAGGATAGACCACATTTGGGCAGCGACTGGGATTATAGGGAAAATCCAAAAAATTGAACTAGGCACCATATCATTGTCAGATCACGCTCCTTTTTGGGTGGAACTCTCCCTAGCCCCATGTAGGCATGGCCTGTGGCGCTGGACTCTACCTCCAGACATACTCTCAGACCCTGTAATAGAAAATAAGATCAGAACAAACATACTAGAATACTTCACCTTAAATGACTGAGGAGATATTGGGGGACACCCTCTGAGAGGCATTCAAGGCAGTCACGAGGGGGCAACTAATTGCCCTCAAGGCAGGTAGAGACAAACAGACGGCAATGGGAAATAGATTTAGAAAACAAGCTACAAGAGATTCAGGCAGAAATCGCACAGAAACCCACTAGTAAACTGAAAAATGCACTCAGACACATCTGAGGTCAATTGGATTCACTTTGCATGATAAGAGCGGAGAGAAATCTCTTGACGCTGAAACACTGGTAACACTGGTATTACACAAAAGCAAACAAAGCTGATAGCGAGACAGCTGAAGGCTAAACAAAACATGCAAACAGTAAAAATAATCATAAATAGCGGAGGGCGATCCAGACTAGAACAGACGATATTGGGAACACCTTTAGAGAATTTTACAAAGCTCTCAATGCCTCTGAGAACCCCTCAGGGAGGGGGACCAGGACACATATTTGAATACCTTAAATTTCCTGCCCATATCGGAACACAAAAGACAGACTAAACGTGGAAATACATATAGACGAGGTAAAAAAATGTATCTAAGAAGTGCCCAGAAATAAGGCTGCAGGCCCAGATGGGTACACTGCTTCCTTTTACAAGAAATGTGTGGACATTCAGGCCTCCATTTAAATACACTGATATAATACATTAAAACAGGTAGGGAACATTACCCCCTCGATGAACGAAGAAAAGATCCTGGTTTTCCACAAGCCAGTGAAAGACCCTGAACTCCTGGGGTCATACCGCCCGATTGTATTAATAAATCTAGATGCAAAAATGTACACAAAAATCTTAGCAAACAGGTACAACAAGTACTCCCGCAGCTGATACAAGACCAGTCCGGCTTCATTCCCAATAGACAAACCCACGACAAATAAGAAGAATACATATAGTGGAAAAGACAGGCATCTCCCAGACCCCGGCCATTCTGCTTGCTTTGGACGCTGAGAAAACGTTTGACCGAGTGGAATGGTCAATACTATTTCGAACCCCGAGACACATGGGCTTCGGTGAAACCTTTATCAGAATGATCCAAGCTAAATACAAATCCCCCAGCATCCGGATAGCAATACACGGGGAGATCTCAAGTACTCTTGGAACGAAGGACAAAGCATGGCTGCCCACTTTCCCCGCTACTTTATGCGATCTTCCTGGAACACCTCCTAATTCAAATCCGAGAAGCTGAAAGCCTGAGAGCCATATGAATAGCAGGAATCCAACATAAATTAGTCGCATATGCAGACAATATGAAAACACTTCAGAAAACAATCCCGAAAACACACTGGGAACACCTGTGGAGGGCAATTCCAAAATTGACCAGGGCAATGCAAACCAGAGAAATGTGGATAAAAATCCTTGTCCAGTGGCATTACACCCCTGAGAGACTACATGCCATGTACAGAACACATCAAGTACTTGCTGATGGGGCTGTGGTCAGGAAAGGGACTGGAAACATCGTGTGGTGTGCGTGCCCAGGGATCAGGACATTTTGGGCCGAGGTGAAATCCCAGGTGGCAGAGATATTCCCAGACCTTGGGGGTGGGGGGGGGGGCTAAAAAGTCTGGCGCTGTGAGACCCAGGGCTAAAATCCTAATGAAAAGACAAAAGAGGATCTTCATGGGACTACTAATTGCGGCGTGGCTTGCCATAGCCCCAAAATGGACGAAGAACACCCTCCCATCCATCTATGAATGGCTGCAGAGAGTTTGGACGTTCACAGTAATGGAATGGACTGGATAACATACAAAATAAAGGGAGACCAAGACAAATTCATGGTTGATTTGGGGGGCAATACTCACATACTTACAAAGTGACTATATGGAACAATGGTGCTTGCACAAAATCAGAATATTAGACATGTTCGGCTCATGAATTCGACCAGGAATTTGGGCGACAAGGACAAGACCATTTCGGTGGGTGGGTGATTCGGGGTCAAAGGGGGTCTGAGGGGAGGGGAATAAATAAAAGTTGGGGTTGTTATTGGATACGGGTGTAAGCACTGAAAACCAATAAAAAACATGTTAAAAAAAATATGCCATGAAAACTATTCTCTTTTCGTAAACTCACATCTCCTGGGCTTCTCTGCATATCCGTCTTGTTGTTTAATTTGAAAGCTGTTCTCCGCGCCATGATGCCCACGGGCTTTGACGCTTTAGGAATAGATAAATAAATATACCTGGAGAAGGGAGTAATTATCCTGGGGAAGGAACTTTCTATTGGATTATATTATTCATTAGTTGTAGTGTAAGGGATAGAAGTAGGTTGTGACACAGGACAGTGGACTTTGATTTTGACAAATGTTCTGACTGATCCTTTAGTATTAGTTTGAGGCAGGGAAACCCGTCTTCGAGATAGTCATAGTACGTTTTGCTCCATTATAATAAAAGTCTACAACCACCACGATGCCACCATTTTGTCAGCTTCATTCTTCGACTACCTTACAACGTTAAGTATTGTATTGAACACCTCTTAGGTTGGATTAAGATTCGTGACAAAACCCATGCTTATCGTATGCCATGGCTAGGGTGGAACAGTTGAAGTCCTTAGCAGCCACATAGGGGCTTGTCTCAAGCTCTGGTCAGCAACATACTCATGGATGTCATTAGATTGCTTATGACACCATACCTATCTGCTTACCAACTCCAAAATGTTTTGATGGCTGTAATGTCCTGCCAGGGGGGCTATCATGACACCATTCCATTAAAGAGTGGTGTTGTTCCTTGGAGGATACTCAAAGGTGTTTATGAGGTACACAAAAGTCAGCCGATTTCATGGTGCTGTTCCTCTGGGAGTAAGGACAGAACATGTCTGTGTCATAAGACATTCTCACCTGGTCTAAGAAGACCGTGGTTGCATTGGGTAAAGATATTACCACTTTTTCTGAAAGGACAAAAGGTAATCCCACCTCCTCCTCTCCTTCATCCGTACTAAACCTTCTAGACAAGGCATCAGTCCTGGAATTGTAGATTCCTGGTTTATAAGTGATGGTAAAATCACATCGTCTGAAACTGGACCCATCTGGATTGGTGTGGATTTGTGCTGCTTGCGATATTCAGGAATGCCAGGTTTCTATGGTCGGTTAGTGCGGTAAAAGGAAGGTTAGCTCCTTCAAGGTTATGTCTCCATTCCACTAAGGCATCCTTTATTACAAGTAATTAATTGTCGAAGATTGTGTAGTTTTCTGAAGGAGTCAATTTCTGGGAATGGAAGGTCACCGGACATGGACCGTCTTTCGGGTCTGTCTGTGACAACATTGCCCCTAACGATCCATTACACAGGTCAGTTACCAATATGTATGGTAGCCTCGTGGCAGGCAAACTGAAAATTGGAGATACAGTGAAGTGTTTTTTCAATGCTTGAAATGCAGCTGCGGTCGATGTTTCCCATCGGAAAGCATTGTCCAGGCCTAGCAAGGATGTCAATGAGGGGGCCAAATGGGAGGCAGAAATTACTTTACCGTAATGTTCTTTCTATGGATTCCTCTCCTGCAGATTCCTCATCTTGCTAGATATTCCTTGTCCAGCTCTGCTGCTCGGAAATCTTTTCCACAGGGGGCATAGTGGACCCCGACTCGGCCGTCCATCTTCGATCCGACATGTGCGGTGATCGATCGTCGGCTCCGGAGGTGACGTCAGGCACCGTCACTACGCCCCATGCCTCAGTTCCTACCAACTTTTCTCGAACTCAAATGCTGTATAGGAAAAAGGAAGGAAGCTAACCAGTCTTAAATTCGCAACTATGGAATAGAAACCAACAGGTTAAAAACATTCCAATTAGAAAACATCTTTCTTTTTTTAAAGTAACTGAGTGAGCACCCCAAAACCATCGCCAACACATTTCATGAAATCAGAAACAAAGAGCGACAACTCTTTGAGCGGAGACAGCTGGGAGGGGTGATGAGGATTCTGAGGGAGAAGAATCCATAGAAAGAACATTATGGCAAGGTAATTTCTCCTTCAATGGGATGCTTTTCTCCCACAGTTTCCTCATCTTGATAGACTCACCAAGCAGAAACCTATAGGAGGAGGGCATAAAGGATTAGACAAGCAGGTTCTGCAGAACCGCTCTACCAAAACACGCATCAGCTCCACGTGCAACGTCCAAGGCATAATGCTTTGAAAAAGTGTGTAATGATGACCACGTGGCAGCATGGCATTTGTTCCGAACAGGGACCTCTCTTTAACTCTCCTAGTGGAATTGGCCTTGATACCAAGTGGGACTTCTTTTCCCACCGACAGAGCACTCAGAGACGCATAAAATGATCGAGCATGAAATGGTTTGTTTTGTAATCGCAAGACCTTTGTAGGAAAGAGAATGGGCGACGAACAACTGATCTGTCTTCCTGAACTCTGCTGTGTGGGCAACATAAAAGCTCAAGGCTCTTTTAGGATCGAGACATTGAAAGCGTTCTTCCTCCTTAGAAGGGTGAGGAGGGGGGTAGAACACCGAAAGGTGAAATTCCAAAACAACCATCGGAAGGAACCCTGGTCTGACCTTATGAGATGCATTCTCCTTGAAGAAATGCAAAAAGGGGGGCTTGCAGTTTAAGGCCTGCAGTTCGCTAACCCTCCTGGCCGATTTGATGGAAATTGAAATGGGCATTTTATGGAACATAAACCTAAGAGAACAAGAATGCATAGGCTAAAACGGAGCCGTCATAAGAAAGGTGAGAACAAGGTTAAGGTCCCAATCCGGAACAAAGGGAGTTGGCAGGAATTTGTTGAGAAGGCCCTTAAGCAATTGGGCCACGACCGGTATGGTATAAAAGGAACCTTGATACAGGGACCTTTAAAACACAGAAAAGGCCACCAAATACCCCTCAACTGTTGCAACCTGAAGGCCTGAAGAGGCAAGTGACAGAAGGAACTTCATCACCGTTGTGGCAGGGCAAGAGATGGGGTCAACCTTGTGCTCCCTACACCACCCCTCAAATCATCTCCACCTGCACGCATACAGAGATCTTGTAGACTGTCTGCGTGCAGTCAGCAACACCTTAAGAACTTCCTCTGAGAGGTCCCAGTCATGATTCCTCATCCGCTCAAGAGCCACGCATGTAGGTTATGGGAATCTGGGGTTGGGTGCAGTATCCAACCTTCTGACTGGGTGAGGAGATCCGGCCGCCGAAGCAACCAGTGAGGTGGACAGATCCACAGATCCAAGGGGTCAGAGTACCATGTCCTTCTTGCCCAATCCGGGGCGATCAAGATCATGGTCGCTCAAAAAATATTCAACTTCCTGATAATCCAAGGAATGACGGGGATCATAGGGAATGCGTTAAGGAGAGGGAAGGTCCAATCAACCAGAAACGTGCCCCTCAGTGCACAGTTCACTGGGAATTCCCTCAAGCAAAACTGTTCACACTTCCTCTTGGCTTCTGTGGCAAACAGATTCACTGCTGCGGTACTCCAGAGAGCGAAGACCTCTTCCAGGACTTCCTGGCACACTTCCCACTCGTGTGAGACCGTGCTCTTCCTGCTCAGAGCATCCTTCAAACTGTTCTGTCCCCACCAAATGAACTGCAGAGACTGAGATTGGATTCTCTAGTAACCAGAACCACAGTTGCAATGCTTCTGTGAAGAGGGGATGGGAATGCACTCCACTTTCCTTGTTTAGGTAGTGCATGGCCGCTGCGTTGTCCGTCAGAATCGGGACATGCTTCCCCTTGAGCGATGCAGTGAAAGCCTTCAGGGCGGATTGTAACCTGTTGATATTCCACCTGGCTCCTGATGCAGTCCAGAGGCCGCTCACCTGCAAGTCCTCGCAGTGAGCACCCCAACCCTTCAAGGAGGCATCCGTGACCACTCGGGTCTGAGGCCAAGGAGGCCAGAAGGGTTCCCCTGCCATAGGATACTTGCAGGTGTCCCCTGTAGGATCCGACCACTGGTCTCGTAGGAGCCACGGAAGGGATCTCATGTGCAGTCCGGCCTCGGGCACCAGGAAAATGAAGGAGGGTCTGAGGCCCAAAAGGCGGAGCAAGGAAGCCAATGCTAAGATGGCATGGTTCCGGAACAACTGGACCATCTGTTGTAGGTTGTCGCTCTCTCCTCAGGAGGTAAGGCCTTCCCTGCCCGAGTGTCTAGGACTGCCCAAATGAACTTCAGTAGCAGACAGGTGTCTACTAGATGAGTCAAAACCTGTCCCACTGACTACCCGAGGATCAGCCAGTCGTCCAAGTATGGGAATACATGGATTCCAGATCAACCACCATGAGCTTGGTGAAGACCGTTGGAGCGGAGGTCAACCCAAAAGGCAGAACTTTGAACTGATAGTGTTTGTCCCCAATGAGGATCCACAGGGATTTACCGGGCTTCTAATGTATGGGTACATGGAAGTAGGCATTCTGCAGGTCTATGGACACTAGCCAGTCCTTAAGCTCGAGAGCGTGGAGAATTTCTCTCAATGTCACCATCCCGAATTTGAATTTTCTCAGGAACTTGTTTAGAGCCCTGAGGTCTGGAATGGGACGGAGACCTCCTCCTTTTTTGGGTACCAGGAAGTACCAGGAATACCAGCACGAACCTCTCTGATCGGCAGGCACCTCTTCCATGGCACCCTTCAACAACAGGTTTCTCAGTTCTTCCAGGAGCTTCTGTCTCAGATGGATCGGTGAAGATGGGGGTCTATCTGGAGGTTTTCTTAAAAAGGGGAGACAAAAACACCACCAAATTAACTGCACAGCCCAAGCATCAGAGATTATCTCGTGCCATTGGGATCAATGCCCTGTCAAATGCCACCAACCGATATTTTGTGGGAGGGGAAAATCAAAGCGGTTTCGCCCCAGCTACAGATGCTGTCTGCTGGCCCTTAGAAGCACCTCTGTCCCTTCTGGGACACAAGAAACTCCTCAGCCCCTGCACCTGCCTGGCTTGTGGGGGCTGTGCTTTCCTGCCATAAGGCACATAGCGCCTATAGCCTCTGCCTCTAGAGGCAAGGCTGAGAGCAGGCTTAGCCGGCTACGCAGCCAGACACAGAAAACTTAGCAGCAATTTTAGACTCCTTAAATTTCTCCAAAGAGTCATCTGCCTTTTGGCCGAAGAGCATCCCCCCCTCAAAAGGCATGTCTAGAAGGCAGTTTTGTACATTAGGGAAGAAGCCGGATGTTTTCAAATAGGCCTGCCTTCTCATAACTACTGCTGACACCATGGAGCGGCCAACATAGTCAGTGATATCGAGCCCTGTGTGCAAGGACTGCTTGGCAGTTTCCATCCCATCCTCCACCAGCTACATAAATCCTCCTGTATATGACCTTCTGAGATGTATTCTGCCGCATGCTCGACAGCCTTCCGCAAACCGTAGGAGAACTTCGCGAAACCGCAAGCTACGTTTGTGGCCTTAAGAGTCATGCTGCCGGAGGTGAAAACCTTCTTGGCCAAAGCGTCTATCCTTTTCCCTTCACTGTCTGTAGGGAGATTTGATGTGGATGCCGCAGGCCTAGAGGATATAGTTGCAGCCTGAACTACCAGTCCTTCCGGGGAAGGGTGTGTTGAGAGGAAGGAAGGGTCCCCTCTTGCCGGCCTGTACTTCCCTGTGACATTGGTACTCGCGGGGCAAAGTGCATGGGTTCCCGCCAAATAGAAGCCAAAGGGTCAGCTATGGCCTGATTCGAAGGACATCCTGTGTTCAATAGCCGGGCCCTCATCCAGGATGTCTGTAAAATCATACCCTTGATGGGGAATGGCGGACGGCCTCAGGCCGAGTGTGAACCACTTTCTCTATTAATGTCTGAAATTTGACATGAGAGTGAGTGTAGGGCTGTTTTTGTTGCATCTCAAGGTCTGGAGATGTGTCCAACCCACTGGCATCTTGAAGGCCCTGAGCAAGTGCCATTAAGTTGTCTTGGTCCTCGAAATAGTCGACACCAACCGAACCCACAAAGATGGGGTCGACCTCTTTGCATTCCTTGGGTTGATCAGCGCCAAGAATCAACTGCACTGAGCCGAAAAAGCTTGTCTGCAAAAGCAGTTGAAAGGCGTCAACGTTGTGGGCTTATCCTTCAGATCCGTAGGTATGGACGCTGAGGCCGAGGGCTTAGTCGCTTGCAGAGGAGCCCTAGAGGCTGATGGATTGGGAATCGGCGCTGACCGCTCCGACGGGTGATGGGCATTGTGGGAGAGGCTTCTAGAGGGCAATTTTCTGGCTCTCTGGGGCATGGAGCTCAAAAGTTCAGTCAGCACCAAAGGTATCGACTTCTTGGCAAGCGTGGGCTCGGGGGCTACCGAGCATTGCTTTTGCTGCAGAAGCCTACTGGTCGGGGGTGGGAGCTGCGTGCCAGCTGCCTGTTGTCAATGCATGTCAAGCATTTCTTTATTAAACGCATTCCACTCATTCCGAGCGGTCAGTCCCTTAGAGAGCTTACCTCACTCCTAGGAAGAATCTGATTCCCGCTGATGGTGGCATTGCTGCTTCTTCCGCGAGGAAGAGGATGAGGAGTGGCATCTCTTGTTTTCTTGCAGTGCCAGCCCTCATCGTGACAAGTGGGCTCCTCAGCCTCGGCCTCAGAAAACCAGATGAGAGACCGCGCCGGAGACTTCGGCGACGGTCAGCCCAGGGACAGTTTACTGGTTCTGTCTCGCAGACGATTGAGTTGCATTTTGGCGCACAACGCTCAGGCCTCTGTCTCTTGAGTGGAACCCAAACACCACAAACAGACGTTGTGCGGGTGTCAGTCAACAATATTTTGGCATCGCAACGGAAGCAATTCTTCAAACCCGAGATCCGGTGCAAAGACATCGAGGTAAATCGAAAAAAGTTAGTGAAAAACTTTGAGTGAAACTCGAGTAGGTTCCTGATGCAGCGTGTGAGTGCGTGGAAAAAAGGAACAGAGGCATGGGGCGAAGTGACGTGATATATGTATGGCACCTGATGTCACTTCGGAGCCAGCGATCGACGACCGCGCAACACGGACCGACGGCAGATTTGAGGTCCAATTCACCCCTTGTGGAAAAAAATTCCAAGCAGCAGATCTGGACATGGGATATCTATCAAGATGAGGAATCTGTGGGAGAAAAGCAATCCATTTAATAAAGGCTTATGAATCTCCTATAGTCATTGGCAAATCCCGGGAATCTCTGCAACTCTTTTACATTGATTGGTGCTGGCCATTCCAGTACTGCCTGTTGTCATGATTCCTGCCCCTCATGTCCCCAGCCCTCCAAGATGTCATGCTGGAGCCAGGCCACGATCACCTACATGGCCCTCAAGGGCCTCTCCATCCCTCCAAAGACCCACTTGGAGTCAGACTTGGTGCTTGTGGCACCAGACTCACTCACTCCCATAGGATAACATTGGGGATTGGACTTGTAGTGCATTGATGGGGACAAGATGGATGTCCCCACATATTTCGGTTCCCAGAACTGCATGTGCGGTCTAGTCTTTTGGGTGTGGTTCAGCCCAGAGACACCTGGGATACCGAGAGACTATTTAAGCCACACCCAGGCTGAGAAACATGCTTTGCGTTTTCTGCACCTGCAGCGTGACACTCACTGTGTTCGGATCGGTCTCCAGTAGGCATGCATCTTTCTTCTGCGCTCAGCTCCTGCAAGAACAAGAACACTGTTAGGAACAGCCTTACCTTGCGGCGCTTCTGCCCATCATTCATCGCTCCTTCTGTTCTGCGGGCATCTTCGGCGGTGACATTCCTATCCCGGCACGCCGCTTCCTAAGGAAAAGGGAAAAGAACTGAAAAAAGGCATTAATAAGCATTCTGCAAATCTTCACTTATTTTTAAATCTGTATGAGCTTCAAACGCTTACCTGAATCCCAGCCGCTCTGGAGGAACTCTGTCTCCGGAACTTCTCATCCATCTGCAAGAGGGAAAAGGCACTCCAGGTTAGCGTGGAAACATCTAGAGGTGCCACATACCGCGCTTACCCACCGCATTTGTATTTCATAACCGGTATCCACGCTGAAAACGTTGCGGCACCTAAAAGACACAGAAAAATAACTCAGTTCAATGCAAATACAAAAGGGGTGCATCGCGCATCGCGCTCTCACTCACCTTCAGCGCTACTCATCTCAGCAGCACGCCGCCATCCCTGGACGCCGGCCATCATCTAAGGAAGGAAAGGAACAAAGTTATACTTACCTGTCGGACTCTTGCCAGTGAAGTAACTAGACAGCAACGAGCCCGCATCAATCAACGCGCCCCTGCGCTGAAAGCAGGACGGAGAGCACACTATCCAAGAAAACAAGATGAGCTGTGGATCAAAGGGAAGGGTTGGACCCAGGGGAAGAAGGGGTTCAAGCACACAGAGACAATAGGGAGTTAAACTCTACCAATCCTGTGTTTCAGGCCCAGTCTCCAGTCGAATAGCCTCCAGGGAAGGGTTTGAGGTCGTAAGAGGTCAGAACAGGCTGAGTGACGTCCCCGTGGATACCAGGTGAGCGTTACACCTGTACTTTGAGGGTCCATATAAATCCCCATTGGGGATAGTAGGTATCCAAAGTAGGACACTGTAGTTTGATGCAAAGACCATTTGGATAATTTGGCACAGAGTTCATGTTTTTGGAGAAGCTGTAGGACCTCTCGTACCTATGTTATGGGGTTTCAGAGTATACCAAAATGTCATCCAAATAAACCACAACTTAACGGTCAAGGACCAAAAGTAGTGTATCATTGAGGAAATGTTGGACAGCCGCTGGAGCGTTACACAGTCCAAATGGCATCACCAAGTCCTCGTAATGGGCGCCTTTGGTGCGGAAGGTGGTTTTCTGGTCAACTCCTGGATGTATTCTAACTCGATTGTAGGCCACCCGCAGATCCAACTTGGTGCACATTCAGGCTCCTTGGACTTGATCAATTAAGGTCTGAATGAGTGGTAACGGATTTCTGTTTTTGATGGTAATAGCATTCATTTGACAACAATCCACAGAGGGCCTAAGGTCCGTACAATCCTTTTTTGAAATAAGCAAGGTGGAGCCCCAGGTGGTCAAGCGGAATGGTAGATTAATCCTTTATATAGGCTTTCCTTGACATACTCTTTTAGAATTTCAGTTTCCCATGGAGTCAAAAGCATACGTTTTGTAATAGGGTATGCTAGCACAGGGTGTCATGTCAATCATAAGGTAAATGCAGGGGCAGAGTGTCTGCTTCTTTAGTATCAAATACACACCAAAAGTCCTGATACTCCTCAGGTAGTCCTTCCAGTGTTGCTGCAATACTCTTGACGGGTAGAACATGGTCTCTGGGACTCGGAAAGAGGGTGGATAGAGGCAATATAGATTCCAAATGGCAAGATCGAGAACAATGGTTGGCATGGAAACGCATCACCCCTCGAGTCCAATCAACGCACGGGTTATGTAAAGCTAACCAGGGCATCCCTAAGACAAGCTGGAACAATGGAGGGTCTAGGATGTCAAACGCGATTTGTTCATGATGGTGTCTCCCACATGTCATTTTTATTTTAAAATCTTTTTATTAGCGTTTATTAACTTACAATCTCACAGTTCAGTCCCAGCTATTGTTGTAAACACAATATGCTTACATGGTAGATTGTCACAGATTTACAAGAACAATTAAACATAACAACGTTACAACTTTCATCACGCATTTGAACTGGGTGCCTCTTACTTTGCTCCCGTAATCAGGCCGGGTGTGTGAGAACACTACAGGCAGCACTTTCAATCATTCATTATGGTGTGGCGTTCAAAAAGACGCCTCCAGAGGCAGTCTTAGGTGTCTATTTCGGCCCAACTCTGTTTACATTCAGAGCATCACTGTAGTAGTGTATGGGGTCATTGCCTTCACAGTGGCCTGTCGTCCGATGGGTGAAACATGTCCCAGACTAGCATTTTCCAGGACTCATAGGTCGCGCTGGTGGACTCCTCTAGACTGTGCACCACAATCTGGTTTCTGCCTCAGCCCAGTTCTCAAAATCCTTGTGCCAGCGTACGTATTGCGGGCATGCAGGTGACTTCCACGCCATGGCAATGCAACTCTTAGCTAGGATGCACGCCATGTCCATGAATTTTAGTATTAGCACTCTTTCGGGTTCCAGGCTTCTCTAGTGATCCCAGCCCTCCTGCACCCCTGCTCGATGCTGTAACTCTGTAATTTAGGGCAGCCCCAAAACATATGAATTAAGTCTGCCCCTGTATTGCCACACCAAGGGCACGTTGATTGTGTACTGTTGCTGAACTTGGCCACCCTGCTGGGTGTCATGTGGGCGCGGTACAACACATTTAGTTGGATTACTTTAAAGCGGGGGGGTTCCTAGACACCGCCTGAGGGAAGAAGCTCAATACGTGTTCCCAATCCCTCTTTTCTATGTCATCCCCAAGATCCACCTCCTAGCGTGCTTTTAGTTCAGAACCCTGGGGGTTCGGTCTGTCAATTAAGTTGACATACAACCTAGATACCGGCTTACAGACGTCTTCTAAAGCATACATCAGGGCCGGCAGCAGAGTCGCCTCCGGCTCCCCCAGCCACTCGGTCCATTTCCTTTTGGCCACGCCTCTCACTCGCAAATATTGCAGAAATTGACCCGTGGGTAGGCCTGACTGCTCAAACAAGGTCCCAATTTCCTTAAATTTACCATTGGTGTACAGGTCATCCCAAGTAGAGAGACCCCCGCCCTCCCAGTGCCTTGCCGCCGCCAGGTCATCCTTGCCCTTGCATATATCTACTGCCATCGGGATATCAGGTGAATAGTGGCATTGTAGCTTCAGCAATTTCCGGGTCCTGTGCCACACTTTCCTTCCCAGATCCACCAGTAAGGGGATAGTGCCCAGACAATTCAGAGGCAGCCATAATACTTCCTTAAGGAGCGCAGTGGTCACCAGTGGTTGCAGTAGCACCGACTCAGATGTGGCGTCATCCGACAGCCACTTAGTGACAAAACTGAGATGTACTGAGATGTGCAGCAAAATAATATCTTTCTAAATCCGGGATTCCTCGGTCAATCGCTTTCTTCAGAGGGCTAAGCACCTGCACCCCGTCTCTGCCGCACACCCACACGGCAAGCGTCAGTGGCTCTTCCCTTCTTTGAGTAGCACCCACCCCCAGGGTCAGCCCGCAAGTGTCAAGCCAGTAGCATGCTTCGCAGCACCCCAATGCCAGTACAGCCTGGGCAGTTCTAGGTCAAGCAGCCCGGGTGTAATCCGACTTAGTACACAATAGATCTGATAGCAGGGCCAGGAGCTCCTACCTGCTGCTCTCCCCTTCGCTCAGCAACAGAGCAGCACCACCAGGACCAGGAGGATGCTATTCGCCATGCAGTCTGCTTCAGGTCCACCGCCCTTTGCGGTCTCAGCAGCATTACCTGGTCTCTGCACTCGGGGCTCACTGTATAGTCCACTGGGGGTTGACAAACACCTCCCAGTGGCCTTCCTCGATTCACCCGCTCATGTCTCATTTGCTTTGGAGCGCTGGCCTCTAGGGCACCAGGAGAGTCTCTGCCCTGCAATTACCTTGGGTGTGCAGCAGAGCGTTAGAGAACCGCTACCTCCCCAGTTGGGCAGCAGTCCCCAAAGGCCGAGCTCTTACTGCACTCTGTCGACTGCTAGCCAGCGTTGCTGCATCTTGTGCACCGTCCCAGGTGAAGCGTAATTAGTCACGTACTCAGTGCTGGTACTCAGTTATTCACGCCACTTTAGGTGGCTCCGGGTGCTTGAGATCAGTGGCTCCTTAGTGAGGTCCACCAGGTGTCCACATTATATCCGATGCCTCAGGGACTACCAGTGTCGACTGTTTTAACGCCTCTGTGGAAGTAGCTCCAAAGATGCAGCGTCCGTCCAGAGCTTCCTTGTGGCCCCCAGAGTATCACCCAGCAGCTTCATCAAAGCATTATGTGCGGCCCACAGATTATGGCTGATACACCAGGCCGTGCAGGCACGCAGGTCATGTGTCCCTTCAGTGTCCACTGAAGCCATCCTCAACCAGCCTGTCCTTGCCCCCGTTACCCCAATATCCTGGTGCAGGGGTCTATTATTTTGGGGGGGGGGGTAATGGCCTCCCCCCAACAGCATTACAACAGTGTATGGAGTGATCACAGATAGCCAGTTCTCCCCAGATAGGGAGCAGCGCCTCACCTCTGCCCACTCAACGCGCCCTTCCACCTTCCAGCGACAATTAGACTCCACACTGTTCCTCAGCACTGCAGCTGATGTCGCACCATCAGTGCGATGCAGAATTACTGCAGCATGCAGTTTGGCTCCCCTGCAACCGACCGTAGCTTCGCCGTCTTTGTTCCACCAGTTCTCTAGCCCCCAGGGCTTATGAAGCCAAAGCCTCGCAGTCAGGGGGGGGTGGGGGACAGAGGGGTGGGCACCGGTGCAGGGGCAGCTCCTCCGATGCGATTCCAGCTGAGAGCACCACCTCGTAGTACTCCCGTCTAATGCTGCACCCCCTCGCCTGCCCAGTCTCACCAGCTGGGCCCCAGCACAGTGCGTGCCGGTTGGACGATGAGCACCAGTGCCCTGCCGGGCCTGACCCAGCCCTCGTCCAGGAGGGGGTTTCCGGCCATCACCGCTGGTCCCAATGTGGTTCTCAACTGAGCCTCCGCTTCCCCCACTCCCAGGTGCCTTCAAATGTTATCAGGGATAGCCGCTACCGCCACAGCAAAGGATCATGCAAGAATCTCGGCGGGAGCACTATCTGTTCACGTCCTCACACCATGGGCTCAGGCCACACCCCCTCTCTCACATGTCATGTGAAACGTTGAGGCTTGGTGAGTGATTGGGCCTAATGTAAGATCTGATCCATCTATGGAACCGATGGGTTCAATTGTTGTTTTTTTGTCTCCAAGAGTCGGTTATGGTGTTTAGCAAATCCTGTGGCCATTACATTTCCAGTAGCACCCCCACCCCCCACCCACATTCTATTAACACCTTAGTCTCGAGGACAGAGTCAGCATTATGGAGAACAATTCCGAGGTAAATGTGGTTAACTGCTGACATGGATAAAAGCATTACTGACATTGGAAGGAAAGTGGCTTGGGGATTCGGATCTGTCAACCCACCCATTTTTACTGAGGACCACTGTCTTTTCCCGGACTCTTGGGACACACTCTGGCAATATGCCCTGCAGTGCCACAGAGGCAGCATAGATGATTAACTCCTTCTCCCCCACTTTCTTGGGGAACTGTGATTGGCAGTAAGAACTATGACTTGGCACACGGATTGAGTGCATACGTGAGTACCTGGCTATGAAGTCACTAGCCTTCCTAACTTTCCCGATAACTGTAAATACCTGAAGGTTTAGGCAGTGTGGAGTTGATCATAGTCTCCATGTGGTTAGCCATTGCAAAGATGCAGCATTATGACATCGGCGTTGTTAAAAGGCTGATTTCCAGAAGTAGTGTTGATCTACTTCCGGTTTTGGCCTTGCCAGACGTTCGTCCGGCTAGGTGCCATCTTGGATACAGGTGCCAGCCGCAAATGGGCACCAACGGTTTGCTGCAATCCTGCCACGAGGGTGGCAGTCTTCTGGAATTGGTCTGTGGCAGTCTCCTGGACGTGGGCTATGGGTGAGTGGTCTGCGGACATGTCTGTGGATGTGTGGGGATCTATACCTGTGGGTGTTTCCTAAAACAAGGTCCCTGCCAGATTGTCAAAATGCAGTGGTCCCTCATGGCACAGTCGGCACCAAAGATGAAGCCACCAGGGCCTTGGTGATGATGTGAAGCAGTTTCACTAGAAAAGCTTCCCGTATTGGAGGATTGGTTATGAAACAGTACCCGAGAAGCAGTTTATTCATTCCGAGGAGTACTTGGGGTGGTGACTCTTCAACTTAGAAGAGAGAAGTGCTGGGTAAGTGATACCTCCTGCGGTTCTGCTTTTTATCTTTTCAGGCTGGGGACTGGCCTTCCAATTTCTGTTCTGCACCCGGGGAGCTCGACTGAGTCCTCGTCACCTTTTTTTCTGGTGGAAAAAGTTAAAGAGCTTTGCAGCACGTTCAATGAGCGCCTTCGGGTGCATAGTGACAGGATCCCTAGTCCTGGGGGTCATGTTCCCCCCCACCACCAAACAATAGACATATACTGTGAGGACTGACATTTGTCATTTACAGTCTGTGCAGGGAGTTAAGCTGGAGGACTTTGTAGGATTCGTCATGACACAAAATTCTGAGTACCAGTGTTCCTAAAGCGGGAGAGGGACGGTTTCTGAAGAGCAGCTGTGCTTCAGATGGATTATGACAGATGCGGAATCAGTGGGATGAAGGAATCCATTTGAAATAATTCACAAAGGTTGAAGTTCTGATACTTCTCTGGCAAAAGTAAACGCGACCGACAAGAAACATTCAAATTGAGTAGAGTGAAGGCATCATGAAATAAGACACTGACGTTCCACTTAAAAGTGCGTCTGTCCAAAACATGTCCTTGCCCTCAGAACTAAAGCTAACCAATGTGTAGGGATGTCAAAGTTAACAGAAATAGTGTTCAAATCAAAGTTCTGAGCTTCTTCTAGCTCGCAGCTTTCCTTCAGCTCCCATTCCCCAAGAATAAGAAAGTTCCATTAACAAGTCTCAAAATTCCCTTTCTCCAGTTGAAGGTGATACAGTTCAAAAACCAATCCTTGGGGCTCCCTTCCCCAAGTAACGCAACCCTAAAACAAAAAGGGTCTTGAGACTCCATTCTCAAGACAACAAGTGTGGTCCTGCACCTATCACAAGTCAAGCAACCAAGGTCCCTGGGTTCCTCAGCCCACACAAGTACGTTGGCACTTGCTCCTATGCGCCAGGTCACCTTCACTAAGTTCCTTTTATTGGCCTCTAGGCTTCATGTGTATTCTTGCACTCCTTTGGCTTCTCCTTGCCAGCCTTGTGGCTCTGCCCCCATTTGTAGCCTTGTGTCAATGCATTCAATCACTGTTTGCTCCCTTCAGTCTTTAATGTACTTTACTTCAAGATTTGAGTTAAATTATTGTGCAATATGCATTCACTATTGTTTATTTTCAATTCAGTGTTCAACGTGCACTTATGTTGCTTAATTTGAAGTTCCCATTCAGTTTGGTATTCAATATGCACGTATTTGCTTCAATGTTAAGTTTCCAATTAGTTCTGTATTCAATATACATGTACTTGCTTACATGCACAGACCCTTATTCACCTGCGGTCCTATAGGAGCGCCCAGTGCTTGAGCACCGCCCGAAGGTCACTAGTCGTCTGTGTCTCTTCCCGGGGTTCCTGCGACTTCCTCTCGGCTTCCAAAGCCAGTAAACCCACTGGTGTGAGTCCCACTCGCCTGCCGTGTATTTCCTTCCACACACCGGCACCGCAGAGGTATCTCCCTGGATGCAGGTGGCGTCCTCTCTGCTCTGTGCTCCTCAGCAGCTCCTGCTGCTTGTTCTGAGTTATGGGGAATACAGCCCACTTGCATCGGGTCCCACACATTCTCTGGGGTCACTGCCGGCATCCTGGATCTTTCTCCGGTGCCACCATGGCTTACTCCTCACAAGGGTCCCTTGCTGGTCTCCCTTTTGGCGCCTCCTCTGCTGGGCTGGTCTCCCTTCACACACCTGCAGCTCCTTGACATGCTGTATGTGTGGATGCTTGATTAGCCCTGCCTGACCATAATTACTGGGACAAGTCTGATCCTTAAAGCTCCCTGCAGGCATCTTCCTAGTCCCAGTACCAAAGTGGTGAAAGTGTGTGGTGTACACTACTCCTAGTTGTCTCTTCTTTGTCTCAGTATTGTTAAGTGTTATATGTGGGGAAATGAGGGGAACAGCTTTAAAATAACCTATAAAGGTTGGGAGCTGATTTGGTTAAGTGTCAACAGGATAAGAAGGATACCATGTCTCACTGTTGTGTTTGCTTCTTCATATTCTTCAAAGATTGTACATACGCTGGTTACTGTATTCATCAGTTTTATTACTAGTGGAGAGTTCCCCTGCAGCCACCCAGCTCCGATGCCGTTGTCTCGCTCCTATAAAAACGAGCAGCCAGCCAACGTCATCTGGAACCCCAGGTGGCACAGGTTCTGCAGGTGATGTCATCACCTGTTAACATATAACATCTCCCCCCCTTACAATTGATAAAATACTTATCACAATCACAAATTAGTAGGAAGAAAACAAAAACAAAACAAGCAAAAGAAATGGGAAAAATAAAGAACACTCTAACATCTACTTAAAAATTCGTAACATGGCTGCAATATAACCATACAAAGGATACGTGTTATCTCTGCCTCCCAGGTGGCACAGGCGTATAGCAAAACTATTAATAATACATGAAGTCCTTCTTAAAATATGGCACTCTGCTTCTGGTTCTCGCCATATATGTACAATCCTTCCTCTCCTCCGCAATATTGGCATGTTCATTTATCACATCTTCTCTACCTTTATCACCATCGCTCCACACAACTCTTTTAATATTGTCCATAGCTTGCTTTGCCTTCTCATCGACTTTGACCACGTCATCACATGACCACCTGTTTCCATCTCCCAATATCACTGATTTCCCAGAACAATTCACTACCATCTGTGGCTCACGATATTTGGATTCTCCCTTCATCACTTTTCTGGGCTCTTTTACTCTCACCCAATCGCCTTCCTTTATGGTATTTTCTCTCACCTTTTTCTGTCTGTCATAATATCTTTTATATTTAGCTTGTTTGTCTTTTACTCTTTGTACCACAGCTTCCATGTCTACCACTTTGTCGTTTCTCCTTGTTAACCAGGCTGGTCTTAGTCTGTTGGTAGCCACTCTTCCCCTCATCAATGTGAATGGTTCCACTTCTGTTGTGGAATGTGGCGTGACTTTGTACGTGAGCAATGCTTCTTTAAGAGTCTCTTTCCAAGAAATGTTGTTCACAACAGCTAATTGAATGGTATCTTTGATAAATCTGTTCATTCTCTCAACCAATCCATTAGCCATGGGGTGATATAATGACGTAGTTCGGTGTCGAATAGCTCTTTCTTTGAGGAACTCTTGTACATCGTTTGCCAAAAATTGCACCCCATTATCTGATACCAACTCCTGAGGATCTCCTTCCCTGTCAAATATCTCTTCCAGAAACTTCTTCACTTTTATCGCCGACATCGAATCTTCTGCAATACCACACTCGACCCACTTAGAGGTAAAGTCAACCAACACCATGATGTAAATCTTATGTGGCTCCAATATTTCAAATGGTCCTGATATATCAATGGCCAACTTCGTCCACACTGATACCGGTATCTCTATGGGTTGCAGGGGTGTACATCTGACAACTTTTCCCTTGTCACTGACTGCACATGCAGAGCAGTCCTTAACCACGTTTTCCAACTCACCCCACATTCTGGGCCACCAGTATACTTCTCTTACTCTTCTTTTAGTGAGATTTCTCCCTATATGTCCTTCATGAGCTATTCGCATTATCTTCTCTCTCAACCTTGTGGGTGGTACGATGCGATCACCTCGATATATACAGCTCCCATTAAAGGACATCTCTTCCTTCTTGCCTTCCCATGGCAGTATGCATTCAGGAACCTCTTTCCAACCATTCCTTATTGCTAATCTCAATTGTTCCTGTTCTTCGTCAGCTTTGACAGCTTCCTCCCAATCTTCCTTAGTGAAACCAGGATGTATATGTGCAATTACACTGTCCATTTCCACTTCACTTTTACAATCATACCCATCACCTGAGGAGCATGGAAGTCGAGACAAGCAATCTGCAACCACATTACTCTTGCCTGGTGTATAATTGATTAGCACATTGTACTGCATTATGACTAGAATCCACCTCCTTATGCGAGGAGAGGTCAAATGCGGATTTCTTGGATTAAAAATATGAATCAGCGGCTTATGATCAGTTCTTACTTCAACGGGGATACCCCATATTAACCCTTTAAAATGTTCTAAAATCCACATAACAGCCAGAGCTTCTTTTTCTATGGTAGAATAATTCTTTTCAGCTTCTTTAAGTGTCCTAGACGCAAAAGCTATGGGAACCATCTCTCCATTTTGAACTTGTTCAAGTACTCCCCCCAAGCCTGAGTTGCTAGCATCCACCGATATGACAGTTCTGGCACTGAAATCAAACATTTTCAGGGCAGGAGCCTTGTTAATCAGTTCTTTAATTGTCTTCAATTCTTCTCCACATTCCTTCACCCACTCAAACTTCACATTCTTCTTCATTAAATTCCTCATATGTGTGGTTTTGTCCGTGTAGTGATCAATGAACTTCGCATAATACTCTGTTAAACCCAACAAACTCCTCAATTGATCCTTGTTAGACGGCTCAGGAAGTCTTAGTATAGTACCCACTAAAGCCTCTTTAGGTTTTATCCCATCAGCATCGATACAATGACCTAAATAAGTCACTTCCTTTTTTTTTATTCTGCATTTTTCGATCTTCAATGTTAGACCTTTCTGTTGTAGTATTTGAATGACTCCAAGAAGCTTTGCATCGTGATCTTCTTCGCTCATGGCTGAGATTAAAATGTCATCTTGAAAATAGTAAACTCCCGGCAGACCTTCAAATAGATGTTGCATCAATCTCTGAAAAACAGCAGCTGCCGATGCTAGCCCAAATGGCATCCTTTTAAAACGAAACGCTCCTAATGGTGTTATGAATGACGTTAGATGTCTAGAGGTCTCATCTAATTCAACTTGATGGTATGCTGATGACAAATCAAGTGTGGAAAAATATTTGGCCGGTTCCATAGTGATGAGCATTTCTCCAATATTTGGTAGGGGATGTCGATCTATCCATATGTTATTGTTCAAGTCTCTTAAATCGACGCACATCCTAATGTCCCCTCCTTGTTTTCTCACTATCACAATGGGCGACAACCATTCTGAACTTTCTATCGCTTCAATGATATCTTGGGAACACAATTTCTCTAATTCCTTCTTCAAAGAATCTCGTGTCCCAACTGGTATGTTCCTTAATTTATGCACTACAGGTTTAGCTCCTCTTTTCAAGACTATGCGATGTTTAAAGCCCTTGAGAATCCCAATCTTTTCATTGAAAACTTCTGGAAATCTTTGAACCAACCCATCGGGAGAATCACAACATTTATCCATCACACTTAAAATGGGCTTCATTTCTCCTGGATGAATTCTGATCCTTAATGCAGCTTGTTCCCACCAACCAACTATCGCAAAACCTTCTAGTGCTACATATAACTTACAGTAAGTTTGTCTCCCTTCAAAGGATAGTTGTACCCAAACATAACCCACTATATCAATAGGAGATTTGCCATATCCTGTTGCCTTGACTCTCGTCATATATAGATTCTCCATCTTCTTATTCAAAATTTTTTCAAATGTCTCCTTGTCAACTATAGTGTACGGGGATCCTGTATCAACCATAATTTGTATGGTTACCCCATCCACTTCCATCGGTACCCACGGACCCGCAGCTTTGTTACAGGATGTGAGAGCTAAAATCTGCATTGTTTCTTCAAACTCCTCTGAAATTGCAACTACTCCATCAGGTTGTTGACTCTCTTCAACAGTTCGCACACCAGACATGGCTTTCCTACTGTTGAATCTATTGCTTCGATAGTTATTATTTCCACGGACAAAGTATCTCCCCCTTCCTCTGAAATTTCTGCACATCTTTCCATAGTGTCCCACTTGACCACATTTAAAACATTCTGCACCTACAGCCGGACAGTCTTTTTCTGCATTTACGTGTTTAAACCACCCGCACTTGTCACAATTGTTTTGATTTCTCAAATAATTCTCTCTATGTTGCCATTGGCCTGTACCCTTGTCAGATCTCACCATTTTCCTTACCATGGCAATCAACGACTCTTCATTTATATTTGGACTCTCAGACTGCACAGCTTGAATTGTACATTTATCCAACACTTCTTGTTTATTTTGCACTTCTCGCATGCACTTGTCTCCTAATTCGATGGATCTAGCTATCTCCAGTGTTTGCTCCAACGTTGGATTCTTCGCCTGCCAAAGTCTCTGTTGTATCTTTGGGTCAGCCACGTGTAGAACTATCTGATCCCTTAGATATTCGTTAGGTATGCCAGAAAAGTCACATGTCGCAATGAGACCTCTCAATGCTGCCACATACGTATCAATTGACTCATTTTTGAGTTGTTTCCTAGTAAAGAATCTGTATCTCTCTAGAACCACATTAGTTTTATTTCCAAAATGTCTACTCAACTTGGATAATGCCACTTCATACTTTCTTGAACTGGTTGTGGCATCACTTGAACTACTACCACCAGAGTCAACATCCCCTGGTAGTGTCCTAAAAATCCTCAATGCCTCAGTACCTATGCAGTTTAACAATGTTGCTTCCTTCAAGTCATCACTGAATTTTGCACCTCCTATAGCTCTCATATACACTTGGAAATTGTCCAACCATTGTTCCCACGACAACACTGGGCTTCCTGGATGAGCCAAAAATTTTTCTGGAGCCGGTATGGCCTGCATTGTCCCTCACTTTTCTATTTCTGTATTATTTATTATCCCAGTATACTTGCATTGAATTGTGTACTCCGCGCTATGCTTTTAAATTCCAGCGTCTGATTTAGATTAATTGCTAGTTGACTTGCATTGCATTTTTTTTTATTTTTTTTTTTTTATTATGGATATTGCAGTTCGTGTTTATTAGGTTTCATCAGATTATTAAATTTCTTGTGGGGTGTGCTGTATGCTCTCATTCTACTATCACTGTTGCAAATGTCAACGTTGTAATAGCGCTTCTTTCACAGGGTCCGTAGCTTCGCTGTGAAGCCTTCACAATAGCGATCTTCGTTTTTTTTTTTAAACAAAATGGTGGCACGCAAAGCACGTTATTGCGGGTGCTTTACTCTAAAACGTGACCGCGTCATCACGTTGCTCTTCCTGGCCGTCCGTTGCAGTGTTACTGTCACTGGCGGCGCCGCGCTCTCACTTCAAATGATGCCCTTCACAATTGACATCGCGCGCCCTCCACAAAGTCCTCAACACACCCTCTTAATTTCCAATGCACCTGGATCTTCCTTACAAAGTAAGCGTATAGCGCTTTTTATACGCTGCCGTACCTCTTTCTCTGCTGTGTGTCAATGTCCGTCGTTCTGATCTCTCTTCATCACTGGAACTCTCCACTACTTAGAACGACGGCACCATCCTCGTCGCCACTTGTTGTGTTTGCTTCTTCATATTCTTCAAAGATTGTACATACGCTGGTTACTGTATTCATCAGTTTTATTACTAGTGGAGAGTTCCCCTGCAGCCACCCAGCTCCGATGCCGTTGTCTCGCTCCTATAAAAACGAGCAGCCAGCCAACGTCATCTGGAACCCCAGGTGGCACAGGTTCTGCAGGTGATGTCATCACCTGTTAACATATAACACTCACCCAAAGGCGCACCACTTCCAATCCTCAAGGACCCTCCCCCCAGGTGATTCTCCTTCGCTTCTCCACCCCCAGGGCCGGATCCAAGAGCGATGGCCTTTTCCTGGCCACCTGCGCAGAGGATCCAAGGGGTGTAGGCGTGAGAATACCCTCAGGGTTCTTAGAGTAAGCATAATGGACAGGGCCAAAAAAAAGGAGCAGCCATCAAGAAGAAAGGACACATTTTAGGTGCCGAAATGGAAAATCTAAAGGTTCTGGAGGAAGATAATTGAGCATTCTTTTTTAAAATATTGAACAGTCATAGTGATGGAGAAGTAAGACCCTCCATCTGGGGTACTTAACAAAGAGGGCAGCCACATAATCCTTAATCATAGCAACATAAAATTGAAAGTTATTTTCAAAAGAGAAAGCAAATAAAATCAGAACAGTCTCAGTAGGGCATGCCAATGGGTAAACACCCTTATAGTAACACCAAATGGAAAACGTAACCCATCTGCAGGCACAAGCAGTGATGATGGCTGATTGTGAGCGCAAGACATAACCACATCAGAAAAATCCCAATTCAGATACCTCATTTTTTCAAGAGCCAGGTATGAAGTTCCGTTACCGGACATTGTGATGGAGTCTGTCTGTCAAAAGCCTGCAACAGAAGGTCAGGCCGAACAGGGATCTTTCCAAAAGTGTCAAACAATGAGATCTAGCAGGATTGGAAACCATATTGTCCTGGCCTAAATTGAGCCTCTCCTCTTAGTTGGATGGGTAAGCCAGTGGAAAACGCACTGGAAACTCAATATTTTGGGAAATTTGCAACTCTGGCAAACATTTCAGCCCGACATTTAAGGTGACATTACCCTTAAAAACGGAAGAAATTGGGTCTTTAACAATGTTGCCTGCATCTCACTTACACAGCTTGTCTATGTAATTGCCATGTGCCATCAAGAGAAAGAACTAGATCAAGACCCCAAACTGGGGCTACTAGCAGAGCAGGGGTAAACATATTCACATACCCCTTAAGTAATTGAGCAACCACAGTAACTGAAAAGAAAGAACCCTTGTGTGTTTGTCTCTTAAACAGAGAAAGAGAAGCCAGGTACTCTTTAACTGTGCCCATCTGTAAACCCTGATTGCCCAGGGACAACATAAATTGCAAAACCTTTGAGGTGGGACACATCAGGTCTGCACCTCTCTCTCTACGCACTGCCATTAACATTCTCCATTTGCCAGCATATATGGACCTTGTAGAGGGCCAGTGCGCACCACCTCCAATAGTCATCAGTCAGGTCCAATCCATCATATCTTAGCCTTTCAAGAGCCATGTACAGAGATTGACACACTCTGGGTATGAATGGAGCACTCAACCTTCGGACTGGGACAAGAGATCCGAGACCTGAGGGAGGCAGTTTTGAACAAACAGGATGACCATAATAGGAAGGAACACATAGTGAAGGTCTAAAATCCACTTCACAGAAAAGGCGTCCCCAGAAACCACCTCGGGAGAAATTGCATCAAGCAAAACAGATTCCCTTGCTAGCTGCCTCTCGTTGCAAACAAGTCCACTTCCAAGTTTCACCCAGAATGTGGATTATTTCTGCAATGAACTCTGAGCAAATCAGGGCATCTGCAAACTCGTTCTCTGTTCTTGCTATATTGACTGTGGAGATAGAGATCCTGTTCTCCAATCCACAGAACTAAAGCTGCCTGTCCCTACATAGGGGCAATGACCACACAAACACCCTCTTGTTGAGGTAGTGCATGGCCACTGTGTTGTCCATTATAACAAGAACATTATTCCTCTGAAAGAATGGTGCAAAAGCTTTCAGCAACAGTCTAACAGCTCCAGAAGATTGATGTGCCATCAGCAACTCTACCTATGTCCAAAGCCTGCTACCCTGTCGATTAACCGCAGTGAGCACGGCAGTCTTTCAGGGACGCATCCATGGAAACCTGAGCTTGTTGCCCAGGGGTCCAGAACAGTGCCCCCGCCATCATATTCTCCAGGTAAGACTACCACAATAGATCATTTGCCACGGACCTCAAAACCTTTAGGACATCCAACATCTCGGCAGAAAACGACAAATGTTCATTGCGGAGTAGCCACTATAGGGAATGCATCCTCAAACTGTCCTTTGATATCAGATAAATGCAGGAGGTCATGAGGCCCACGAGATGGAGAAAGGGCAAACCTGGTATCTTGTACCATTTCTGGAACAGCATGACCAGATGATCATTGCTAGTTACTCTTTCTTATGGGTTGAGGGAGTGGGGAGTAAGCCTTCTGCACCTGTGCGTCCATGACTGCCCAGATGAATTGGAGCCTCTGTGTAGGTGTCGCCTGGAACATATGGAAATTCAGGGAGAAGCTCAAGCTGTGAAGCAGCTAACAAGTGTCCTGAAGATGCCTCGATAACCGCTTTGAGGAGCAGCCACAGATGAGTCAGTCTTCCTGCTATGGGAAGAAAGACTTCATCCCTCCTGAGGTGGAACACCACCACTGTAATCAGCTAGGTGAACACCCTGGGTGTAGGGGTCAATCTAAAGGGGAGCACTTTAAACTTGGTAGTCCGATAAACCAGAAGGCACTCTCACAGTCACTCCCCAGGGATCTTTTGCTCAGGTAGCCAGGGCAGGGACATCGCTTTTAGATCCCAATCCTTGGGAAGGACAAGCGACGGAGGATCACCTGGGTGGAGGGGGCTTGGGGAGAGAGTGCTGAATGGCGTGACATCGTATCCCTCCCTTCCCCCAATATAGACTCACCCTTCCTTCCCTCAGCCTTCAGGGCTACGCCCACTCATGCCCTATCTTTTCCTTTAAATGCTCACCAAGTACTGAGAAGAGGAAGAGGCAACTAGGAGCAATACACACTTCCTATTACCAACACCACTCTAGTACTGAGACAAAGAAGAGCGGTGTAAGAGCATGCAGTACTGAAGGTCAGGCATGTCCCATTAATTGGTCTCATTATAGCCAGGCAAATCAAATCAACAACACACACACCTGAGGCCCCTTAATAGGGCTCAGGTGTATAAAGGAACGAGAGGCAACCACAACCATGTGCGGGGAGAAGGAGAACTGCCGGGTTGGAGCGAGACCACTAAGTCTGAAGACCAGCTACAATCCAGGAGGACCTGCAGGATCCGGGGGGGGAGAACGGGTCGCGTGGTGTTCGCAGGACCAGGAGCCTTCAAAGTCGAAGGCGGGCAGACGGAGCTGCCAAACAGATGAGCTGCATAAAGAAGCTGGAATCAGCGAAATTGTGGTCTGCGTTTGTTGAGAGGGACTGGGAAGCCGGCGTGTGCGAGGACATGCCTGGCGAATGAGCAGAGCAAGTGCAATCTCCCGCTCACCTCTTCCGTAGTTGGGAAGCAGCAGCAGGAACCACCAATGGGGAGACGTGAAGAGCCAGTGAATGTCAGAGGATCCGGAAAGACCGGAGCGCTCCCATGGGACCGCAGGCAAGTAACGGTCCATAAACACAAGTGAATGCGAATAAGATTGAATGCTGAACTGAATGGAAATTGCTATTTGAGGGAAAGCACATCATATTGAATACCGAACTGAATGGAAACTATTTGATTAAGAACCAGTGATATTGAATACCAAACAAACATTTGGAAGTTAAACCGAAAGTGACTGTCAAATTGTTTATCAGCAACATTGTGAACAAAACTAAAGCATGTGGCAAATTGAACACACACTTTCGAACTACGCCAATTCATGAGTTGTGTTTTGAGTGGAGGATTTACCTCCAGGAAAACCTTGGAGGTAAAACTTACCACTGAATGCCGAAAAATCTGCAGAATTGCTGAATAACCGCAGCAGTAATTCGGCTGCAGTAATTCTGCAGAAAAAGCCCCATTGGGTCCAATTGACACAAAATAAAAGGGGAATTACACCACCACCACTTGTAATCAAGCGAAAAATCCACCTGACCAAGTAGCGGTAAGGAACAAGTTACTTACCTGTAACTGTTGTTCTCCAGCATAGGTCTGGCATGGATTCACAAGCTCATGAATATTCCCCGTCGTCAGGCTGGGAATCCTCGGTAAAGAAAAAAATCAGTATCAGTTTCGTTTCTGATCTGTCTTTCTTAGTAGTAACCAATCACTGATCACTGGGTCATACTGCCCCCAGCCAATCACTGCCCTCTCCCTAAGCCCCGCCTCTGGCGGCCATCCTCAGATTTGGTAGCACGTAAAGTGGCAGTATGACTAAGTGAAGAGCTGCAGCGGGGTAGGAGGGAGGGTTCGCATGTGAATCCATGCCAGACCCATGCTGGAGAACAACAGTTATAGGTAAGTAACTTGTTCCTTCTCCAGCATGGGATCTGGCATGGATTCACATGCTCATGAATAAAAGAATACAAAGCAGTACACACATGCACGACCACGGGAGGTGGCAAAGGCTCAACATTAGGCATTACATCCAAAACTCAACATTAAGCAATTCTTACCTCCTCATCAGGCTCTCCTTAGGCGAACAGGATGCGCAGCACTGCTTGGCCGACCCTGGACTCCTCCCTGGAGTCCCGATCGACGCAGGAGAATCTCGCGAAGGTGTGTGTCGACCTCCACGTCGCAGCCCTGCAGGTGTCGAGGAGGGGCACACCAGAAAGGAACGCCGTGGTAGCGGCGATCGCTCTGGTCGAATGGGCTCTCGGACGGCCGGGCAGCAGTCGGTTTGCCAACCGGTGACAGTGCATGATGTAGCCGGAGAGCCATCTGGAATTGGAAGCCTTCGAGAGAGCCTTCCCTTGATTCACAGGTCCAAAGTTTACCAACAGCTGTGATGTCTTCCGAAAACTCTTTGTGCGGTCCACGTAGAACTTCAGCGCTCTAGCTACGTCCAGCGAGTGCAGAGTCCTTTCAGCCGGCGACGAAGGAGACGGGAAGAAAACTGGCAACACCAAGGGTTCGTTGAGGTGGAAGTCCGACGGCACCTTGGGCATGAAGGAGGGGTGCGTCCTCAGCACCACCCTCGTCTCGTGAAACGTTAAGTATGGCGGCTTGCAAGATAGGGCCTGGATCTCTCCGACTCGTTGTGCGGAGGTGATGGCCACGAGAAACGCTGTCTTCCACGACAGAAACTTCAACGGTGCCGAATGCATAGGCTCAAATGGGGCCCCCCCATGAGCCTGGTCAGCACCACGTTGAGCTCCCATGCTGAGGCAGGGGCCTTCACCGGCGGGAATGATCGGAACAATCCTTTCATAAATTCCTTCACCAGTCGATGAGACCACAAGGACGCCCGTCCCGTAGTTCTGGTGTATCGTGAGATGGCGGCCAGATGTATCTTGATGGAAGCGTGAGCTAGTCCAGCCTTGGCCACTGACAGTAAGTACGGCAATACTTGAGGGGCCGTAATCTGCAGAGGGTTAATCTTCTGTGCACGGCACCAGACAGAGAACCTCTTCCATTTATGTCCGTAGCACGAGAGTTGAGGACGCCCTGGCCTTTGCAAGAACCTCTCTGCAGTCGGCCGGGATGTCGTACCCTCCAAACTCTAGTGCTGCAGGAGCCAGGCCTGCAAGTTCAGCGACTCTGGGTTGTGGTGAAGAATGGCGCCTCCTTCTCTGGAGAGAAGATCTGCCTCCGTCGGCAGCTTGACTGGTGTGGACGTTGACAAGTTCAGAAGGTCTGGGAAATAGACCTGTCGCGGCCACGCCGGTGCGACGAGGATCATCCTGCACCGGGACCTCTTGAGCTGGTTGATGAGCCTGAGCAACAACGGCAGCGGAGGGAACGCATAAAGAAATAGGCCGTCCCAGGGGAGCGAGAAAGCATCGCCCATGCTCCTCGGCTGGGGGAACCTGCTGGCGAACCTCTGGCACTTGGAGTTCGTCGCCGTCACGAAGAGATCGATCTGGGGTTCGCCCCATCGTCGGAAGAGTCGATCCACTTAATCCTGGCGTAGTTCCCACTCGTGGCACGAGCGCAGCTCTCTGCTGAGTGAGTCGGCGATGGTGGTTTTTATTCCTGCCAGATGAAAAGGCACCAGAAACATCCCTTGGGCGACGGCCCAATGCCACAGATCCTGGGCTTCCTTGGATAGGGTAGCAGATCTGGTTCCGCCCTGCTTCCGGATGTAGAACATCGTGGTGCTGTTGTCGGTGAAGAGCCTCACCACCTTGCCCTTTAGGGACGGAAGAAAAGACCTGAGGGCCCAGAACACTGCGCGGAGCTCCAAGATGTAGATGTGGAGTGACGTCTCCTCCGGGAGCCAAAGGCCTCTCGCCTGCAGATCTCCGGAGTGCACTCCCCAACCTTCCAGGGAGGCATCCGTTGTCACCGTCATCTGGTGAGCTGGGGTCTGAAAGTCCGTGCCCGCCGACAGATGACAGCGGGTACCCCACCACTGGATCGCCTGACGGAACGTCTCGTTGAGGGATCCTGTCCTCGAAGTCCTCGAAGCTGCCCGTCGACTGGACCCAACGGGCGTCGAGGAACTCTTGTAAGGGGCGCATCCAAAGCCTGCAAAAGGCGCACCAGATAAATGCAGGAGGACATCATCCCAAGGAGGGACTTGATAGATCTTAACCTGGCCATGTCTGTGGCCAGCAGACGCTGCACCTTGCCCAGAATGGTCCCGGTCCTTTCCTCCGATGGCGAGGCCAGCCGCGCCACTGTGTCGAGCTTGGCTCCCACAAACAGGGCGACTTGCGACGGAACCAGGTGGGATTTTGGAAAGTTGATGGAGAACCCCAGGTCCGTGAGCAGCTGGACGGTCTTCGCAGTGTGCTCCACAGCGAGCTCCCTTGTCCTTGCCCGGATGAGCCAGTCGTCCAGGTAGGGGTAGATGTGGATCCCCTGATACGCAGCCGCGCCGCCACCGGTGCGAGGCACTTGGTGAACACCCTGGGTGCCGACTTCAATCCGAACGGGAGGGCCTTGAACTGGTAGTGCCGCCCTTGGACCATGAACCTGAGGAACTTTCGGTGTCTTTTTAGAATGGGGATGTGGAAGTACGCATCCTCCAAGTCCAACGACGACAGGAAATCGCCCTCCTCCAGCTGTCCCAGCATGTGCTGGAGGGTGACCATCCGGAACTTCTGTGCCTTGATGTACTTGTTCAGTCGTCGCAGGTCCAGGATGGGGCGCTATCCTCCTATCTTCTTTTTTATGAGGAAGTACCTTGAGTAAACTCCGGAGCCCCGAAGCCTCTTTGGGACGACAATGATGGCACCTTTCTTGAGCATCGCCCTTACTTCCAACAGTAGTTGAGGGATGTGATTTTCTTTCCTGGCCACGGGTGGAACGCGAGGGCACTTCTTTTGGAACTCGAGGGCGTGCCCTTGGGCCAGGGCGTCCAGCACCCAACAGTCGGTGGAGATGGACTCCCACACGCTGACGAACCTCGCCAGCCGGCCTCCCACAGGGGTGCTTTGGCAGGGGCCCAATGTAACGCTCACCTGATTCCCGTAGAGGCGCCGGTCTTGACTGGGCGTATACCGTATCTTCAAAGGTGATGTGTAACACACGGCTGGCTCTTTGGGCTGGACCTCTGTGCACTGTATGTCTGACTCGAAGGGTAAGATGTCTGCAGATAGAAAATATGGGATTAAGGAACTGGGTTATTGAATGTCTCTCTCTTCTTCCCTTTCTCTTCTCCTGTAGAACCCCAAAGGTTAACGCTCTCACCTTAGGTAAGTGAACGCTGTGCTCTCCATCTGCCTCGGGGCAGGGTGCTGTAACCAGTTTCTTCACTGGATAAGAGGAGCAGGCCTCTTGACTTCAGAGGACTGCTGTCCGTCGTTTACTGCACGAACGGTAAGTTTCGAGTAATTCTAATGTCTTTAAAGTCTTTAGTAATGATGTCTCTTGTTTTGCAGGGTTCCGGCGATGGCGGATGACGGGCTGAAGTGAGTTGAAGATGGAGCCCGTGTGATGAATAGAAGCGCCTGGAAGCACGTAAGTAAGCGCTTGTTGCCTGCTTCACGATGCGCTCCAACTGTCTTTTTATTTTGCAGGTACAAGTTCGGAGCGGCTGCACGGGGCCGGAATACCCACTGGGTTAGATGTGGAAAGGAGTAATGGCACGTGAGTATTAAAGTTCCCCAATGTCTTTAAATGCACCTTGTTTTGTCTTTCAGATGCGGGATGCAGCGCCGAAGGCCTCCGGAGCGTGCAAAGAGTTGGTAAGCTTTTGTCTTTCAGATGCCGGAATGCAGTGTGAAGACCTCCGGAGCGCACGAAGAGTAGGTAAGCCTTTGTCTTTCAGATGCCGGAATGCAGCGCGAGGCGTTGGTGACAGCCGATGGACCAGGTAAGTGAAGAGCTGTCACTGAAGACCGTAATGCTAACCTGTTCTTTCTTGTCTTTATAGGTGTTGCTGAAGACTGGATTCAGGATGGTAAGCGTTTTTCCTTAGGCCCAGGATCAGATGCAAAAGACACGATGAGCGTTCTGCTGCAGAGGATGCAGAATAACGCAAAGCAAGATTCATCCATCGGGTGTGGTTTAAATAGCCTCCTGTAGTGCTTAGGTGTCTCCTTCCACAGCCACGCATAGGTAAGAAAAGAGTTCCTGCTTTCCAGAAGAGTTCCAGTGTTCTGAATCTAGGGAGTGGCTCCTGCCCCACCCAACAGGAAAAGTAGTTCCAAACAGAAGAGGATCAGAGGCTCAACTGGCAGGCAAGTAAGCAGCATGGTCTGCTGCAGGTAAGTCCACCCAAGCATTATGAGCCCGGCGCTTCCAGCGCGGGGACTGGGCATATTTATGAGCCTGGTGCCACTGGCGCCAGGACTGGGTCCAAAAGGTCCCAATTGGGACTGGTTGGCACTCGGAACCTGGGTTATGGATCCGCTTCCAAGGGAGTTGGGAAAACCCTGACCTTTTGGAAGCAGAGATCATGACACCCAACCCCACGGTCGGTTCAATCTTATTTGGAGGTCGCCTTGCCTCCTTGACCTCCCTGTCGACGACAACGGGCACCACCTGACTTGCCGCATCCCCTGTAGGCTTCCTGGGACGAAGATCTTGCCGCTTGGCGGTACGTGGAGGAGCCACTGCCGGATCCCTTGGAGGCACCTTGCCTGCCTCCAGAGCTCCCAAAGGACGGCCGTCGTTGTTGGAGCACTCCCAGTGCCCGGGCAGTCTCCGTGTCTGTCTTGATGGCCTGAAGGGACTCATCAACCGCCTTCCCAAACAGGTTGTTCCCGTCGAAGCGCATGTCCAAAACCTTGGTTTGTACGTCCTGGCGGAAATCCGTCGCCTTGAGACATCCTCGTCGTCTCAGGCAAACGCTGTTGCCCAACTGACAGAAACCGGTGTCAGCGATGTCCGTTGCCACCGTGATGGCGTGGTCCGAAGCAATCTCACCTTCCTGTAAGATTTCAAGGGCCTCAGCCCTTTTGGCATCCGGAAGGAAGTCCAACAGAGGGGCGATTTTGAACCACAACTCCCTGTCGTAGCGGGCTATGATAGCCAGGGCGTTGGCCGCCTTGATAGTCGTCGCTGCGGATGAGATGACCCGCCGTCCGGCGGGAAAGTTGATGTCGAGGCCGATGCCCCCCCAGCTTTCTTCTTTGCCGCTGCCGAGACGACCGAATCCGGGGTAGGTTGCGCCCGAAGGCACAAGGGGGCAGCGTCGGGGACCCGGTACTTCTTCTCGTACCGGTCCCTCTATGCCGGCGCTGTGGCAGGGTTCTTGAGGAGGGCGAGCCCCTCGTCCCAGATGTCATCAAGTAGTGGTATGGCGAGGACCGTCTTCCTTTTAGCCTCGCACCATTGGTAAAGGAACCCTTCCTTCTTCTCTTCTGGGCAGAGCTGGAAGAGCTCGGATGCCCTGGAAATTATGGCATGGAAGGATCCAATCTCGTCGGGCGGGGACGCCCGAGCAGGGGCGACGGGGAACACGTCCTGTCGTTGCCTCCGTCGTCATCTGTACCTGTCATAGCCGTGTCCGTGCATGTATCATCCCCGTGGGTAGTAGACCGGGGGGAAGGCAGAGCAGGTCGCAGAGGTGGGAGAGGTGGCATAGGATGCGTCGTCCTCTTCTTATGCGGTGGACTTTCCGAAGGCCCCGGCTCCGGTTCCCCCATCGGGTCTGGCTCAGGTACCTCCGTCGGGGGGAGGGGCAACCTTGTCCTCATCTCCGAGCATAAGGACTGAATCGCTGACAAAATGGCGTCAAAGTGTCCTGCGGCACCGGAAACGACGGGCGCGAGGGCCCTTGAGGAACCTCGTCAGTGACACCATCGCTCTCGTCGGGATCCCTCCCGATGGGCTGGGCCTCTTCCACGACTTCGATGAGCTCTTCTTCAGAGGTCGTGTCCGTATCCACGATGGCCACCTGCCCCTCCCCCACCTTTTCCAAGGAAGACTTTGTGGGGGTCTTCTCAATGGGCCTGAAAGACGACTCCCTCCGCGGTGGCAGGGAGACTCTGGGTCCTGAGGTCGCCTCCACTGGCGTAGCCTCCACAGGCTGACCCAGGGCCGCTGCAACATCCTCAATCGAGGTCTTAGCAGGGTGAATTAAGGCCATCGTCACCTTCTGTACGCCTGGGCCTTCACCTTGGTGGGGGGGGAGGGGGGAAGGTCCGAGCCTCGCTCCCCCTCTGCCGGAATCTTCGAGATCGACCGGGGCCTCTCCAGAAGCTTCGCCGGGTTCTCGGACTTCCTCTTACCCGAGCCAGAGCTTTGGCTCGTGGTTGATGGCACCGGGGAGGATGCGCCCTGCCTGGCAGCCAAGGAGCCCGACCGTTCGGTGCTCCCGGTGCCCGCGGACTTGCGCTGCTTGGCCTTTTGTTGGGCCCTCGTCGCTGGGCGCCCTCACAGGACTTAGAAGACCGCTTGGACTTCTTTTTCTTCTTCTCGCCCGACAGGCTCTTCCCTTCCAGCCAGTTGGCGAGACGGAGGTGGCGATCCTTCATGGTCCGCTCCGACATGTTCCCACAAAACGCACAGTCCTTCTCCGTGTGCGTCTTGTCCTCATGGAGACAGTAGAGGCATAACGAATGCTCATCCTCCTTGAAAACATTCTGAAGCTGGCATTAAAGGGCAGGTCCTGAACAGCTTCCCGGGCGTCGAGCTTCCTTTCTCCTGGGCCATGTCCAGGGTAGGCCTTGGAACTTCTGGAATCCTCCAAAAGCGTAACTCGGCGAAATCTTCACTCTTGAGGGGCGTAGAAAACTCCAAAACGGACCCCCGTTGATCGGATATGGAAACGGTGGAGCTTGAGGCTCTATATAACCGAAAAATGAGAAAAATCTCCTGAAAAAGCGCGAAAACGCAGCAAAAGCTCGAGAGCTACAGCACGAGGACTCCCAACACTTGAACGTGCGGTAAAAGTCTGAGGATGACTCCTCCCCCTGACACTTATGGGAAGAGCGGCACTTTTTAAAATGATGACCCTTCCTAGATTCCTCTATGTCCTTCAAAATGCCCCACTTAAAGTCCCCGACTCGGAGTTCCACCAGGTGGAGACACTTCTCAGAGACCTCATATGGGGGGGAGGCCAGTCACGAATTGCGTTAACTACACTTCAAAGATCTATTTGGGAGGGTGGAATAGGAGTTCCCCGCCTTCAAACGTATTACTGGGCATCACAACTGGTGGTGGTTAATGACCTTCTCCACGGGGACCGAGACCTGCCCCATATACGGGCTGAGATAGCCACTATGCGCAACACTGACCCGCTGCTTCTCCTCTATCAGCCCCTTTCGAGAACCTCTCCGCCCACAACCACTACGCATATGATCACAGTGTGGAGACAGGCACACCGATTCATTGGGTGGGAAAATAAGGCTACTAGAGCACAACCCCTCTGGCGGAACAACAACCTAGCTGAGACCCAGAAGTTGGAGCCGTGGCCTAGGTGGGTGAATGCGGGGATTGCCAGGATTGGGGACATGCTTACACAGGGGTGTTTGGCCTCATTTGATGACCTACAATTGCGATTCCAGATTCCGAATACGGAACATTACCACTACATTCGCCTCGCCCATGCTTTGAGACCCTACCTGACAGCAGATACGCAGTTACCGGACTATACCCCCATAGAGCGTAACATCCTTCCGGCGCATATCCCTACCAAATGCACTTCCATCCTTTACAATGCTATATCCTCCTTTGCTACCCCCGAATTGAATGAACTAAAGGCAAAATGGGAAGTAGATGTGGGGGTGATAGATCCTGAGGATTGGATACAAGTCCTTATGCATCCCCGGGAAATCGCCATTTCCTCTAGGCTTCGATTAGTGCAGTTGAAAATACTACACCGGGTTTATTACCCTAGGACACGTCTATATGGCTGGAAACGGGCTTCTGACCCAAACTGTTTGCGGTGTGGGGATGGGGAGGGGACCTTTATTCACATTTTGTGGCTGTGTCCCCAGATACAAACTTTTTGGAACGCATGCTGTAGGGAACTCTCCCGAGTTCTGACTCGCACCATACCACTGGACCCAAGGGCTTTGCTTCTGGGCGTGCCCGATGAGATAGAAGCTAATAAGTGGGAAAGATTGCTCCTACACACGGCGATGGGGCTGGTTAAGCGCAATATCGCGCAGAAATGGGGTGCCCCTGACTCCCCAACGCTGGAACAATGGAAATTGGATATGGACATATGCGCTATGATGGAGCGTAGGATTTACTCGGCGCGAGGCTGTCCCAACAAAGCGTCGAAAATATGGGACAGGTGGGAGGAAGGTGTGGCCTGAGTGTCCCATGTACAGGCGGGGGAATGTGCACTGGGGGTTTTGTTTTGTGCTTGTACCATACTATACATTATTGCATGTGATGAGATGATCGCTCAACTGTTGATGCTCAGGGTACCTTTTCTGATTGTGAACGACTATGACAGTCTGAAGTTGTTTTTGTTTGCTTGTTGCTTTGTTATTATGACCATTGTACTATGTTAATAACAATAAAATACTTTATAAAAAAAAAAAAAAGTCTGAGGATGGCTGCCAGAGGCGGGGCTTAGGGAGAGGACAGTCATTGGCTGGGGGCAGTATGACTCAGATCAGTGATTGGTTACTACTAAGAAAGACAGATCAGAAACAAAACTGATACTGATTTTTTTTTTACCGAGGATTCCCAGCCTGACGACGGGGAATATTCATGAGCATGTGAATCCATGCCAGACCCCATGCTGGAGAACGGTAATTCCTCAGGGCTATTTTTTGGAGGATTTACTGCTGATTTTCTGCCTAACTCATAATGAAGCCCCTGTGTCTCCAATCTGGACTGATTTATACAGTTCAAGCAACTGAAATGGATAGCTTCAAATCATCTCTAGGCAGCATCAGACATACTTGCACATAATGCAATCTGTAAAGAATAGCCTTATGGTCTAGGTTATCAAACACAGCAAATCCTGATGTTCGTTATTGTTTCACAGAAGATTTTCACAGGTAGCTAATGATGACATCTCTTTGCCCCGCTCTGGGTGACTATACCCTGAACAAGGGAGTTATTAACAAAGGCCTTTACTACACCTTTTAACAAAGATCACCCTGGCAAGTAGCAGATATATATGATTGGCAGCAATAGCAATGAGATCCTCGGCCTGATGCAATTCAAAGAATAGATCATGTTTGGTCAGAGGAACATTGTGTTTTTGATTTCATTTGGACATTCTATCGTCAAGCATTTTCTTTTGTCGTGAATACATTTGACAGTGATGGGTTTAGTAGGAATCTGTTTGGATTGCCAGGGTACATGTAGCATTAATGGAATGTAATAACCATGACATGTTCAAGTAACTAACAGTACTCCCCATGGATGCACCTGCGTTGCTGATCTTGTCAGGTTTGTAGGTAAACCAGCACATAGCTGCAGCTTGGTCCTAGGTGCTGGTGTAAACCAAAGGTGAATAGAGGGCAGTCTCCAGTGAGATTCCCAACTGTCCCTCTAAATGAGAACAGATGGGCAGGTGAATCATCATGGTGACTGCCAAGGGGAAATGCCAGAGTGGGTAAAAACCCTTCAGATGACAGGATAGGCTGTCTGCTGCTGCTCAATGGATATCCCAAAGCAAGGACCTTGGATAGCAGGTAGGAAGTGGGCAACATGGAGCATTGGGTAAGATCAGTAAATGCAGTAAGAGAACTGTACCAGTGTAGGAGGGAGAGTGGAAGAAAGAAGCCAGGAAAGAGGGAATCAAAGCAAGGGCATGCAGTTGAGTCCCAAGGCGGTCCCCATCTTTGGATGGGCAAATGCCCAATGCCGGTTCCTGGGTGAGCCAAACTTCCATATCCTCCAGATGGACCAGCCAAGAGGATTTTAGAGTTCTGGCAAGTGTCAAAATGTCTGCAATCGCTTAGATTCTTGGCTTAGTCAACCAAACCCTGGTCAAAGGAGGGTTTCATCCTGAATTATTTCGCCAGAAAACTATCTCAGTTACCCAACATAACACAAAGCCAAATGAGGTGACATTATCATCAATATCAAAGATTGATTTTAACATAGGCAAAGAGGTTCATCTATCAACTGAGACACACAGGGGTGCTCGAGGCTCTGGTATTGGAGAGATGGTGATATGACGGCGAAGAGCAGCAGGATGTTGAGACATAAATGGATGATGCTAGCGACAATCTCAATGGCACAGCCTGGAATTCTGATCTATAGGCTGAGCCGAATGGCATAGAGTGGCGAGACAGTATATGGACTCCATTGTACAGAAAAGGTGCAGTGAGTTGAAGAGTGTGGCTGGAGTCACAGTGCCTGCTTAAAGTTAACCAGCCCGAAGGCTTCCCATTCTGCAGAAGTGAATGCTGCCATTCAGTAAGGTGTCTTTTTGCTTAAGTCAACAAGAGTAAGGGCTGACTTTGTGACTAATCATAAGGAGGAGGAGGAATCTTACAGCCAAATGAGTTGACATTATCGTCAATATCAAAGATTGATTTTAACATAGGCAAAGAGGTTCATCTATCACCTGAGACACACATGGGTGCTCGATGCTCTGGTATTGGAGAGATGGTGACATGACTGCGAAGGGCAGCAGGCTGTTGTGACTAATCATAAGGAGGAGGAGGAATCTTACAGATTTGCTGTAACATCTAGAGTGTTTACATTTTCTTTATCTTCTCCCCTGAAAAGACGCTCGAGAGCCAAAGGGTCCACCAGGCCCTAGATGGTGAGGTATGCCACACAGGAGGTAAACAAGCTCTGACTTTACTGGGCTTTTTCAGGGCCACAAACTTTAGTTGGATGCTCCCCCGCAGTCTTGTATTGTGCTCTTGCCCCAAACACCAAAGACCACATTGATGTGGATCAGAAACCAACTTTTGCATCCACATTCTGAAACAGATTAAAACCATGTTCAGGAAGGGACAGAAAGCAGATATAAATGTGGCTTTTGCAAAATTCCAGCACCCAAACTTGAGGAAAAAATGAACAGAGGTCATGGTGCAGTTCCGTATGTAGGGAGGACATCATTACCAACACCAAGTATACCACTGACAGAGACAACACATAGCCATGAAATGACTTCTTGTGGCTTTCATACATTTTAAAGACTAGTCTGTGTCTGGAGGATATTTCAAAAGATGACAAAATGTGGAAGGAAGATATCTGCAGAACAAAGGACAGAAAATAATGTAAAGTCTCTCCATCGGCAAGGAAAAGCAAAACACCCTTAAGAGGTCTTCATGAAATCTCTTCATGTAAATAACCATCGATTGGAGTGGATCGTTCCTCAAGTAGCATTCGCAATGATGCACAAAGATGGCAACAAAATGATTAAGTTCTCAGTTATAGGACAATACATTTAGAAGATTTGTTCATTACTTTTTGGGTGTTTGCACAGTGATAGGATGAAATTATTTTATTTTTATGATTTCACAATCTGGGCAAAAGCATCCAACGCTATGCAAAAAAAAGAATTGCAAATTGTAATGTAATGTTTTTTACTTGTCAAACTATCTTACTGGAAAGCAAGCTTGAGTGTAAAATGTATTCAAACTACGATATGTGATGAAGTTGTATGTTGAATTTGGGGGAAAGGTTGGTTCAAAGACTGAGGCAAGACTATAATTTAGGGTCAAAGTCCTGTGAGAGAATATCATAGTCCACGTGTAGACCTTAAAAGACAAAAATGAAAGAAGTGTTGCATAACGTGGTCGCTAACATACTTGAGTATTACATGCTTATCTCCAAAAGAGTGAAGGCAGTCTTGCAAACAGGCAGGAGAGATGCCAGGTAGAGGGTGCAGAGTGCCAGATGTGTGAATTCAGCCAGCTACTGTCGAAAACAACCTTTTTTTACGTTTTCCTATAACCGATGGCCATTCACGTGATTATGGGCAGAGCATCAAGAGAACCAAGACTAGAGATAGGACATGGAAAAAACCACATAGTAATGTGATTGGCTGACAGAAACCAGCAACCCTACAAGGCTGCACAGCGTGAGTTTAGTCTCTGCTCGAGAGTCGAGCATCACATATAAGGGTGAGGTATACTTGCCTTCAAACCTGAAAAGGGCTCACGTGGGTGCATTTAATGCAATTAATCAGACTATCCTCCCGTTACATATGATGGAGCGATCTGCTGCAGGCAGAGATTGTGTCACGTGGGTAGCCCAGTCGGATTTGTACAGACCAAGCTGAGTGCTGCTTATCTACCATTACTTTGCTGTTCTCACAAAAGACATCAGAGAATAAGATAGAGATGAAAGAAAAAAAGAAAGGGCAGGCAAGACATTCTTGAAGTGCTAAAAGCTTCAATGAAAACTGTAATGTCTCACAAGTTCCTGCATCGACACAACCATCAGCCGCGTGACAAATGCAGCCCCAAACCCAGCATCAGAAGTGCAGACACAAACTCATTCAAACTTCGGGCCAGCCCAGGCTGGGCAAGCTAGCATCCTAGGGATTTGAGAAATGTGTCTAAAGATTTTACAAATGTTAGAGAAGAACCGGAGACATGTATTGATGAACCTAAAAGCATCCTCCAGTGTTACAACCCCTCCATGCATGATATGGACCTGCTTATGAGGGTGCCAACGCCAGAATGTAATCATTGAGTGTGGTTGGGCCAATGAGGATTTCAGAACAAGTGCACAGTTGGTATAAGTAAGGAATCATTTAGTAAAGAAAATCACAGTGGTGTACCCAAGGAAGACCAATGGGGCAAAGATGAATAAAAGTGAGCAAAAGAAGGATGATTGTCCAGAAGCTTATCTAAATTGCTTGAATGTAGTGTTAACCCAACTGTGATAAATCACAGGAGTTTATCACCTCTCCCCAAAGGGAAGCCATCCCTTTCGGGACTAGGGAAGTGAGCCTGGTATGCTCAACACCCGCTATGGGACAGGGTGAGCTGGTTCCCTCTCACGGTGACCTCCCCCCATAAGGGGACAGAAAAGCCCCAGAGAGAGACGCAGGTCACTGTCTGCTCCCTCCCCAGACACCAAAACCTTTACAGGATACTAGCAAAAAGTACCCTTCTCTGACGGGTTCTATGGACAGACGTGGCATCAATTGTTGAAAATCAATGATCCTGTAGGTCGCTGTTCTGATTCGCTTATCGCTTGATGTGCTTTGCACTCTGAAGTAAACTGCACTGAGAATGGGCATGCGTAGCTGACTGACATTCCCCAGAACAGACGTTGGGGGGAGGCGAGAGATGGTATGCTGCTGCATACTGGGACCTACTGTGCTCTCTCCCTATGTGTTGCTTCACCGTAACGTGGAGCAGCTTGTTGCAGTGCATTGCGGCGCAAATGTCCCAGAAACCGTGCATTCTAGGTTTGAGGACCGGTCCTTCTACGACCACATTGATGTTTTGCCGATTTCAGGCAACCGTCTAAGGTGTGAAAGTGCTGAAATCTGGGAAAAGGGATGGGTTGTCAAAATGTTATGTAGCTAGTAAGGTCGGGAGGCTCCTAACCGGTAACTATGCAAAATGTGGGGGTGTGGCTAGCAGCCATGAAGTAGGTCAACTCCTGCAACTGCTCCCGCCTGATCCGACTAGATCCGCACAGAAAAGACGGTCCGCCGCATACATTTTGCCTCCAATTGCAGGGGATCCGAAATACACCCCTCGGGAGTAAAGTGGGAAGTTTGAAGGGGTAAGGCTCTCAGGAAATGCCAGCAGAGCGGCTTGAAAACTTTGTAGGTCACCAGCCAATGCCAAACCAAGATGGCACCCGGGACCGTAGGAAGCTGTTAACTGAGGCCGGGCGGCTGCGAGGACTGAGACAGGCATCTGAATACAGGCAGTGAGGTTGGCAGACGGCTGAGACCAAGTTGGGAAGCAGATGGGCGCACACGGGTTAAGTGTGTTGTGCCTGTGCTGACAAGCCGAGGTACAGGCTGAGATGCGCTCCCGCTGACGACCGCCCGAAATAGGCGGTGGATGCCCCCAAGCAAATAGCAAGCAGAGGAGAGGTGCAGTGAGAGACTTGCAACCCCTCTCGAGTACCCAGCACTCCAGAGAAGACCTTCCAGGACAGCGGCACAGGTAGACCCAACGCAGGTTAATGAGGGATCCAAATACTGCTACTTGCTTACCACCATCTGAATTGGCATCCTAATGGTACGGGCGAGCAGATTCCTCTTCAGAGACCTGACTGGCGCACAACTAAAGGCGCAGGCCGCTGTTAAAGGGATTCCGGGAGATAATCAGAAAAATTGCCCCACCACACCTCAACTGCCCAGCACCTGAAACATTAGCATGAAACCCACGACGTCTGCGGGATAATATTCGAATACCACCTGGATACGCTTTGGCAGTGCACTGGGCTAATGACACTTGTGGCTTACTGCCGGGTGTTTAGATAGACTGGATGCCTCCTAAATCAGCCAAATTGAAGGCCAATCAAACGACACTCGATAGTTACACCAGAACCCTGCACCAGGCACCTGTGGGGATAATGGCGTTGTTGCAGGCGAAGGAAGGAGATGCACAATCAAGTGATGCAGGCTATAGCAGACTTAAAAGCCACATTAGGAACACAAATAGAAGAGTCAAGATACATGTTGGACTATTGCGCCAGGACACTAGCTGACTGCACCACGAGTTTGGAAAGTCAAATGAAAGAATACTGAGGAGCGCCAGGAAACGCACACCAATGTTCAGATCATGCAACAGAAGGTTAGAATATTGGAAAATAGGGTGGAAGACGCAGAAGGTAGAGCCTGCAGAAACATTGTCCGGGTTGCCAGAGGGGTAAGAAGGCACAGACCCCACAACATACGTGGAAAACATTTTTCTACAAGGAATCGGGCCCTGAAATCTTACACAAGGCTTCACATTCAAAAGTGCACCCATGGCACTCACCAGGCGGTCGCCTCCAGGAGCCCTGTTAGACCGATAATTGCAAAGGTCCTGAACTATAAGGATAGAGGTAAAAATCCTATCCTACTCCAGACAGGGTGGTATACTGCGGAGAGCTTCAGCAGGCCTGGCGGTCTACCCCGATTACACCTTCCAGTTGCAGAATAACCAAGCACAATTTTCAGTGGCTCAAGCAAGGCTCAGGACAGCTGGCCTGAAATATATGCTGGATCTGCCCGGCACGACTAAAGGTCCTATACAAAAACCGGGCCCTATTCTTTGACCTTCCCCAGGAAGTACAGGCGTGAACGGACAGAGAGGATACGGCCCGCACAGAGGACGAAGTAGACGATCAAGCTAAGCACAAGTGAATCATGGTATAGATGGAGAACAAAGTATAACTGAGGCGCTCCTTACAATTATACCCGTTTTACTTAATCAGGACCAGAATGCCAGAAGAGAACCCCAGAACACGCAGGTAGGCGGACAGCTCCTCCAGAAAGTGGTCCTCCTTTCTTTTCATAACACCACATGGCGGGACTCACCACATGTTTGGATCATCATCTTCAAGAGAGGAGATAGTCTCATTCCTGCGGCCACGATGCCTACAGAGTTTTGTTTTCTGGCACACTTGTTTTTGCGACCACCCGCTATGCACAAGCCTCAAGTACGTATACTGGAGGCGGATGCGAGAAGCGGACATTTTCGAGCGTGGGTGACGATGCTGGGCAATTGTTTTTAGTTTGGGGAAGTTAACTGGGTTGTGTTTTGCCTGTACTAGTGACTGTGTGGAACTATGGTACTGTAACTTTGGGTGGATCTCCGACCTGGGAAGGGCGGGGCACCTAACAGACCAGAGGCGGGTGACCTCTTCTTATTAGACCAAGGTTCATGGCCAGTGCCATAAATGTACTTACCTGGAACGGCAGGGGCTTAAACAGTTTTTACTCATATCTGAGAAGATGCAAAATAGATATATCGCTTTGTTGCAAGAGACACCTTTATCGGCCGAAAAGCAAACCCCATTAGTGAGTAAATGGAGGGGGAGGGTGATCGCCTCCCGGTAATCTGCCTATGCCTGAAGGGTCCTAATTAGGTTAGCGCCCACGGTACCATTTAACGTCACCCATATTAAAACTGACAATGAGGGCAGGATGGTGTTGGTACAGGGTCTTCTAGAACATGTGGACACATACTTTGTCAACCCGTATGCTCCCAATCATAATACTGCCACATTCTTCCAGACATTATACCCAAAGTTTAGCCCATATAGAAACAATACCATCATATGGGGGCTGACTTTAATTGCACACTGAATCCAATACTGGACAGATCAGACACCAAATTCCATAAACCAGCCCCACCTGCTAGGTCTTTGGAGACGCTCCTATCATTTGATTTGATGGATATCTGGAGGGCAGTCCACCCAGACTCAAGACATTTCTCGCACTTCTCAGCACCACATGAAGTACACACTAGGATAGATTACTTTTTTAGTTGCCTGCAAATTGACTCATCACATCACACTTGTAGAGTACAAAGGAAGGGCCCTATCAAATCACGGCTGCTGTGTCTGCAATGGCAGTATGTGCCCCCTAGAGCTCCAATACCTACATGGAGGCTTAGGAGTGAATCCTTGCACAATATCTCCTTCCAAGATCACATCAAAGATATCATCAATGTCTATGTTACACATAACGCAGGCAGTGTACCCAGTGCAGGAACTTTCTGGGAGGCTCTCAAAGTGGTTATCAGGGGAGCCGGCATAGCCAAGTCTGGCAGTGTTCAGGCAACAATCAGTAGAGAATAATCCTCAGCGCAGGACCAATTACGGAAATTGGAGCAGACCCAAGCGGGTCAAACTGGCAGTGATGCAAAGGTAGATGAGCAGAGAAAGAAATGTGTGGAATGTTGGGAGCAGTTGGGAAAAATACTGATTCCATGTAAACTGAGAGGCAGCATAAAGAGGGGGATAAAGTAGGCAGGCTGCTGGCATGGCCCTATCCACTCGATACATAAACAGCAGGGGGACCTGTGCCATACACAAGTGGGAATCAATGCAGCCTTCCAAGAATTTTATCAGTTCCTCTATCAGGAGGGGCCCCAAACAATGCAGGCTCATATAGAGGAAGTACTATAAGAGATAAACCTCCCTAGCCTAAGCCAAGAGACATTTGATTCTTGGAAGCACACATTAAGCTCGAAGAAATACAATGTATGATCAGAGCTCTGCCAACAGCAAGACCCCAGGTTCGGACGGCCTGCCTGGAGAGTTCTATAAAGAGTATGCGACAGTGCCGGCCCCGCATTTACTTTACGCCTTCACTGACTCTTAGGATGCAGGAGCCCTCCCTCACAGCTTGAGGGAATCGATTATTATACCCCCTCCCCAGACTCCACAAAGCACTAAGGGAGTGTAGTTCACATAGGCCCCTGCCAATGTTTAACTAGGACAATAAGATATTGACTTCTACGTTAGCAAACGGGTTGACGAGGGTGATCCACACTCTGGTACATTCCGATCAAACGAGATATGTGCCAGGTAGAAGCATGGCTTGGAATCTGCGGTGGTTGCACCACGTGATAGATAGTACCGATCCTGGGAGACTACTTGCGCCATAGCCATGCTTGATGCTGTAAAGGTGTCCAATTCAGTGCTACGGGACTGGCTTTATGCAACGCTGTGCAGGTTCGGCTTAGGGCAGGCATACATAAAATGGATACAACAGGTTTATACTCGACCAGTCGCAAGAGTTTCTGCCTGCACCTCTTTTAGTCGAGTTTGCATGGCATTTACAAGGTCTTGCATCTGTGCCATAATGCAATTTGTCGGCGTCTCAAACTTTAAGATTTACCAGTGAAAGACAAGAATAATAGCCCACTTAACGCCACTCCTCTGTATCATGATGGCGGTGGTAGCAGAATGGATCCAGCCTATCAGCGCTTGTTCTGGGATCTGAATTGTAAACATAACGCCAGAGACAAGAACCCCAAAAGTGGAACCAGGAGGGAAAAGGGAAAGCCAGAAAAACCCTTGTTTGAATTGGTGTTCTGAAAATGGGGACACTAGCCCGGCCAGCAGAAAAAGGAAACTGTCAGCTTAACACCAGGGATCTGTTTTTGAAATGGGGAAGGGTCCAAAGCATAGGGGCAAATGGGCGATCATCTGTCCCCAGGGAAGGGAGGCAAACAAAAAATAAAAAAATAAAATCAGTTTTGGGTGGGGCCACTAGCCACCAGGCCTTTTTTAAAGGGGTGTGGCCCTCTCCCTCCACCCTAAGTGGATGGGTGGAACATCATGTAGCCCTCCCTAGGGGCAGATTTCTGCCCCTAGGAAGCGGTAAATGAGATGCCCCTCCTTCCATTTGGGGTGGAGGAGAGAGGCCACTAGACATATTGGCACAGTCCCCCCACCCCAAGCTTGGGGCAGTAAGTTTTGCCCCCCACTAGGAAAGGGGCAACACAAAAAAGTTTTAAAAATATATATTAAGAGATTTGGGTGGGAGTGGGGGGGGCACTAGACCACCAGGATTTTTTGTGCCTTGAAAAGGGGCAGGGGGGTGGCCCTCTCCCTCCCACCCTAAGTGGATGGGGGCACCTCATGTAGCCCTCCCTGGGAGAAGATTTCTGCCCCTAGGAAGGGGTAAATGAGATGCCCCCCATCCATTTGGGGTGGGGGAGAGGCCACTGGAAATATTGGCAGAGGCCCCCGAACCCCCAAGCTTGGGGCAGTACGTTTTGCCCCCAAGGAACATTGCTTCTCTGCAAAGAGGCAAGAAGCCCACACAACCTTGTTTGATGAGGAAGGGCATGGTAACTGTGTAGTCCATCAGGATAAGTACAGACTTGCCCGCACCATGGCAGCATGATAACTCCCAACTCCAGCAAATGGAGGTGTTCTCTGCTTTCTAATGGAAACCACAGGTCTCGAACTTTCTAGTCTTTTAGGTGAGCACCCCACCCTTTCAAAGGACACATCCGTAACCATGGTCAGTTGGGGTCAGGGCTACAGAAAAAACACCCTTTTCAGTGGGCTGTTTCTCTGGCACCACCATTCCAGGTCTCGGGACGCAGAGACCTGAAGATCTGAGGCGAGTCCCTGAAACTGAGACCACTGTCAACTGAGAAGCCACTGCAGCAGCCTCTGGCACCACAAGAATGGAACAGGCAGAAAAGGAGAGTTAGGAAAAATGTTCTGCGATGGGAAGACACGCAACATCTTGGAGATGGCAGAATTGGCCAAGTTCATTCTTCAGGGCAAGACGGAGATTACCACAATCCTTATATCAAAGATGCGGCATTTTAAGTTAGCTGCTGTAACTTTCAGGGCAGTAAATTCACGTACAAATTATAATCTGTTCTGCCCAGATTTTAGTAACCTTTGAAATCTGGTGAATGTCCAAGGAAGAAAACTGTGCCATTTGGCACTGTGGTAATGTTCATTAGCATTATTACCTTTAATGGGGAGCTAGGGATGATAATGGCAAAGGCCTGGTGTTGGCTGACTTGGCGGGACTAGCCATGCATAAGATAGCCGCCATGTAACAAAGGAAGGAGAAAGCTTCTTTTTTTGTTAGGAAGCTGCAGGAAACAAATGATGGTTCAGGGGCGTTGGGTCCCCACGTGCATTGTGATTGTAGATGGATTCACGCCTGGAGCCATGGCATGTGGTACAGTATGTGTAATATTACATGCCCAATTCACCTAAAACCAACAAAGACCATCATAAAAAACACTGCCTACATGTAAGAAAATATTTGTTGCTTTGCAGTTACCTCTTTTTGTACCCAACAACAGTTTTTTCTTTAGTTGCCTCTCAAGCTTTTCTTTTTCTGCCTTTTCTTTCGCTATTCTAGCACGTCTCTGTTTTTCCTCCGCATCCCTTCTTCTCATATTCTCCTTTGCTGCTTGCTGCAAAACATGCAAATAAGTTGATTAAGTGATAGCAAAGGTTTAAATGATACAAACAATGGGGAGAAAAAAAACCCACATTATTTCCAAACTACATGCGCATTTTTTTTTACAATATCAGCAGAAAATACAACACGAATGACACTGCAGTGATCCTGCATTATATATGTGTCTATTTCAACTAAAGAAAAAGACAAATGTTGATCTCTTGATAATCAAGGGTATTTGTGGTGGGAAAAGTCTGCACATATATAAGCCATGCCAGGGAACAGAAACCTTACATTGGAATTGAAATTCTGCTAAACTACAACGAAATGTTGTATAAATTGTGTAGCTAAGGCTGCACGTCAATGTGCAAAAGACCATGGTAAAGGAGAAATGACTTACTGGTAATGTTCCTTCTATGGATTCTTCTCACAAAAAGTGATGAACAAGGCATCCGATTTACAGAAGCTCTTTGTCCGCTTAACCCCCCCCTGGTGCTGGAATAGTAGGGGAGCTGGACCCAAGGGAAGGGGGGCCGGAGGCTGATCCACCAAACGGGGGAATTCTGAGAACCAAGGTCTGGCTGGCCACCACAGCGCTAGCAAGATGAGTGTCTGATTCCTTTACCTTGCAGATGATCCTATGAATGAACGGGGTGGAGGGGAAAAGCGTATGCACTCATGTCGTTCCACTGAATCTGCAAAGCGTCCCCCAGAAAGTCCCTGCCTTGCCCCATCCAGGATGCAGACTGGTGGCTTCTCCTGTTGCTCTTGGTGGCTAATAGGTCCACCTGAGGGTGGCCCCACCTGATATCGCGCTCAGGACATACTCATTCAACTGCCACTCGTAGTTGTCGACCCCCAGCCTGCTTAGTCTGTCCTCCTCCAAGTTGGATTTCCCCAGTTGGTGGATGTTGTTCACCAGTGCCTGCTACCATATGTCGATCGACAGCCTGCACAGCGGAGGAGACCTGCTACCTCCCTGCTTGTTGATGTAATACATGCATGTGGAGCCGTCTGAATGCAAACCGACTTGTTGCTGACCATGGGGAGGAATGCTTTGAGAGCAAGCCAGATGGCCATCATCTCAAGCCAGGCTCCAGTTGTTCCTGCTATGAACAGACTCCATGGACACAGTGGTTGTCCAGTGTAGCCCCCATCCCTCTAGGGACAAGTCTGTGAACTCCGGGGGCGGCTGCCAGAACGGCCTGCCCACTAACAGGTTGGCATCTGCGCTCCACCACGAGAGGTACTGGTGAAGGTGTTGTGTTACCCTGACTGGAGTTGCTTGGGAGCCTGTTTTCTGATTCCAAGAGGCTGAGAAATGCAGCTGCAGCCTCCTCATCTTGAGTCTTGTATTTGGCACTGCCAAGAGGCAAGCCGCCATTTCTCCGAGTAGGTGCTGGTACCACCATGCCAAGGTTACTGGTCTGCTGAGAAAATGCCCTGTAGCCTTCTTGATGGTCGTGATCTTGTCCTCGCAGGGGAAGATCGTTTCCACCCTTATATCCCAAATTAGCCCCAGGAATGTTAAGGACTGCGTGGGAAGTAGCTGTGACTTCCTGAGATTGATCAAGAGCCTCAAATCGTATAGCATGTGCTTGAGTGTGGCAGCTGTGCGCTGGACTCCATCGGGCGACTCTGCTTGGACGAGCCAGCCATCAAGGTATGGATAAATGTGGTAGCCCTCTGCCCTGAGCAGGGCTGCTACAGCATTCATTGGCCATGCAAAGACCCTCAGAGCCGAATTGAGGCCAAAAGGCACGACCTTGTATTGGAAATGAAAGTCCATGATCCTGAACCGGAGGAAGGAAAGATGGGTCTTCCAAATCGGGACGTGCATGTACGCATCTTTCAGATCCAAGAAGCACATCCAGGCTCCCACACACAATGTCTCTGCAATGAGTGCTGGGGTAAACATCTTGTACTTATGGCGAGGTATGGAAATGTTCAAGGATGAACGGTCTAGTACAACTCTTTTTCTGTATGGCGAAGATACAGGAATAGAAGCCCATGCCTCGCTTTGAGGCTGGAACCTCCTCCACCATCTTACTCGCCATGAGCGAGCGGATCTCCGCCAGCAGAGTTGCCACCCCAATCTGTGGGTGGGGGGTGCGAGGGAGAGGAAATGGAGGTATCAGCAGGCGGAAGCCCGAGGAAACCACAGGAGAATCCATGGGTCCGCGAACCTTGCCAGCCAGGAATTAATGTGAAGGGCAAGCCTGCCCCCAGCCGGTGGTGGATCTGGATGGCACTGTCACCATTTCGTTCCTTCTGAGCTGGTGCCTGGGAAGGGGATTGGAAGAACCCCTTGTCAGATGATTTGTACTGCTTGCGCAGGTGCTGGTTGGGTGACCTGTCCGGCTGCCTGGAACATCGGTCCTAGAAGCCCCTGAAGTCACCGAAGGTACGACCTCTGCTAGAGTGTGAGTGACTCTGGCTATAGGTCTTGGTGGCAGATTTAGTTAGAATGGACAGGGACTTAGCTGTTTGGGAGCGGTTTTTCTTTTTATCAAGCTATTTGTTTTTGAAAGAAACAAGCCCCAACTTTGAAGGGGAGGTTGATGATGCGCTCCTGCATGTTGGGGTTAAACTTAGTCGCTTTAAGCCAGGCTGTCCTCCTCTTGTCGGTGGCCATACAAATAGCCGTGCCTGTGGTGTCTATGCGTGCCACCGTCGACTCCATGATATCCTGGCCACTATCTTCGCCTCTACCAGACCCGCCTTGAATCTTTCCCGACTCTGCTGGAAGCTCAGGGAGGAAGTCCACTATCTCCCGCCAAAGCTTTGGATTAACCGAGGCAAGCATGGCATCCGCATTGGCCTACCGCAGGCGGAGCGTAGCATTGGAATAGATCTTCCTCCCATATGCATCCAGGAGCTTTTCTTCCTTTTGTAGCAGGTCTAATGTAGGAGCAGATGTGGATGCTTAGAATACATAGAGGCTTCCAGAATAACTGAGGAATGCAACTGCACCGACAGAATGAGAGCATGCCCCTCAGCCTACCTATACTTGGCATCCATGCGCTTATTGGTAGGTTGTGTGGGATGTGGATTCACCCAGTTTTTCTTGGCTAAAGCTTCGACATCCTTCTGCAAAGGGATGCCGGTTCTTGTTGAACGGATGGTGAGCACCTCTGCCAATACCCCCGCCTCTGGTTGTTAAACCTACAGCTGTGAGATCCCTAGATGCTCTGCAAAGCCTGCTAGACTCTCATTCAAGGCCTTAGCTGCGGAGGAAGAGTCCTGGTACTCGTCGTCCTTATCCCCTGCTGTGTGCTGCAGGCCAGGTGCTGCTGGTGGAGTGCTGACAGGCAGTGCCGATGGTTGCGGCAGGGGCTGCATCGAGGGCAGAACCGCCATGACGATATGCACCTGAGGTGGTGCGGGAACCTGGGCCTGCACTGGTACTGGGGCCATTACAGGAGGTTGAGACGGTACAGGAGGAAGCATGCTTTGAATGACCCCCCTGAGTATGGTGTCCATTTGTGGTGATCTCATGAGGGCGAGGAACTTTTTTCGAAGAACCTGTCCTCACACACTGGTGAGGAGCCTACTGGAGTGGGAGCAGGTCCTTGGACCGGTACCTGTTGCTGTGATCTCGCTGCACCTTGCTAGCATAGCTAGGGTCTGTGAATTGCCCCTGTGCAGATGCAGTTGTGTATGAGGTGGACCAGGTAACTGGTGTTGACCAATCCCACCTTGACGTGCGCGCTGATGCCGGTCTGATGGAATGCGAAGGCCGTGGAAGAGCCACCAGTTTGTCAGGCCGGGCTGCCTTTTTATACTGTACTGTGCCACGTGCCTGCTGCGCGACTGCTGTACTGGGATCAGTCTCCGCCTGCACGCTGGATTGAAAAGGCTCAAACCTTCCCGGCACCTCATGTAGGTACCTGGTAGGCGGAGTGCCCACGGCCATGGCACCGGTAGTGCTGGTAATGAATATAGGTGCCCCCACAGGATCGGGCCCGGTATCAGAGAAGAGCCCCTCGAGGAGGTATACGAGTCTTGCGGCCCCTCAGCAGTGGGACCGGGATGGTCTGTGGACCCTCAGCCGGTTGCTCCTCGAGCCTTGGTACTCTTCCTTATCTTAGGACCTGGAAGGACCCTCCCACTTGGACGCTTCCAAGGGAAGGAGTCACCATTGCGGGGTGAAGGGGACAACAGGGCACCTACCTTTGGCCTGGTCTTCCTGACGACGTACTCCTTGAGGTTCTCCGGTGGTAATCTCGAGAACAGCTCCCTCCACCTGGCCAAGCGGTTCTTCAATGAACGCGGAGTGAGTGCGTTGCATGCCGAACAGCCGTGGTCTCGGCCAACGCACCTGAGGCAGAGCGCGTGCGGCTCCGACGTGGGAAGGAATGCTTGCAGGCCAAAGACCTGCTGAATCCCACCACCGCTGATGTGAGCCGGGGAGAAGAGTGGCACCAGCGGATAGAATACCCTGAACTCTGAAGAATTGCCTAGGGAACAAAAAAGGGAAGAAATATCCCGGGGAAATAAGGTCTGCTTCCATCAACGCGGAAAAGAGGACTGGGGAGCGGTGCCGGTGGGCGAACTCAGGGGAGCACATGCTCCCAGGACCGCACTCTCGCCCGCCTCTAAATTTAAAGGGGAAGACAATTTTTCTGGTGAAAAAGTTCAGGTTCCCATCCCTAGCGAGGGATGCCCATACAGTATGGAGGAAAGGGGACGGGACATAGGAGTAACTCTGTGTGTATAGCTTGATTATGGCCTTAGATGGAGCAGCCCGCTGTTTGTTTTATGAACGTACTGATAACGGAGGTGAATTGACAAGCTTTTCTTTTCCTCCCCTCCTTGAGGTTACGATGATCCCCACGTGCAGCTAACTCCATACCAAGGTAAGGATATCTTTCAACATATTCTATGTTATCAAATTGAAACCCCAAGGTAGGGCAATTTATTCTATGGCCAGACACAATCATGACTTTGGTCTTACTCATGTCCATCACTAAATCGTTTATGGAGACATACGATATGAGTTTGTTAGACTTGGCTTTCACCCCCCTAATGGTACGATCCATTATGACCAAATCCTCTGCATATAACATAATGGCGATAGGTGTAGTTCCTAGTGTTACAGGACAGCCCACTGTTGTCAATAGTCGAGAGGGTAGATAAGTAGATCAACCAAATAAAGATTAAATAACAGGGAAGCCAGCACGCACCCTTGCTTGACCCCCCTGTTGACCCTCACTGATGTAGACAAGGTACCTACTGGATCACACACAAATAGGTATAGAGCATGCATCAGTTCAATCATGAGTATTTAATAAAGGACCCTAAATGAGTCTACTAGCACTATACCTACTCAGAAGCACACGCTATCCCTGTAGGGTGATGCTGTCCCTAGGTCAAGGCAGGTGCGCCACCTATCTAATAGAAAAGGAAAAGGTAGGAACTATTCCTATCTCTTCAATGTGTCAATCACAAAATGTTTAAAAAGAGAAAGACCAAATCCCTACCTATTGGCAGTCTGGACATTTCACAGAGGAATATTTCCTTTGGCTATTCATTACTTCAGCTCCAGTCCACTGCCAATGTGGTAGATTTTTTCAACTGGGTATCAGCAGTACTATGTCGGCAAGGCAATCGACATCGGTGGTTGATTCACATCTATCGTATCCACACATTTTGTAAGGATATTGTTACAACAAAAACTGGGTGTGCTTCTGACAAGGGCTAGTGAAAGCGGACTCATTTAGTGTCTTTTTTTAAATACTCATGATTGAACTGTTGCATGTGATACAAAATACTGAGTACCTAACAGTAGGGCTTATACCCAGTGAAGGTGTACTAATTCAATTGTATCCCTGACTGTTTTTGTGACAAGGTACCTACGCCATTCATTCGAACCTGGACTCCTTTATTCGTATGCACAAGAATGAGAATTGATAATAACCAATGTGGACATCCCAATGATGTTAACTTTTGCCACAGAGTGGTGCGGTTAACTGAATCAAATGCTGCACTGAAGTCGACAAAGATCAGATATATTCCTGGGTTGCCCCTGAAGCAGCCTCCTGGATCAGTCTATACAACAATTTAATATTGTGGGTTGCGACCGATCAAGGACAAAAGCCTGTCTGCAGAGGGTAGTATGTTGTTCTCATCTACCCATTTTCGGAGTGCTATCAATACAAAAGAGGCAATCAGTTTTTCAGTCATGTCAAGAAGTGAAAGGAATCTGTAATTCTCGGGTAATTCTCGGTCTCCTTTTTACAGACTTTATCAAATAGTATTTTTTAAAACTTTTCCCAAGGTCCTGGGTCGAGCTTCAGCACTATGTTAGAAAGTCTGTGAGGACAGGGTGCTCTGGAATCCTTTACGCAGGTAAAAGCAGTATGGATATCATCCATGCTGATATATAACAGCAGGATTTCCCTTCCTCTTCACGCTGTTCACAGAAAGGCGGTTCCTGTCTTAGTCTTGATGTGTTCTAGCCATCTGTGCTCACAGATGGGGTTTACGGTATGCTTTTGTTTGTCCGCTTTAGCCATAGTCAGCGTCTGCCAGATGGTTCAGGGTGCTCTGCTTTGCAGTGCAGTAATCATTTGTTGCCAGCGAGCATTTTTATCTGAGAACCTCCCTCTTTTCAACAAGGCTTTGTATTCCTGCTTTAGCCTCTTGAGCTTCATATCCACTTCACACCCAGTACCCCCTTACACTTCTAACTTTTCTAATATTCCTTCTCATTTCACGTTCAGCCTTGTGAATTTCGATGTCAAAGGTATTCCTATGCTTTAGATTTGTGATAGTCGGGTCTCTCTGTTCGAGTGTGTCAGATTTGATTGTTTTTTTATGGCTCTCTTCCATTTCATTTACATTAGAACGTGAAAAGACCACTAACTCAGAAGTGGAGAGCTGGGTGACCATCGATGTTCCTAAGGGTCCACCGTATCTGATTACCAGCATTGTTCACTTTCACCCCGCTACCGGCTATTAGCCTTTTATGGACCTAGGGCATTCTTAACGTCAGCTCTATGATGGAACAGTCACTGTAATCAGTCTACAGCACTTTTAGAGCCTCTACTTTCTCCACGTAAGAATGACCTCTGAAGAAGTACTGCAAAGTAGCCAGCTTTTTGCATGAACGCCAAGTACACTGTCCTGGGCAATCCCCAGATGTCCTTCCGTTAAGCGTAACCAAATCCCACTCTCAAGAAATCCACCCACTGCTCTCCCATTCTGTTCCCTCTCATCTGTACCATCATGCTGTCTGTATTTACGTTCTTGTAAATAGCACACTTATCTAAATCCCTACAACCAGCATTGAGGTTGCCCCCTAATAGAATAAATTAATGTCCGGGGTTAGTCATCCAAAATGTGCATGTAGCATCTATACACTCATGTATTTTGTCCAAGTTAGAAACATCAGGGGAAAAGTACACATTAAGCAACAACATGGCCATAGACTACCCGTCCCCTTTTAACAATAATCTCCATTGCCAATATGTTTCTGATATTGGCAATCAATTTCATGAGATATGTTTTTTTGTTTTATACCAATAATTAAACCTCTGTGGGAGCAGCCTCACAGTCCTTTTTCAGCCATTTCTTGTAATAAAAGATGGCCATCAATATGAATAGGGGAGACGAGCCAAGTCTCTTGCAATAAGAATATACTGTATTCAAGTAAAAGGGGATGGGGACCTTTATCTTCCAAAGAGTGCTTGTACCCCATGGTGTTCCAACTCACGATGTTCCAAAATCACTTACTTTTCACCAGTTGTTTCAATAGTAACTTTTTAAACCATTCACCATCCTAGTGCATTTTCAGTTAACAAAGCCGAGGACGATACAGTCCTGGGATTACCGGAAACCGCTCCATTCTCATTAGTAGACTGCACAGGTTTTGTAGTACTAACCATAATCGGTGGAGAGATATGGGATGGAGGGTATGCAGTGATTTTAACTAATTAAATTACAGAGAATGTTGTAATTATGAAAATGTTATAACGAAACATATTGAATTGTTTAAAATATATATGGGGGTGGGGTAAGGGGTTATACCGGGTGTGGAGGTCATTGGGGTGGGTTTAAAAGCATAGGGAAACAGAGGTTTGGAGGGGAGGGAAACCCAAATTAAAAAAATACAACAAAATATATTTTTTACGTTTTAACATTTTCGTTATTATTTCTTTCTTTATTTGAATGTTTATAACGCACCACACATCCCTGGGCCTCAGAGGGAATATGAATAGGACAAGACAAGGACAGACAAGAATCAGTAACCAGGACATAGAATTCGGGCAGCCCCGTACTTAACCTGGGTTAAGATCGAACAAGTGAGTTTGGAATTGTTGCTTGAACAGTGCAAGATTGTTAACTAAGCGTATGGACCCCGGAAGTGTGTTCCAATGTACAGCATTCTCTGTAATATAATTCGTTCAAAAATCGCATGTAACCAGGTTGGACAATCCACAACATAACACACATTAGAAATAGAGGCTTGATGGGTATGTATAAGATGTGTTACTTCGGTGTGGAGCAGTGCACTCTTGCAACATTTCCACCATTAATATCCACTGGTTCTACAAAATAAAAGTAATTTGTTGACAAAACTCTCAAAGCCGGGACCTTTTTTTTTTACATAGACTCAGTATGATAAGATATATGTCATTTATAATGCGCCTGTACAGAAGTGTTTCTAGGCGTGACAAGACAAGGGAGGGAAGACAGCGGGAGGAAAAAACAGACCATCTTAATGGGCCTTGTGTCAATCAGATCGTGCAACTGTGATACCGCAAGGTGCGGGGGAACGAAAAGGGGGAAGTGCCGGGGGAAGTGCCAGGGAAATGGGAAGCGTAATCAGGGCAAAATTGTTCTGAGTAAGTGCACCCAGGTCACTGCGGTTCTGGGTAAGTGCAAGGAGGCAATGGACTGTAGGGATACAGTTACAGCCCCTAAGTGCATGGTAGGCCCAGAGGCAGTGGAGGGTGACTGGTTGTGGAGGAGCCTGGTACCCAGTGAGACTCTGAGGGTAACCAGGCCACCAGTCAGCGCAGCAGATGTGTAGGTCAGCAGGGGAGAGAGAGAAGGAGAACGCATAGGTGAAAAGGTCTTGAGCTGCTTTCAGAACTTCAGATTGTCCGGCTCAAGGTTGAGAGGGGCAGGCAGGCCATTCCAGAGGGAGACACCTGGAGAGGAGAGAGATCTAACCGCCACTCGCTGCCTGGAGAAGTGTCTGACCCTCAGAGAGTTAGACGTGGCTGAGCGAAGGGCTCGAGAAGGAAGGTGTTTTCGAAGAGAGAGAGTTGGATGTAGTGCGGGCCCGGTACCAGAAAGCCTTGTGGACGATGTAGAGTGTCTTGAACTTGATCCTTGCGGCCACCCGGAGCCATTGGAGAGATTTCAGGGCTGGAGAGATACAGTCCTTCGGCTTGAGGCCAAGGATAAGTCTCACAGTCCTGTTCTCGATTAGTTGCAGAGGGCGGAGAGTATAGGAAGTCAGATTGAGAAAGAGGCTGTTGCAATAGTCCAGCCTAGAGAGAACCAGGGCTGTGGACACAGTGAGCCTCTTGGGAAACGTGAGAAAGGGAAGAATATCTCTGAGGAGGTGCAGCTGGTAGTGGGCCTTCCTGGCAAGGTCCGTGATTTGAGGAGAAGGAGAGAGGAGTCGAAGACGAAACCAAGGTGTTTTGCCTCATAGGAAGGCAAAGGAAGAGGGATTAAGGAGGGCGGCCAGAGTGAGAGGGAAGGCAGGAGCATGGGTCCCAATGAGAAGGATCTCAGCATTAAGGCAGAGATCGTTGGAGGTGCACCAATCCTGAACCGTGGATAGACAGTCAGGAATAAGCGAGAGAGGAGACTGTCATCCGCATTACACTAAAAGTTAAAGGAAAAGGTAGCGATAAGGTGGGCCAAAGGGGCCACATAGACATTGAGGAGCCAGGGTGAGAGGTTTGAGCCCTGGGGAACATAACATGTGTAGAGAGAGATGTTGGAGAGAAAGGACCCAAAATGGACCTGGGAGAGAGACCGGAGGAAGGAGGACAACCACTCCAGGGCCGATTTGTGATGCCCAGGTTCTCACAGAGTCGATTGATCAGGATGGTGTGATTGACCGTGTCAAAAGCAGAGGAAAGTTAAAGGAGGTTGAGGACAGAAGGAAGGCTTGAATCGAGATTAGTGAGCAGATCTTCACGGTTGTTCAAGAAAGCAGTTTCCATGCCTGTGGCTGCTATGAGGCCAGACTGATGGTCATGGAGACAACCAACAGATTCAGTGTGGAGAGTAAGCTGGGAGATAGACAGATTTTCCAGGAGTTTGCCCAGGAAAGGAGTGAAAGAGATCAGGCGATAGTTAGCCGGACAGGTAGGATCAGCAGAAGGCTTTTTAAAGGGACTGCTTTCAGTGACAGAAGAGTGATTGCAAAAGAATCGGCCAAGGCTGAAGCGAGGGTGTCAATGTGGATCTTGATGGTTCTGGAGGAACAGGGGAGCATCTGGTTGGAGGACACTTTCATAGATCGGACTTGTCAGGTGTAGTCGGAGAGACAGAGGAGGTGGCGAGGTAGAGGCAACCAGAGGGGGGCCAAGAGAAGCAGAGGGCGAGGAGCGAGAGGACAGGGTGTCGTGAGTTTTAGTGGTGAAGCAAAAGATTGGCCAGCTCTTTGCAGATTTGAAAGCGTTTGTCCATGTTCGTGGTCGCAGAGATGTAGGCTTGGATGTGGGCTCTCGTCTTGGACATGACAGAGTCTGTAATGCCTTTGGAGCAGGCAGCAGGCCTGTTTGTCAGAGGATGCACCCAATGCCATCCACTTCCTCTCAGCCACCCTACACTTGTGTTTCAGGGAAGCAAGGTCGGAGTTATACCAAGAGTTGCACTTGGAGGTAGGCTTCAGACGGATTCTCATGACAGGGGGAAAGACGTCCAGAGTGTTGGAGATGGAAAGATGCAGTTTAGAGAGGGCTGTGTCAGAGTGTGAGTCAGCCGCAGCAGAAGCAGAAAAAGCAGCAGCAAAGGCACCTACTAACACATGGTTCATGGGCAGAGTAACAGAGAAGGTAGGGGGCTGTGCTAGGATGGGCTTAGTCTGGGGCACAGAGAGCGTCAGGTGAGAGGAGAGCTGAAAGTGGTTAGTCCAAGAGAGGAGTGGTGAGAAGGTTCGAGAGGGGGGGATGTCTGAGGAGATGAGAACATCCAATGTATGCCCAGAGGAGTGCTTCGGACCAGAGGGTAGAATGAAAAGGGAAAGCGAGTGTTGCAGAAGAGGCCTGAGGAGGGATTAGAAGCATTTAGGTGAATGTTGACGTCTCTGAGGAGAAGTTGAGAGGTAGAGGCAAAAAGATAAGAGGAGAGGTCTGCGCACTCTGAGAGGAAGAGGGCAACCTGGACAGGTGGCCTGTAGATGGAGGACATAGTCAGAGCGAAGACAGGAGAGATAGAGAGCCTGCAGACCAGGCATTCAAATGAGGAGTAGGCTTGCGTAGGAATGACAGAAGCCGGGAAACACTCTGGAAAGACCAGAGCTACTCCACCTCCGGGACGGTTGGTTCTGGGTTCAGAGAGGATCTTGTAGCCATCAGAGAGTTGAATATCAAAACTTGTGACAGAGCTGGCCGTGAACCATGTCTCCATGAGTACAGGGTCATCCATGCCAAGTTCTTCGAGGTGGTGGCAAATGTCAGAGGAGTGTTTGATAGAGCGAGAGTTGAGAGTAGCGACATGGAGCAGGTGGCCACATTTCAAAGACTTCCATGGAGGCGTACAGGCATGATGTACGTCCTGCGGAAGTGATAGAGGTGCCTGAGAGTGGGCAGAGGGAGTTGGCAAAGTAGCCAGAGAGGAGGATGCCCGAGAGGCGGCGGAAGAAGGAGGTGGCGGGGGGAGCAAGAGAGGTGCTGGTAGGAGTAGCAAGAGAAGGACGTTGATAAGATGCGGGAGACGCCCATCGAAAAAGGAGGAGATTGGGCAGAGGTACCTGGACCAAGACGGTGCCATTCAGATAGACATTAATGATAGTCTTGGAGGAGTGGATGGGGGCCAAGAGGAGCTCCCACAGAGTGACGCCATTAATGGGAGAGGAGGAAAAAGGAGAGAGAACATAGACCATATGAGGGGTCCATAGGTCTGGCGAGGGAATGACAGAGGATGTTGGTAAGAGTGTTTGGAGGAAGCACTGAAGTAGTTATCAGCAGTAGGGAGGCCTGGGTTGGAGACCAGGATGTCCCCCTTGAAGTTCTTCCTTCCCGACTTAGTGAGAGGGAAAGGACAGGAGATAGAGTAGCAGTTGGAGAAGATGGGGGAGACGGAAAGCACCATAGAGGGTGCAAAGAGAAAGTAGGATGAGGAGGGAGTGAAAGAGGAGAGACGCACAGCCAAGTGTCGTGCAAATCAGGATCGCGCAGAGGGGGTGGTGGGTAGTTACACAGTTGGGAAAACACAGAAGGGGCAGACTCAACAGTACAAACGGTACCCCTAGCAGGGTGGGGTCCTACAGTGTGGGAGAGAGCCTAGTGGGGACAGTTCACAGCACAACAGAAACAGCAGCGGGGAGGGGAGTTGGGAGTGGGAGACAGCCAGGTCAACACACAAATCACACAGGTTATCAATCAATAACTAGGACCTAGAAATTATAAGTTACTCACCTTAGTGACTAACGTACTCTTAGTCCATAGTCCCCTTTACTCCATAAGGGAGTCCCTTCCAAGGGACGGGAGAGGGAACCTTTTTCACCAGAAAAAACCTTCTTCCCCTTTAAATTTAGAGGCGCACAGGGGTGCGGCCCAGGGAGCATACACTGCCCTGACTCCGCCCTCTGGTGCCACACCTCAGTCCCCATTGACGCGTCAACAATAGATTTAACATTGCCTAATGACACCAGTATTATTAGGGGGGAGGTTGGTGGGACGTAGGAGGAAAGGGGACTAAGTACGTTAGTCACTACGGTGAGTAACTTATAATTACTCTTACATCCCTTCCCCTTTCCTTCATACTTTATGGGCGATTACAATTGATTGTAGTCCCAGGGTGGAGAGGAGACCCTCCTTAAGCAAATAGGTTCCTGAGAACCGCCTGTCCGAAAGCCGCATCAGACCTAGAGCCGGCATCCAAACAGTAATGCTTGCAGAAAGCCGAGGGAGAGGCCCAAGTGGCCGCTCTGCTTATGACTTGCCAAGGGACATGGCGCTGGAATGCGATGGCCGTTGCCTTGGCCCTGACTGCGTGGGCATGCATGTTGGCCGGGAGCGGTTTGTGCTGGCCATCGTACGCCTCCTTGATGGCAGATACCATCCAACGGGATATGGAAGCCTTAGAGGCCTGGTTTTGAGCCTCTGAAAGTGACAAACGGGGCGTCCAATTTGCGGAAGCCCCTGGTCCTGTCCAAGTACAATTTCAGGGCATGCCTGACATCCAGGCAGTGCAGTACTCTGTGTTTTGTCCTTGGGATCAGGAAAAAACTTAGGAAGGACTATTTCCTTGTTTAAGTGGAACGCAGACGGAACCATGGGCAGAAATGCCGGGTGCGTCCGCATGACTACCTTGTCTTTGTGAAAAGTTATATGGTTCTGAGGCGACTGACTTTACGAGTCGAGGTATGGCCTACTAGTAAGGCCGTCTTGATGGTGACGAGCCGGATGCCATTGGCTCGAATGGTTTGTGTGCCAGGGCACCTAAGACTATGTTAAGGTCCCACACAGGGTGCAGTCTCTTAATGGGCGGGTAGAGCCTAGCGAGACCCGTCAGATGTTTCTTGCCGATAGGGTTGGAGGAGGAGAAAATGCCCTCCTCAGAGTTCCTGTAAGCCCCAATGGCTGCAAGGTATGTGCGGCAGGTGTCCACCTGCACGCCTGAATGAGCGAGGTGCGCCAAAAATGAAAGCACATCGTCCAAAGGGCAACCCAAGGGGTTGATACCCTTGAAGTTTGCCCAGTGGCAGAATCTGGTCCATTTGCTTTTGTACTGGGCCCTGGTGGCTTTGCTCCTGGCGCTTTTTAGGATCTCCAGATTGGTCTGTGAGAGGCTAAGGTGCCGAAGCATTACCTGCTCAGGTACCACGCTGCAAGGGCTAGTTTCCCTGGAGCAGGGTGGATGACTCTGCCCCCCTGCTGTGCCAGATGATGTGCTGGGGCCGTCGGAAGGTGAATCGGGGGCACCTCCGAGAGGCTGAGTAGCTCCGAAAACCATGGCCTGGCCGGCCACCATGGAGCTATCAAAATAATGAGGCGCCTGCGAGAATCCTTGATTTTGAAGATTACCCGGTGGATCAGGGGAGTGGGAGGAAAGGCGTAGGCTTTCATGCCGGTCCCCTGGAGGTGAAATGCATCGGCCAGAGAGCCAGGCCCCTGACCTTGCCAGGATGCAAACTGAGGACTCTCCTTTTTGTGCCAGGTGGCAAAGAGATCCACGTGGGGGTGACCTCACCTGTTGATCTCCTGAATAACGAGGTTGTTTAGCTGCCACTTGTAATTGTCCACTCCCAGCCTGCTGAGCCTGTCCGCTTCCAGGTTGGATTCCCCCGGGAGGTGATCTGCCGTGAGGTTAATGTCATTTTCCAGGGCCCACTCCCACATGTTGATCACCAGTCTGCACAGAGGGGATCTGTTGCCTCCCTGATTGTTGACGTAGTACATGCTGGTCGAGTTGTCTGTCTGGATGAGGACAACCTTTCCCCTGAGAAGCGGTGGGAATGCTCTGAGCACTAGCCAGATGGCGTTCAGCTCCAACCAGTTGATGTGGTATTCCTGCTTCTGTCGAGTCCAGGTGCTGTGGACCGAGAGGCCGTCCCGGGTGGCTCCAAGCCCTAAAGCGAGGAGTCTGTGGTGAAGGTGGCCTGCAGGGAGGGCAGCTGAAGGGGCTTGCCCGTCCGTAGTTTGCAGTCCCTGGACCACCATGTTACGTCCGGGAGGAGAGATGGAGGGACGTTGATCATCTCGGATTGAGAGCCCCGTTCCTGGTTCCATGAGGCCGGGAAGTGCAGCTGAATCCTCCTCATCCTTAATCTCGAGTGCGGCACGACTAATAGGACCGCTGCGAGTAGACCCAGGAGATGTTGATACCACCATGCCGAGGTTACCTCTCTGCTGAGGAAGTGGGCGGTGGCCTTCTTGATGGCCAAGATTTTGTCATCCGATGGGAAGACCTTCTCGGAGCACGTGTCCCAGATGAGGCCAAGCAAAGTCAGAGTCTGCGTGGGCTGCAGTTGTGACTTCTTGAGATTGAGCGAGAAGCCCAGATCGTGCATTGTGTTCATAAGGGCATGGGAAGAGTGGCGAACCACCTCTGGAGATGTAGCCCTGACGAGCCAGTCGTCGAGGTATGGGTAGAAGTGGAGACCCTGAGCTCCGAGGAGGGCTGCCACGGCATTCATGAGTCTGGTAAAGACCCTGGTGGCCGAGTTGAGGCCAAAAGGAAGGACTTTGTATTGAAAATGGCAGCCCATGATCCTGAACCGTAGGAAAGAACGATGGTGCTGCCAAATCAGGACATGTAGGTACGCGTCCTTCAGATCCAGGGAGCACATCCAATCTCCCTTGTCCAATGTCTCCGGATATAAAAGCTGGCATAACCATCTTGAATTTTTGCAGGGGTAAGGAGAGGTTGAGGGTGGAAAGGTCCAGCACAACTCTCAGGCCTAGCTGGTGGTGGTTCTGAATGGCTGTCACGACCCCTGCCCTAGGCCTGGATTGCCAGGCCAGGTGGGCTACTTCTAGTACCCCCACCAGGCCCTCAAGGGCCTTGACATTTGCCCCAGACTCTCTTGGAGTCAGTCCTGGCGCCTTTGGCGCCAAGCTCATGTGCTTAAGCAGTAATCTGGGCCCATAAGGGCATTGCGCAACAACATGGATGCTTCCACATGGCTCAGTTCCTGAACTGAACTATGCGGTCTAGCATTTTGGGTGTGGCAGGCCCAGAGACACCTGCGATGCCTGCAGGCTATATAAGCCACACCCGGACTCCAGTACATGCTTCGCGTTACTTTGCAATCCAGCAACGTGACGCTCGTGTTCAGCTGCATCTGCGAACCTCGGAAGAACAGCATCTGAAAAACAAAAGGACATCGTGAAAAGCAGCAGCTTACCTGTGATTCCACCGCAAGCTTCCCTCCGCTCCTGCAACCATCATCCAAGGTACACCGAGCCGCCCGGATCGTCGAATCTGCAAAAGGAGAGAAAAGGACATTAGACATTTTGCAATTGTGCCGGCATCGCCTTGGGACTACTTGCTCCAGGGGAGCACCGCAACCTACGAACAAAAGACAACAGGTTAGCAAAGGCAAGGCATCATAGCGCTGCGCATAACGCCTACTTACCGCATCAAGGTGCTCTCAAGACACCATCACCTGTCGGCGAATCCCAATTTAGCCAACGTTCCAGAGCGAACTTCCGTGCATCGGAAAGGCATACAGTATAACAGTAATAAGACCTACCTGAAAGACTCTAAAGGGCTTGCATCAGTGAAGTAACTAGATCGCACTCGCCCACAAAGGACAATGCACCCCTGCCAAGAAGGCAGGGCGGAGAGCACGCCAAAACCTATAACAAGGTGAGGAAAGGTCTGGGGAGGGGCTGCAGGCATACGGGTGTTGGGAGGCTCTTACCCCAGTTGCCCAGTCTTGAACATTGCCCATCTGTTTTCCAGGCAGAACTTCTCAGCTGATTATACCTGGGAGCGGCTGAGAAGGGCACCAGAGTCCCCACAGCTGGGTGGCGTCCCCATGGATAACAGGTGAGCGTAACAATGGCGCAAATCCTGGAGTAAAAGTCAAAGCCTTGCTGGGAGGCTGGGATTTCCTCCACTGCCTGGCTCTCTATGAGCAACTGGATCTCTGCCAAAAGAGTTGCTGTCCCAGCCTGTGGGAGTGGAGGGGAGGAGGGAGGAGAGGCTGGTATAGGAAGGCAGTACCCCATGGATACTACAGATAGGATCCAGGGTTATGCAAAATTCTGGCGCCAGAACTGTGTATTGGAAAAAGCCCTTACGATTGCGACGGCTCTGAGACAGCGAGCCGTCCGGCTGCGTGGATCTGCGTTCCTGGATGCCCCGGAACCCTCCATATGTATGACCCCTTTCCAAGCGCTGCTGAGATTGGGTGTACGATTTGGGTGTGGTATTTGTAAGGATGGATAAAGACTTTTCCGTTTGTGAGCTGTTTTTCTTTTTGACAAGCTCCTCGTCCATAGAGTGGAAGAGGCCCCGCCCCCCTCAAACGGTAGATCTAAAATGCGCTCCTGGACATCCGGGTTAACTTTGTTGCCCGGAGCAAGGCTGTTCTTTTCATGTCCGTGGCAATACAGATGGTACGGCCTGAGGTATCGCTATGAGCCACTGTGGATTCCATGAGGTCATGCGCCACCAGCTTGGCTTCAGCCAGCCCCGCCTTAAAGCGTGATTGGCTCTGGGCGGGGAGTTTCTGGAGGAAGTCTGCAATTTCCCGCCATAATCTCTGGTTGGCGGCAGCGAGCGTGGCGTGTGCTTGACATAGATGTAAAGAGGCGCCTGAATAGAGTTTCTTGCCATATGCCTCCAAGATCTTCTCCTCCTTGCCTAGCAGCGCCACAGAGGAAGAGGCCGAGGGCGACTGGGGCTTGGAGTATAGTGTTGCAGCATGCAATCACCGAAGAGTGTGGCTGAGGATGGGGCAAGGGGGTATCCCCCTCCACCTGCCTGTACTTGGGACCCGGGCGTTGATTGACCGGCTGGGCCGAGTTGGGTTTCAGCCAGCCCTTCTTGGCCAGGGAGACTACATCGGCCTGCATAGGAATCCTTGATTTGGCTGAACCCCCTCTGCCGGCTGCTCGACCTCGGGTTGGGGGAGGCCCAGGTACACTGCCAGACCAGCAAGACGTTCGTGGAAGGCCTGACTGAGGATGGCATGTCCGGATCCTCCTCCTTATCCATATCCTGCAGATCCGGAGGATCCTGTGGAGGAGGAAGAGTAGTTGGCGCCGGAGGCTGGGGTACAGAGCCCGCGGCCGGAAGCTGAGGAGGTGGCAGAGGCTGTGGTGGAGCACCCTGGGGAGTCGGCTGGATAGCCGGAGGAGGTGGCTGCGCCGGGGCCTGGGCGGAGGCATCTGTGGGGCCTCTAGCATTGCGGGGAGGACTTCACTGATGGCGTCTTTGATGATAACCCCCATCTGAGGTGACTTCATGAGGCCGAGGAACTTCTCGAAGAGCACCTCCTCACTGGCCAAAGAGGGGGCAGGGGGTGCCGACGGGGTAGCGGGGACCTGCTAGACTCGATGCGTACCCTGTCCATATGGACACCAAGGAAAGCTGCCCTGCGCAACTGAGGGGTAGACTGTAGGCCACGTACCTGGTTGAGGGCAGTCCCACCTTGACACTCGTTCTTCACCGAATTCCTGGAATGGCATCGGACGCGTGCCTCTTTCTGGAGCAGTGGCAATTTTGTCCAGCTGCCTGCCACGTGCCTGCGAGGTGGTGCTCAGCCCGCTGAGCCCGGCTTCGTCCAAGACTCTTGCATATGGATCACGAGGCCTGCCCTGCTCCTCAGGCCTAGGCCCGGTAGGTGCGACACCCTCGACCTGAGGGTTGGTAGAGCTGCGTTTAGGGGCCCCCTCTGACATATTGCCGGTATTGGGGCATAACCCCTGGGATGTATTGCCGGTATTAGGGCATAGCCCCTCGGCCGTTGTGCTGGTAAAAGGGCAGAGGCTCTCGGGTGTAGACCCGGTAAAAGAACCTTCCGGTCCATCAACACTTCACCTGGGAGGATCCGACAGTCCCTCGACCTGAAGGCCAGTAGCTGAAGCAGCCTCAGTGCACGTGCCGGTAGAAGGACCTGACCGGTCCCTCCTGCGCGAGAGAGTTCCTGGGAAGGAATCTCCCTTGCAGGGTGCGATGGAGAATATCGGCCCTACCTTGGGCCTGGTTCGATGCTTCACAAAGCTCTTCTGGAAGAGCTCCCTCCACCTGGCTAGTCTGTTATTCAGCGCCTTCCAGGACAGCGAGTCACACTCCGAACATGATTGCCAACCGTGGTCTTGGCCAAGGCAATGTAGGCAGAGGGTGTGGGGGTATGAAGTTGGGAAGAGCCCATCGCAGGATGGACACCTGCTGAACCCTGTAGAAGTTGACATGCGACAGTACCTGATTGATAGATAAGACAAAAAAGACAAAGAGAAGATGTGGCCACATGTGGAATTACATGGCCGAAGCCAAACCCAGGAGCGCTGGTGAATTCGGCCTTTTCCCGTCGATGCGGAAAAGGGGACTGAGGTGTGGCACCAGAAGGCGGAGTCAAGCAGCGCATGCTCCCTGGGCCGCACCCGTGCGCGCCTCTAATTTTAAAGGGGAAGAAGGTTTTTTTCTGGTGTAAAAGGTTCTGTCTCCCGTCCCTTGGAAGGGATGCCCTTACAGTATGGAGGAAAGGGGACAGGAGTAAGAGAATTGGTCTGGGAATTAACCAGAGAGCACAAGTACAGCACAAAAGGGAGATGCACAGATGTAAAATCACACTAGTAGATCAGCTCTATTGGTCCCTTTCTCTGTAAAAGTCAATGGTCCATGGTCAATCGTGAAGATTTTGGGATCCACAACAGAGGCACATGCATTCTCGGTTACTCTTAGGGTCAGTATTTAAATGTAAAACCAAGTATTTTTCTTCAATTGCCCGATTACGGATTGTAGAAGTAACTTCCCCATTGATGATTAATGGTACTGGTTCACCCGCATCTTCTATTAGTGACCCTAAGTCGTTACCCACTTCTTCAGTTACAGCCAGGTCCCCATCGCTAAACTAGCCAACTAGTTAAGGTGCCGGCAGACCAAGTAGTCTCTTCCTCCTAAAGATAGCTTTTTTCTTTGACTTCTTTTGTTTTTGTTGCTTAGTTACTATTGTCGTTGAATTTAATTGCTTTATTGAAGGGGAGTTACACGAGGGAGGGCTTTTGCTACGGACGTCTATCCTGCGTTGTTTAGCACGTTTTGCCAGGCACATTTCCTTCTTGGACATGTAGATGGAAAGATCTACTTTAGTTTCTTTGATAACTTGGCAGTATTGCGGGGTGCTAACCACATCTCAACTAATTTGAGAATTACTAAGGACACAGTTCACCGCAGATGCTTCATCGATTAAACACTCACCCTTTTTCCCCCATTCATTGCAGCCGGCAGTCAATTGATGAAATGGTCCTACCTTGTGCGTGTACCTCTTCCAAAATAACGCTGCATAGTTTCTGGAGAATTTTGACTGCAAAATGAACCACTCCTGAAGACATTTTAGTAGTATCAATCGGGTCAGTTCCCACACTGCTAGTGGTTCTATTTAGCCGGCATTCCTCATTGGTTGCCACCCCCGCAATCAAATCAGAATGTAAATTGGGACTAGCGGAGATTCGCTGCATCGATCCCCGAGTAGTGGTAGACACAGGAGGGGCTGTAGACAAAATTCCCTTGTTAGGGGGGATTATGATTCGTAATGCTTCTGGGTGAGTACGATTTATCCAATCTTGCCACAGCGGCACCCTGTAATGAGTAACAGAAAGCCACGAGAGTTCATGTCACTTGCATTGCCCCCCAAACAGCATTTTGCCCGCCCTAACAGGTGTTATCAATGTTATTGCCCTTGTGCTCTGGGTAGAAAAAGCAGTTATTTTTCCTGAGGCTGGCCCCTTAGTTTGTTTACTTGAAGTTACACCTTCATCAGATATTGTAAGATTACTTTCTTTGGCCTTTCGTTCTTTTACAGTCCCTCCGTAGCAAACACCACCTTTGCAGTACGACTTGCCTTATAGTTTTGTGTCTTGTTTACCACTATTTCTGGCATAATTCCAACGTGGTTAATAAACACCGGGGGATACACTGCCTTGATACTTGCAGATTCAACAGCTCAGACAAGGGAGGATCAAGGTGCAAGCCATATCTCCAGTGTAAAGCGCTGTATTCAGTTACCAATAGTGCAGTACCAGTGGCGTCAATTAGTAGGACAGTGGGGAGGATATGTCAATGTTCCTCGCTACTCGAATTTCAGCAATACTTAAGTAAGAAACATCAGTCTGGTGTATTACAGCATCATGCAGCAGTGACCACCAAACCCAAGCTGTGCGAGTCATTTCTTCTCAGAACAGAGACTTAAACATCTTTAAGATAGAGCGACACAACACATATCTGGTTACCTTTTGTTAGCACTAAAACAGTTCAAATCCCGGATTCCTCCAGTCACCACTGCACTCGCAGCTCCAAGCCTCCAAACAATTGAAGCCCGCGCTTTGCGCAGGCTGATGATTATATAGAGGCTTCCGGGAGTTAAAGGTCTAGCTACTGGAGCGTGAATTGAGGCCATCCAAACAGAAGAGAAGACACTGTCTGCTCATGTCTGCTTCCACACGAAACACTTGGAGACCACACTCCATTACCTGATGGGCCTACTCCAACAGGGGAGGGTCACGAGACAAAGAAGGCGGTTGGTAGGATGGGCGTTGAAGAAAATGGAGACAGTAACCCTAATTCATGGCCTGTAGGACCGAAGCGGCCGAGGTGGTTAGATACCACTGGGACAGCCTCTTGCCCACTGGCATTAGAAGAGCAAAGTCAATTTCACGCCGGCTTTGCACTTAGAACAGCTAAAAGACCAGTGGAGTAGGCAAAACCTCCCTCCCAGCGCTCCATGACCTTCTCCTCGTGTGGGCAGGCCAACGCTGCTGTTAGTTGCTGAGGGGCACCTGACCTTTGCCACAGTGGGTACATTAGGGGTAGTTGCTAAAAGAATAGCTTTTAGGAGCAGACGTGGACAGCTGCTGAACCACTTGACCCAAGGACTTGGCTGAAATCTGAAACTTCTGCAAAGAGTCGAGAGCCTTGACCCAAAAATACCAATGCCAAGAACATTTATGGAAGTTTAGAGTGGACATTGGGAGGAAATCCAGAGGTCAGCTTCCAGGAGTGCCTCTTTAGAATCTAACTTGTGCCTATAGCATGAGCCACACGATATGCTGTGTCAAGGTCACATTGCAACATCTGGCAGGCAATTTGATCTCTGCCTTCTCCCCTAACGTCCAGTGTTAATGCGGACGACACGTAGCTCTCCATAAAGCGTCCCCCTCTTCCTCTTCTCATTCCTGACTGTTTGTCTGCTATTCAGGCATGGTGCACTGCTAACGCTCACTGCCTTCATGCCACTAAGGCTGAGATCCTTCTCATTGGGACCTCAGCTCCCTCCTTCCCTGCTACATGCTGGCCACCTTCCATGGGCACCCTGCTCCCACCCTCATGTTAGGCAAAAAACCTTGGTGTCATCTTCGACTCATCTCTCTCCTCTCCTCACATCACATCACAGACCCTGCAAAGAAGGCCCACCCCCAGAAACTCAATGACTCCAGAGCCCTGGTCCTCTCCAGGCTGGACTACTGTAATAGCCTCTTCCTCAATCTGCCTAACTCCTCCCTTCGCCCCCTTCAACTAATCAAGAATAGGACTGCAAGACTTATCCTCGGCCTCAAGCCCAGGGACCGCATCTCTCCAGCACCAAAATCTCTCCACTTCCTCCAAGTTGCTGCAAGGAAGAACTATAAGACCCTCTCAGATGCTTTTCCAAGCAGAGAGTGTGGAGTAGATCCCTCTCATCTGCAGGTGCAGCCCTCTGAATCGCCTCCCGGCCCCTCTCAGACTTGAGCCGGATCTCCTCAAGTTCCGGAAGCTTCGCAAGAAACTCTTACTATTCCTCTTTCCATCTCCCCTGCTAACGTCCCCCTCAGCCTCTGTGAATGGCTGCCTGGTTCTTTCAGATTCTTACAGGGCCCCACGCCCTCCTCGACCAATCTACCCCTGCACTTGGTCGCCCCTGTACCCCCCCCCACATTCCCCCAACCTACACTTGGGCTCCCACCCCCTGCACTTGCCTGGCTGGGCCTTTAACCCCTTCATCCCTTCCAGCCCCGTCCCTCGCACTTAGCATGTGGATCTTCTCTCCCCTACATTCTCTGCATTCCCCTGGCACTGTCCACCTGACATCCCCTGGCACTTGCTTAACCCTTGGCCCTTCCACCCTGACCAGCACTTCCTCCCCTCCCCGGAACTTCTTGTTACTGCACTTACATGATCCCAATGCCTTGAAACACATTATCCATTGGCACATTATAAAAACCCAATAAATAAAATAAACTGCACCAGAGATGACAGTCCGAACAGTATTATTAGCCACGGCACAAGTATAGTTAGCAGCCCTTTGCTGCTTCCTCCTGCTGTCATTGGGCGACCTGTCGGGTCTCTGCGCACTGCGGTCTCGAAACCCATTGAAGCCGGTGAAAGCGCAGAGTTTAATTCGGTCCAGCCCTGAGACCGAGGGAAGGACTTCTGCCCAGGCCTTGTCAGGATGGCCAAGGACCTAGCCGTTTAAGTGGAGGTGGTGTTCTTTGCCAACTTGTCATCGACTGACTAATTATAGAGATTCACGCCCTAAAAGGGAAGATCCAAGATCCGCTCTTGAACATCAGACGAAAATGTAGTGGTATGCATCCACGCCGTTCTACTCATCTCGACACCCAGGCACAGCCCTCTGCAGGCCGTATGGATGTGGGCGACCTAAGAGTCCATGAGGTCTTGCGCAATTGCGTGGGCATCCGCAAGACCAGCCTTGAAGGAGGATTGCCTCTCCAGAGGGAGGTCAGGCAGAAATTCTTGAGCTCCCGCCACAGCTTCTGGTTAGTCACAGCTAAAAGGGCGTCAGCATTGGCTTGCTGCAGATGCAGCCCTGATATGGCATAGCAACGTTTGCCAAAAGACTCAAGGACATTGTCCTCCTGGAATTGACAACTGGAGGTTGCTACTGAGGAGTAAGTCGACGAAGATGATGATGATTTAGAATAGAGCGAGGCCACAACCACCAAAGAAGGCAGTTGAGGTTGGGAGGACTGGCTCCCCGTTCGTCAGCCTGAACCCGTTTTCCAACTTCTTGTTCATCTGGGAGTTGGGCCCTGAGATTCTCCCAGATCTTTTTTGCCACCTGCAGGACTTCTTTCTGGAGAGGGATGCCAGAAGGATCGTGGTGCACGTGCCCAAAACCTCTGCTAGCATGCCCGACTCCTGGGGGGCTTCCTCGGGAAGAGGAACCCCAAGGACTCTGCCAGGCCATGAGGGCAGTCATGAAAGGCCTCAACATATGCCGAGGGTTCATCGTCCTGGGTGTCATCGTTGCCATCGTCACCAGGGAGACAGGTGCTGCAAGGGTCCCCCCTCGGTCCGGAGCTGAAGACCGGTGCAATGGCTGTTGAGGGGGAGGCATTGGTGGTACAGGAGGCGGCAGAGGGGTCTGACCAACCGGTAAGGCCTGGACCAGGGGTGGGACAGACACTGGCACCTGCAGCGCTGCAGGAACAGGCAGAGGGTCCAGAGGAGGAGGCACCACCTGCGGGACGACCTCCTTCACTATATCCTTGAGGAGCCCAGTCATATGTGGAGAACGCATGGGGAGGAGGAGGAAGCACTCGAAGAAGCGTTCCTCACTAGCTGCTGGGTCCCTAGAGGGCCGGCCCTCTGAAGCGCTGGGTCTCCGCTCCTGATCAAAGAGCTGAGGCGTGAGAGGCGTCTAGCCATAAGGCTCCGATGGGTAGATGTACCCCTGAGGAGACCAGACACCTGTACCATACAGTCCACCGCCGCTTTCAGAGGTAATGGGACTGGAACCTTCTTGCAAGGCCATATCGATAGGCGAGAGGTCGCCGGTCTAGCAGGCTCTGCCAGGTGCCTATCCTGTATTTTGGGCCCCTGTGCCACACCAGGGAAGGGTGGGTGCGAGGGCCCTGAGCCACATGCAGGCTCACACATGGGAGGACGCGCCTTGGGTCCTGAAACCGAAACAGAAGCGGCGACCTCAGTGATCACTCGGGTAGGCGCTGAGCCCTCAGCTGGCTGGTCGGTAGTCGAATCGTCCTGACTCACGACCTTGGAGCCGGCTCCGGTTTTGTGCCCTTGTCACCTGCGCCGGTGGTCCTGCTGGATTGTGCCTTTACCCCTTGGGGTTAAATAAGAGGCTGAACTTGGTTGCCCTTCCGAGGACAGCCTAGTAGGGCCCCTGAGCCCCTCGACTTGGTAGCCTTGACTGCTTCAGGTCTGCCCACAAAACGCCCAGAAGAGAACCTGAGCCCCTTGGCTAGGGAGCCGGTAGCGTTAGAGGCATTGGGCCTGCCAGAACCTGAATCCAGGGAACCCTTGCCCGTGGGAATCCCTGGGAAGGCGTCACAGCACTGAGGAGCTGTATTAAACAAAAGGCGAGCATTATCCTGACGAGAGGTCCTAGAGATGAAGTCTTTAAGGTGCACTGGCAGAAAAGTGTGGAAGCTCTCCCTCCAATGTGACAACTTATACTTCAATGCCCAATGACCGAGAGTGCTGAAAGCTTCACGTGTCCCAGCGGTGGTTGGGCCCCCGGCAATTAAGACTGAGCACATGCGGTCTGAGGTCGGGAACGAGCGGTCACAGCACGCACATCTCGTGAATCCTCCAGCAGCCGACATGTGCAGGGGGAGGCAAGGCACTGGAGGAAGGTGAAGAAGTTTTATAAACCAAGACAGCGGGGAGCACGCAGAAAGTTAAAAAGTCTCAGCACCTAGCTGCCAGGTCCAATACCGTCCGTGCAGAAAAAGCAACTGAGGTGAGGTGCCCGAGGGCGAGTCCTCGGGGGGCGTTCCCACACCTCGTGCAGCGCCCCTGCATGCTATACTAAATTTGAAGGGGAAGCTCAATTTTTCACTGCCAAAAGGTTCCAGTACCGTCCGCATGTTGGGGGACGCCCACAAGGATGGAGGAAAGGGACGGGACGTACGAGTATTTATTCCACCATAAATGGGACACTTATCTGCTCTTTGGCACTCTCAGAGAAAAACAAAATTGGTATGGCCCCCAATAGGGTCTGTAGACCTGCATCATCATTAGTACCATGTATAACATTTCATAAAATTGCACAAAGACGTCATTGGTACCCTGGTCAGAGTACAGCATCTGTCGGGACACAATCTTGCACCCGACTCATATAGGATGGTTAAACTTCTCAACTTCCATCCATACTAGATGGACAACACCCTGCCCGGTCAGTCCCCTCTCCCATATCTCCTTGCCAAAGTCAGCTTTGCAAAGTACTTCACCTTGCGGTCTGCATACCACCTGAATTCCTCCAGTTGCGCTTTAATGTCAACCAGAGTAGCGTGGGCAGGTGTAGAAGTGAATGCTCTACAAGTTTTTCAGTGCACCCTCACTAAGGGCTAGATCGCGACGGATACTTTTAATCATGCTGAATTCCCTAGACATTGCCACCCCCCTTCTAAAACCTTGAATGGTTGCCAGAGCGTGCCTTGTGTTACTGCATTATCATCATTGGTTTGGAAAAAGACACGAATATCCTCCTCTACATTGGTTTGGAAAAAGACACGAATATCCTCCTCTACACTAGTTCGGAACACCCGTGTGTGCCCCTCAATTCAAAGGTATCTTCACTGTAAGCTTCTCTGCAGAGAATAGCAGACCCCAAAGGCCACTGGAGCATTGCATTTCTGTCAGCCAGTCAAGGGTGGTCACAATGGTGTGCATGACATTGCACACCACAAGTTACGGATAATCAACTGCAGGCAAAGCGGCTCATGGATGCCCCCCGGCGCCTTCCTTCAGCAATATTATCAGTGGAGAACTCGACATCTACTTGGTTCTCTGCTTCCCCCAGCTGCACCTAAAGTGGGGAGAGATGCAGCCAGCAAAACTCTGGCCTCCGTCAGCATGTTGGAGAAGCAGGACCCACACCTTACCCTGCCGCAGCTGCTCCCGACCTCCTGTGACACCGCTGTCAGCAATCGCAGGGAACACCAAGTCGATCAATATGTGTATACAGCGCCTCCCACCAGTGCCGGCAGCGCCCTTCTCTCCTGCTCCAAGACCGCTCTACCACGGCTGCAGGCTCACAGAGTTGCACACAGTCCTGGTCCGCTCACCAGCATAATGAGCAGCAGGAACAGGACTGCACGCTTTCACCGAATGCTGAAGCAACTCCTACTCTCGCTGCGCAGCCTACCGCGCATAGAGTGCGGATTCACTCACAATCAGATGTCACAGACATTTCAAAGTCCGATGGTTGAAGCAGAGCTTCCGACGTCAGATCAGTCACTTTCCAGTAACCGAGCACACCATTAAAATGCGGTGATCTCCGAGGCTTAAGAAAGTGCAGCCATCTAGCAGGCTTCCCAGGTGTTCCCCCACCCCCTTCCCAGGTGTTTTCTTGATTATTTTCTTCTACTCAATAGGTCATATGTAAATGGTCTCTGCTTATACTTTGAACTAAGTTCTTTAGGGGACTGTTGGCTTCCTTGTCCTCTTTCTTAGAGATTATCTGTGCCCTGCTTAAGTTCCATCCCTGTCTCTTGTAGGACTCCTGACCCCCTTTGTCTATGATTCTCCTCTCCAGAATCAAATCCCAATTATAGTTCACCTCTTTGTGGGGTTCTCATTCAATTATATTTATCTTCCTGACCTCATGGGTCTTAACTCCCCAAATTTCTCTCTTAAGTTTCTAGCCTTTCTTATCGAGTTATGGTTGACCTTTCGCTTTTCCCAAGGTACTACGATTCCAACTCTATTTCTCTTCCACTCGTTTTTGTGTTTCTCTTCATTAATATAGTTGTGATTCATCTGCTTATTTCCAATTCTTTGCCCATTAGTACTGGGACTAGTCTTGTTTAACTTACACAGAGTCCCTTTTAACTTTACGGTATTCCCGCTCCCCGTATTACCTTCTGTCTTCAGGGGTAACGTTGCCCGTGCTTGTAGGACTTTGCATTTGCTGTTGTCTTCTTGGTAGCTCTGCATTTCACTTTCTTCAACGCCCGTTTCATATGCATCCCATTCTCGCCTTGTGGATACAACTGTTGCCAGGACCCACTTCAGGAGTTGGCTCCTCCCACTGGTGGGGTTGGTGTTGTGTGGGCCAGCTGCTCACCGATTGCTGCATGTTCAAGTCAAAACCGAACTCTCGGTTCCAACTTTCTTGGATTTTGCGGCTCTGGCTTACGAGGGCTCTGCGTTCCGTGACAGCTCTGCCTCCTTCTGTTCCGTTGCATACAGGGGACTTCCCATGGTATTCTCGGCTTTCCACCTTCTCTCTGCGTTCCGCCTCCTCTTGCAGGTTATTTGGCTTGTCATGCTTTTTCAGCATCCTCTGCACAAGGCATTGGAGACTGATTTAAAGGGATAGCCTCAGTTTCTTGTTGTTAATATAGGTTCACTTTATCTTCATGAAACTGATAACGTTCTGGTATATTATGTAAGCCATCACTTGGAGGGCATCATGGATCTCCTCATGGGAACGGGAGTCCTTGTCCCCAATAAGGGAGTCTCTCCCAGTGAGGTCCCCCTTGCCTCTACTCCCAGGGAGGTTGTTGCAGAGCAGGCTCACCTCCCTAGTTTCACGGGGCGGGGCAACCCATTGGTGAGAAGGGACGCATTCCCTCAATTGATCACAACATACAAAGGTGTAAAGGCTGAGAAACCTACACTGAGTGAGAGTATCTGTAGATGGAAGCAGAGCAGAAAGGGCATAGCACTTTGGAGCAGCAAGACCATGGAGAAAGAGAGGAGGAGAGTAAGCAGGAGAGGAGAAGTGGAGGAGAGGGACATAGTGCAAGAAGGAGATTGGAAAGACCTTAGGAGAGATGGAAGGGGGTGAGGAGAAGAGGAGTGAGATAAGAGTGTGACCAAGCGTGGAGGAAGAGAAATGAGCAGAGAAAGGACTAACACCCTGAGAGGAAGAGGTTGTAGAGAAGTATTGTACAATAGGTAGCTGGATGAGAAAGGCGGAATCGAAGGCCTGGAGAAGGGTTAGAAGGAAGCAACAGCCCAAGAGGAGGGAGAAAGAGTGAAAAGCTAAAATTGGATGTAAAGAGAGTTCAACTGATTCTAGACTTCGAGCAGGAGGTAAAAGGAGACATAACCGTGAAGGAGAGATGAGAGAGCAAAGGGGGCTAGGAGAAAAATGAGACATCCTGCACAGAAAAGAAGATGTTTACAGGATGCCTACTACTCGGTCTGCCAACGGCACCTCAGAGCCTGTGTCACACCATTTCAGGCTCAGAGAGGTCTGATGCAGCTTCACCCAATGATCGAACTTTCATTGGTGAATCAGAGCGTCATTAACCCTGATAGATGGAATTGTCAACAAGGAGACCAACGTCTTGACCAAGTGACGGAGGAGCAAGCCAAGAACAAGTGCAGAGAAAATTCCAAAGATTGAGTAGCTTTTTACTTGACTGCCAGCATGAAGAGCCCAAGGGAATGCACGGTTGTCCCACTCCAGGCCGCGAGGGCCTGATCCATGCTGGGTTTTCAGGATAACCCTCATTAACATTCATGAGGTAAATTTGCATACAATGATTCTTAATGTGTGCACATTTTTCCTAATGAATAATGAGGAATATCCAGGATTCTGGCCTTCGTACCCAGAGTTGGACAACCCTGTAATAGAGAGACAGACTGGCCAACAATGGTCCTTAAACAAGCTGGAATTGTTCATCCTTGGTTTCTCTGCCTATCCCACAATAGTAATTGAAGTTTGCAGTCGACCCTAAACCTTTAGCATACTGCTGTTGTAAAATAAACCTTGTTCTATGGCACTGAGTCTCGAGTTGTCTCTTGATCCTTTGCCTTTGACATGGCCAACAGCAAAGCTTAAAGAATGCCAGCAGAGAAGCTCCAAACCTGGCACCTCAACCTTTGAAGAGAAAGGTATGACGGTTCAGACTTGCAAGGTTCAGACAACGCACTAGACTCTTAATCCTGCCTATAACAGAAGGTCTTTTGTCTTCTGAAATTTCCACTGAGGTTACAATCAACTACTTAGGCAGTTCAGCATACAGAAACGGCAATGTCCAAACCAAAGCCATGAGGAACATGCTCATCTAGTGCCTCTCTAGCGCTCTAAGGACCACAGTTATCAGAAGGACCAGCAGGAAAGGAAATACACGAGGGAAACACCATTCCACAACCAAGGGATCTACCAAGCAACCCTCCAGAGAAACTCACTACAAAAGAACAAGACAAACTAAGTTCTTTCAGGTGGTAAACAGATAATCTAGGAGTGAACACTATATCGCCAAAATAGCAACTGCAAACCTCCTGATTCAGTTTCCCCTCATGAAAGGTCACTTCCTGCCTGCTCAGTGCCTTCCCAAGGTAATTGCCCTTGCCTGCAGATGATTCACCACAAAAGAGCTGTTCTCTCAGCACCCAGAATCAAATGGAAATGGCCTCCCTCCACAATGGAGAACAAAAGTCATCCCTCTTGTTGAAGTAATGCAAGACAGTGGGAAGTAATGCAAGACAGTGGGAAGTAATGCAAGACAGTGGTGTCATTTGTCAGGACCTGCAGTGATATATATGGAACGTATAAAAATGCCATTCTAAAGGCTAAGAAAGATATGTTTAATGATAGAATCTCAAAGGCCACTTCCAATACTAAAGAACTGTTCAAAATCCTAAGAGAACAGGAATGCCCCAAGGCACCCGATAAAGAACCACTAGTAAAGGACAAGGAATGGTGTACATCGATCCAGAAGGCTAGGACAGATAAACTAGAAAGAATTTAAAAAGGCATCAAGGAAAAAAAGATTTTTAACAAGTTAACAGAAAATGATCATAAGGAATTAATCAGAAAAAACAACACACAGCAAGAATGTAGCTTTACAACCATTACAGAAGCAGAGTTGGAAAATGTCATCGGGCAACTAAAAACCACCAGCTGCAAGGGGGGACACCTGCTCTGCTATTATAATCAGAGTGCGAAGACACGTTAATAATGGCACTAACACAATTTCACCTCTTTCACACAGCCAATTACCAGCAGACTTGAACAAAAAGCGTGTATACCACCGATCTATGCCCCCGTACTCCAATGAACTATAGACCAATCACAAATACTGCGTTCCTCCTCAAGATACTCGATAGAGTTGCGTATAATCAAATTTCCTCCCATTTGAACAACCATCAGATTCTAAACAAATTTCAATCAGGTTTCAGAGAACATCATGGGACTGAGACAGCTCTACTTAACCTAAAATCTAAACTTCTGGCATCCATGGATGTAGGTCAAGCATCTCTACTAATGGCCCTAGATCTCTCCGCTGCCTTTGAATTTGGTGGATCATACTATACTGATCAACAGGCTGAGAGAGGTTGACACCTTTTCAGAGCAGGCCATGCAATGGATTGCATAATTTCTGACTGAAATGCAGGGTAGTGTGGCCAGCAGGGAAGCCTAGGCTGTTCCAGTAACCTTAGAGTATGGTACCACAGGGAGCATGTGTGTCCCCATCTATATATCACCTTCGTGGTTCCCTTCTTTAACATGCTGGAACATAAAGGCATCGTGTTTTCTAACTAAGCAGATGATACACAGTGCGTCATACTGCTTACAGGGTGTTACAGTACTGATGAAATCCAGATCAACAAAGTATATGATTACATCCAGATTTCAATGCGTTAGCATTGAATAATGTAAAAACAGAACTTATGGTGATAGGAACTAGCAAGAAACTCGCGAAGTTGGGATCCCCATTTAATAGCATAGCTTTAACATTGCAGACTGTAAAATCAAGGTGCTAAAGAAAATCGAAATCTTGGGCATCACATTGGATCAGAATTGAACCATGAGACCCCAAGTAAGTAGCCTTGGAAGACAAACAATTCAATCAACAGACAGATCTGTTAGTGACACTTGATGTGGTTTCACTATACACAAAAATTCCACAGCAAGCTACTGCTGAAATGATAGAAGAATTGTTACTATCCAAACAAACAAGAGGTGTCACTCCAAATTCATTCATTTTATGGTGCACGGAAATGGCACTCACAGAGAACTATTTCCAGTTCATTTATAAATTCTGTAAACAAATACACGGCACAGCAATAGACTCATCAGTAGCGCCCACCCTTGCTAATCTGTATGTAGAAACATTAGAAACCAATAACATCCTAACAGGTACAAATCCCTTTTCTGAACAGATTATACAATGGAAATGCTATATAGACGATGCGTTGCTTCTCTGGCGTGACAACGAGACAAGTCTCAACGTTTTATTCACCTGGATGAATACATTGAACCCTTTTTTTACAACTTACCTTAACTAGTAGTCACACACAAGTGAATTTTCTAGATGTCACATTCTATAGTGATATTCACACAGGCAAGTTAAAATTGAAACCATTTCACAAACCAACAGACACAAATTCATTACTTTCTTTTGACAGTTTTCATCCAAGACACATACGTGAAAATCTCCCAATCGGTCAGTACCTGAGACTGAAAATAAATAGTACCAACCGTGAGGAATTTGTAAAAGAAGGAAATTTGCTTTCTACAAATCTATTCAAACAAGGCTACCCACAGAAATGCGTGAAGAATGCTTTCAAAAGGGCACACAACAATCACAGAGAGACTTTACTCGAGTAAAAACCCCAAACTATTGAATCGGGAAAAAAGGTTTTTGTAAGTACTTCCAATGCCATGTCCAACCAGATACAACAAATAGTCAAGAAAAATTGGCATATTCTATCGAAAGGCAAAAATTCAGTTCTCCCACCCAGATGTGTTTTTAAGAGAAGTAAAAACTTAAAAAAATTGGTATCTAAGAACAATGCATCCGTATCTAAGGTAGTGCAGAAGACTATCACAGAACTATGGGAGTTAGAAAAACTTAAAGGACATAATCCCTGTGGGAATTGTAAATGTTGTAAACAAACCAGCAAAACTACAACACTAGACCTAGGCCCTAAAACGCTGTGGCAACAAAGATCATTAACTAATTGAAATACATGGCTAGGGGCATGCAGAGAGGACGTGCAGCTCATGAGCTCTGCTAATCCCGGTGGAGAAAGCAGCCAAAAACCTCTGCGAGAGCGACTGAAGCGGATGCGGAAAGAAGCCCACAAGATGGCTCCGGACAGTGCTGTATGATCGGGGGGGTGGGTGGGGACAAACTCAACTCAGTTGAGACCACGGGAGACCAAAGAAGCAGCCAAACAACGATCTGCGGGAGACTTGTAGAAGAGTGACAGTCCGACAGAGCGCGGTAAGAGCAGTTTGCCGCAGCGAACACACAAGCTGCGTGGTGCACAGTGATACACTACACGGCTACGAAGCGCCGGTGGAGCCGACACCACCATAGCAGCCCCGGCTCTCCCGCATGACATTGTGCATAAAAATAAAATCAAAGCCAGAAGCTGCGTAATGCAGAGCGTTACACTACGCGGCTGTAAAGTGCCAGTGGAGCCGACATCATCATAGTAGCTCCCGCTCTGCCACGTGACAATCTGCATTATAAATAAAACAAAGTCAGAAGAGACCCCGCTCGTCCAAGAACACACTCGGCCACTCTGAATCAACATCCTATTAGGAGCCCTACAACACCGGACAGACCCGTTTGTGGGGATATCCCAGCAGGCCTCCTCTCCATAAACATCAATGAACGCTCATATTAATTAGGAGGCTACCAAAAAGCGCAAGAAGCAGACTACCAGATCCTCCAGATAAGGTCCACAAAGCTGTCCACTGCAGATAGAAAGACTATAGCACCGAGGTGAGCCCATACAGTTGGGAAGAGGAGGGCCTGGTAAGTGCAGATGACCAACGGAAAGGAGAAATAAAGCCAGAGATTGCAGCGCAGCACCCACCATACAGGCAGAGCACCCACTGCCCAGCAGGGCACAACGCATTATAAACTCTGGGCTCTGTAGACATTCAGTGGAACTTGAAGGCAACCTGAAAGAGTAAGCAGAGATGGAACATAGCTGAGTGCTGAACACACACAAACAGCCTACCGAAGCGCCAGACACCAGGCAGAAAAGCATTAAACTGCCGAGACACCTAAAATTAGACTGCAACGAATGAATCCTTGGAAAAACACTTAACTGTCCAAGTCTCCCCTCAATATCGCAGGTTCTGAAGCACCGTTATTGAAGGACTGGTCAAACACAGCTGCAAATACGATTTCTGAGACCCAGAAGCTGAGACCAGCACCCTGTAGGGGACACGATCATCGTAACAGTGATAACCAATGCTGACCCCTGAAGCAGCAGGAACAGACAAAACTCCAAACGCCGGAAGGGAGGAGGAAGGCAGCAGCACTACCAAAACAAGCGACAATGGACACCTACACGAAGAAAAGAACATCCAAGACAGACCCCCACACTATGCCCGGAACCGCAAGATAGCAATGACTGAGAAAACCGACACAATGCTGACAAAAACAAGATACTGGATGCAATTGCAGCCATGCAGACCTCTATGGAAACTCACAAGGGGAGATGAAATGTGACATGAGCCTCCGACGCCAAGATATGCGCAACCTTGCTGGCAGAGTGGGAGAAACAGAAAAAACACTAGAGGAAACAACATCAATGACCAAGGAACTTAAAAAGACAGTCCAGGAGCTGACAACCAAGCTGGCACTGCTACAAGACAGAGCAGAGGGGGCAGAAGGAAGAGCGCGTAGAAGCAACATTAGAATCATAGGCCTACCAGAGGACACAGAATGGAGAGACTGTTGGAATATCGAAAAATCTGCTCCTCCATGAAATAAGACCAGGAGCCCTGTCACAAGGGTTCACAGTAGAACGAGCCCACTGCACCCTCACGAGGAAACCCCTTCCAAATCCCCCTCCCCCAGGCTAATCATTGCAAAAATCCTCAACTACCGAGATAAAGAAAAAATCCTTGCCTTCTCCAGATCAGGCGGAATAATTCAAAGAGGCTCCGCAACCCTGGCAATCTATCCAGACTATATAATACAAGTCCAGAGAACAGAAGCACAATTTATACCCACTAAAGAAAGACTCAGCCGACAAGGAATTAACTACATGCTTCTCTACCCAGTAAAACTGAAAATAATCCACAAAGGGAAATCACTGTTCTTCGAGACGCCAGAAGCGATAAACGACTGAATGGACGAACAAAACCTAGGAGAGGCCTCACAGGAATCAGACAAAGATCGCTGCAACAAATGAAGTAAGCAGCAAAGTGAAAAAACAAAAAAGAAAAATTTTGATCATTTCACCTGTCGACCTTTTGGTGTCGACCATTTGTCCTGTCGACCATTTAGATTCGATCATTTGTCCTACAACCCTGTCAGGGCATGTCCCAATCGCACGGAATATATGCCGTAAGGCTGCTATATATTCTCGAGACCAGGGTGCCCTCACCCTGCGACAATCACCCCTTGCAGCAATGTTCACTTGGGGGGCTATTGGGGGAACGAGGGGAACAGTGCCTTAAACATATGTCACACCCGGAAGTATATGAAAATATCCAGAGCAGAGCTCTCCCCTTTATCTTTTGACTGTTGTAGAGAGAGAAACACATCAATGAAAGTCTCCAAAGGTGGCAACGCCCAGCATCTCAACCCACAGCAAATAAGGAAAGCTTAATGTGAAGAATGTGTTACCTATTGTGATGATTTACGGGATCTCCTCAATTCTCTCCAGAGGGGAGCCCCTTCCTTGTGAGGCTAGGGAGGCGAGCATGCTTTGCATAATTCCCCCTAGTGGTGGTGGTCAGTAGGACCTCACAGGGAGAGACTCACTCTTGAGGAAAAGGACTCAGTTCCGTGAAGGAACTCCCCTTTCACCACTTTCATATGAACCATCACTGCCTCAGAAGACACAACCTGAACAGACCACTGTGCACTATTGTGATACCACTTTCAATATTAGAGTCTAACACAAATCCATGGAGGAGGAGAAGACAGGAGGAGTAATGATGATCGCTCCCCTGTGACGAATAGGGAATACTGTGAAGAGTTGGAACTACGGAGTAAAATAAAAGAGAAGGACAACAAACCTTCACTGGGGAGGACTCAGCTAAGGTGCATAAAAACCAAAGAAGGACTTGCATTAGAAAGTTGTGTTCACTAAAAAGGTGAAGCCTGAGAACTTCGAACCTGACAGAGAAAGTCAGGTTGAGAGGACGTGGAGAGGAAAGAAGGAAAGAGGTGCAGGAGCCAACAGGGAGCTGACTCGAGTGTGTGGCAAGCATTGCCAGGTGGTGGTGTTAACTCAAGGAGGTGGGCCCCATCATCCGATAACGCAGAGACCATTCAGGAAGAGACACCGTGGAGCCGAAGCAGATAAGGAAAGGAAGACGCTGGCAGCGTTTCACGAGACATGATCCCCGACCCCACAGGAAGAACCAGTGACGCCAACCCGACAAGTTAGAGGCATAGGAAACGGCGCGACAGCCAGGAGGGGCCACAGGCTGATGCTAAACAGCAGAGAGTATCATGAATATCGAAAGACTCATACTTGTCCTAGTACCTGTAACAGTAGTAAAGAGCATAACGAATACTGAGGGACTCATCACCTGCAGAACCGAGACCAGGTGAGTTCTAGTGTATTTGCCACCCACAAAAGTCATTTAAATTAGGCCCAACAACTCCTCTGTGTGTGTGTCCTCCATAGTGCTCCTGCGCACGTGTGAGTTCCCCTTCCCGAGCCTTCAATCTGGCCCTGGTCCCTCCTCCTTCCCACCCCCTCACCTGATTGGCTGTCGCTCCCTTTTCACACTTCCTCCTGGGGCAGCCCTCTGCCCTTGCAGCCCAGCGGCTAAGGGCCCTAGACAAAGGGCGACTTCTGAATTAGCGGCTCCAGTCAGTGCCTGCAGGTGTCAGCAGGGGAGGACGGGTGCCTGCCACAGACACTCTCCATTTCAAACCACTGTTCCGCCTACCTGTGGCACTTCCAGGTAGCTGCACGGCCTTCTGCCTAGCTAGCCCTGAACCACTACTGCAGGCAACCGACAGTGGCTGCGTTGTCATCTCGCCAAGCCAGCCATTGCTGCAGGCCACAGCACTCTGACATAGCCCACGACGGGTAGGCTGCCGTCAGCCAGCATCGGCAGATCGGGTGGGAACAATCTATTCTATCTGCGGCGTGCACTGACGCCATCGTGCAGGCCTCTTGCACCATACTGCATTGTGAAGCTTGGGCCTCTCTCCCACTATACCGGATCCTTTCAAGTGGGGGCCCCTGTATTTTGAAAATGCACTGAAACTGCTTTAAACTGCATTTTAAATTGCATCTGAGGTTGCATTTGGAGCTTGGGCCTCTCTCCCACTGTACAGGACCCTTCCAAGTGTGCACCCTGTAGTTTGAAAGTGCACTGAAACTGCTTTAAACTGAATTTGAAATTGCATTTGAAATAGCATTTGAAACTTAGGCCTGTCTACCACTATACAGGACCCTTTCAAGTGTGTCCCCTGCAGTTTGAAAGTGCACTGAAACTGCTTAAACTGCATTTGAAATTGCATTTGACGCTTAGGCCTCTCTCCCACTGTGCAGGGCCCATGCAGGTGTGCCCCTATATTCCGAATGTGCACTGAACTGCTTTAACTGAATTTGAACTGCATTTGAAGTTGCGTTTGAAGTTTAGGCCTCTCTCCCACTATACAGGACTCGAATATCTCAGCGTGATCTCCTGTAGTGTGCTGCACTCTGGGGCCTGGGCCTCCCCACCTCAATGCAGGACTCTCAGGTCCAAGCTTCTCTCCTGTATCGACGTGCAGTGTGAAAGAAACAACTCTGGGTGTCCCCACCTCCATCTCGTGGCTTGGACCTGACACACTGTGGGGCCGGAGCCTCTCCCGCTGTCCAGGTGCTCAAGCCTAGGTGTTTGATTGCTGCCAGCCTTGAACCTTTCTCTTGATATCTAGGCGTCAATTGGGCGTTAATTACCACCTACGGCCCTTAAACCTTGGCCTCGCCTGTCACCCAGGCATCAACCTGGTGCTTGATCACCCCCTGCCATCTGCAAAGCCAAGACCCCCTCCTGATAGATTGATGTCCCAGTCTTGATCGCTGCCTGCCTTTCAGAGTCGAGCCTACCCGATGCTGTCCAGGGATCAGTGGTCAGGCTCTTTGGTTGCGTTTGGCTGCCGCCGAGCCCTGCATCGTTTCAGACCTCTGGTGCCCCACACCCAAGAATACAATCTCATTGTGGACCACCTGTAGAATTCTAGACTTCCCACCTTGTCCCTCAGTCGTCTGGGTATGGTCGGTGGCTCCTACAGCTGAATCCTGGGGACCGGACACCTAGGACATCTAGCAAGCACCTAAGCCAGAAACTACTACCATAATCCCCTGCCAGTCACCTCCACCATGGGCCTAATCCATGCGCCCAACCTCTAACGTGCAATGCCCACAGGGCGGCCCTCCCTTTGTAAGAGGAGAACCATGCCCAACTGACCGAACAGGGACACACCCTCCAGGACATCCAGACAGAACAACTTGGGAGGATTGGAGCCAACTGACAGAGCAAAGTCCCACTGACCCAGGACCCAACTGACCGAGCAGGGAGACACCCTCGGGGACAACCAGTTAAACAATTTGGTATTTGAATCAACACTGGCCTGGCACGAGGCGCCACAATCGGAGGCTGCCCCTGTTAACACCCAGGCCAACTCCTCCCGCCTAGGACCAAGGTGACCCGACGCAGAATTGGACGAAGACAGGAAGAAAGGGAACAAGGTGCAAATGGAGTGGATCACAGGCTCCGCCGCCTCCAGCGGAGGACCCCTTCAATGCAGAACACACCCCGCAGAGTGATGCTATTGAGAGAACGGGCTTCGCAAGAGAGGTCCTTATGCACTCGCACCAACCAAAGAACCTGGATACTCCAACGACACCAACATTGCCACACAGATAAATAAAAACACCTGAACAACGGGAGAGGGGACCCAAGAAGAGAGTGGGATGACTCCAACCGCCATGATCCTTGCATCACAAGAACGGACGGGCACTGTCGATGCCCACGTCAAGTGACGAGAGGAGGCGGCAATGGAAGTCAGCAACCCAATTGTCAATCTCACTGACCGATTCAACGGCGAGGCTGCCTTCACAGAACCTCTACCGCTTGGAAGCAACATGGAAGCACCCCAACTGAACACCCACAGGCCGAAACCCAGGAACAAAGGATGAATCAAATGACACCAAGGAGGTCCACTGCAACCGAATCAACGCAGGATCAATGTCCAAACACGCCACCAAAATCTATGACCTTTTAAGTGACAGCGGCATCAACATCCTTTTCGTGTCCGAGATTTGGCTAGATGACAACTACAAGATCACCCTCAATGGCTGCCTGCCCGATACCTTCAAGTACATCCAGGTAAACAGAAGGACCAAAAGAGGTGGTGGACTGGCAATCACCCACAAGAAACACCTGTAAATTAGAGCGGAAGACCCACTGAACATCAATAGATGTGAATCCCTAGTCATACGTCTATTAACAAGTCCCAGAACAAGCCTGAGATTCATGCCGATATACAGACCGCCAACGTGGAACAAGTTACTTACCTGTAACTGTTGTTCTCCAGCATGGGTCTGGCATGGATTCACATGCTCATGAATATTCCCCGTCGTCAGGCCGGGAATCCTCGGTAAAGAAAAATCAGTATAAGTTTTGTTTCTGATCTTTCTTTCGTAGTAGTAACCAATCACTGATCTCTGTGTCATACTGACCACAGCCAATGACTGCCCTCTCCATAAGCCCCGCCTCTGGCAGCCATCCTCAGATTTGGTAGCACGTAAAGTGGCAGTATGACCAAGTGAAGAGCTGCAGAGGGGTAGGCGGGAGGGTTCGCCTGTGAATCCATGCCAGACCCATGCTGGAGAACAACAGTTACAGGTAAGTAACTTGTTCCTTCTCCAGCATGGGGTCTGGCATGGATTCACATGCTCATGAATACAAGAATACATAGCAGTACACACATGCACAACCACGGGAGGTGGCAAAAGGCTCAACATTAAGCAATACAACAACTCAACATTAAGCATCTCTTACCTCCTCACCAGGCTCACCTTAAGCGAACAGGTTGCGCAGCACTGCTTGGCCGACCCTGGACTCGTCCCTGGAATCCCGATCGACGCAGTAGAATCTCGTGAAGGTGTGCGTCGACCTCCACGTAGCAGCCCTGCGGATGTCCAGCAGGGGCACACCAGATAAGAACGCCGTAGTAGCAGCGATCGCTCTGGTCGAATGGGCTCTCGGACGGCCTGGCAGCGGTCGGTTAGCCAACCGTTGGCAGTACATGATGCAGCCGGAGAGCCATCTGGAAACAGAAGACTTCGAGAGAGCCTTCCCTTGATTCGCAGGTCCAAAGTTCACAAACAGCTGTGATGTGCTCCGAAAACTCTTTGTGCGGTCCATGTAGAACCTGCGCTCTAGCAACATCCAGCGAGTGCAAAGTCCTCTCGGCCGGCGACGAAGGAGACGGGAAGAAAACAGGTAACACCAGGGGTTCGTTAAGATGGAAGTCCGACGGCACCTTGGGCATAAAGGAGGGGTGCGTCCTAAGCACCACCCTCGAGGCATGGAAAGTCAAGTACGATGCTTTGCAGGATAGGGCCTGGATCTCTCCCACTCGTCGTGCGGAGGTAATGGCCACCAGGAATGCAGTCTTCCACGACACAAACTTCATCGGTGCGGAGTGCATCGGCTCAAATGGGGGCCCCATGAGCCTGGTCAGCACCACGTTAAGTTCCCACGCCGGGGCCTTCACCGGCGGGAACGACCGGAACAGTTCTTTCATAAACTCTTTTACCAGTCGATGGGACCACAGGGACGTCCGTCCTGTGGTTCTGGTATATCTGGAGATCGCCGCCAGATGTATCTTAATGGAGGCATGGGCCAGCCCAGCCTTTGCCAGCGATAGCAGGTACGGCAGCACTTGAGGGGCCGTAATCCGTAGGGGGTTGATCTTCTGTGCTCGGCACCAGATAGAGAACCTCTTCCACTTGTGACCGTAGCATTTGAGATTCGAGGACGCCCTGACCTTTGCAAGAACTTCTCTGCAGTCGGCCGGTATATCGTACCCTCCAAACTCTAGCGCTGCAGGAGCCAAGCCTGCAGGTTCAGCGACGCCGGGTCGTGGTGGAAGATGGCGCCTCCTTCTCTGGAGAGAAGATCCGCGTCCGCCGACAGCTTGATGAATGGGGACGTTGACAACTCCAGAAGGTCCGGGAACCAGATCTGCCTCTGCCACGCTGGTGCAACGAGGATCATCTTGCACCGGGACCTCTTGAGCTGGTTGATGAGTCGAAGCAGAGACGGCAACGGAGGGAACGCATACAGGTATAGGCCGTCCCAGGGGAACGAGAACGCATCGCCCATGCTTCTCGGCTGGGGAAACCTGCTGGCGAACCTCTGGCACTTCGAGTTCGTTGCTGTTGCGAACAGGTCGATTTGGGGTTTGCCCCATCGTCGGAAGAGTTGATCCACCTGATCCTGGCGCATCTCCCACTTGTGACACGGGCGCAGCTCCCTGCTGAGCGAGTCGGCGATGGTGTTTCTTTCTTTCTCCTGCCAGGTGGAAGGGAACCATGAACATCCCCTGGGCGACCGCCCAGTGCCACAGATCCTGTGCCTCCTTGGATAGGGCTGGGGATCTGGTGCCTCCCTGCTTCCGTATGTAAAACATTGTCGTGGTGTTGACCGTGAAGATCCGCACCACCTTGCCCTTGAGCGACGGGAGGAACGATTTGAGAGCCCAGAACACGGCTCAGAGTTCCAGGATGTTGATGTGCAGGAGCTTCTCCTCCGGGAGCCAGAGGCCTCTTGCGTGGAGATCTCCGGTGTGGGCGCCCCAACCTTCCAGGGAAGCGTCCGTCGTCACCATCTCCTGGTACGCCGGCGTCTGAAAGTCCTTGCCCGCCATGAGGTGCGCTCGAACGCTCCACCACTGAATCGCCCGCCGGAACACCTCTTTGAGGAGGACCCTGTCTTCGAAGGTGCCCGTCGCCTGCTTCCAACAGGCGTCGAGAAATTCTTGAAGAGGGCACATCCCGTAGTCTGCAGAGGCGCACCAGGTAGATGCAAGAGGACATCATCCCCAGGAGGGACTTGATGGACCTCACCCTGGCCACGTCCGTGGCTAGCAGGCGCTGCACTTTGCCCAGAATGGTCTTCGTCCGTTCTTCCGACGGTGCCGCCAGGCGCCTCACTGTATCGAGCTTCGCTCCCAGAAACAGGGCCACCTGCGACGGCACCAGGTGGGACTTTGGGTAATTTATGGCGAATCCCAGGTCTGTGAGTAGCTGGACGGTCCTCGCAGTGTGTTCGACGGCGAGTTCCCTCGTTCTCGAGCGGATGAGCCAGTCCTCCAGGTAGGGGTAGACGTGAATCCCCTGCAGGCGCAGCCGCGCCGCCACAGGTGCTAGGCACTTGGTAAAGACCCTGGGGGCCGACTTCAATTCGAACGGCAGTGCTCTGAATTGGTAGTGGCGTCCCTGGACGACGAACCTGAGGAACTTTCGGTGACTTCTGAGGATGGGAACGTGGAAGTATGCATCCTCCAGGTCCAGCGACGATAGAAAGTCGCCTTCCTCCAGTTGTCCCAGCACGTGCTGGAGGGTGACCATCCTGAACTTTTGTGACCTGATGTATTTGTTCAAACGACGAAGGTCCAGGATGGGGCGCCAGCCGCCCGTCTTCTTCCTGACGAGGAAGTACCTTGAGTACACCCCGGAGCCTCTTCGGGACGGGCTCGGTGGCGCCTTTCCTGAGCATCGCCCGTACTTCCAACAGCAGTTGCGGGATGTGATTTTCCTTCCTGGCCACAGGTGGAATGTGAGGGCACTTCTTCAGGAATTCGATAGAGTGTGCTCTTGCCAGGGTATCCAGCACCCAACGATCGGTGGAGATGGACTTCCACACGCCGATGAACTTCGTCAGCCGGCCTCCCACCGGGGTGCTTCGGTGGGGGCCCGAGGCCATGGCCGGTTCAGTCCTGCTTGGAGGTGGTGGCCTTGCCGCCCTGGCCACCTTGCCGACGGCGGCGAGGCGCTCCCTGCTTGCCGCGACCCCTGTAGGCCTCCTGAGACGAGGAGCGTGCCGCCTGGCGGTAGGACGACGAGCCACCGCTGGATCCCTTGGAGGCCCCCTGTCTGCCTCCGGAGCTCCGAAAGGGCCGTCGTTGCTGAAGGGCTCCTAGGGCGCAGGCAGTCTCTGTGTCCATCTTTATGGCTTGGAGGGATTCGTCCACCGCCTTCCCGAACAAGTTGCTGCCGTCGAACGGCATGTCCAACACCCTGGTCTGGACGTCCTGACGGAAGTCGGTCGCCCGGAGCCAACCCCGTCATCGTAGGCAAACTCCGTTGCCCAGCTGGCGGAACCCGGTATCGGCAATATCGGTTGCCACCGTTATGGCGTGGTCCGACGCCACCTCGACCTCTTGCAGTATTTCCAGGGCCTCGGACCTCTTGTCGTCCGGTAGGAAGTCCAATATGGGGGCCAGCTTAAACCAGAGCTCCCTGTCGTAACGGGCCACGATTGCCAGGGCGTTGGCCGCTTTGATCGTCGTCGCCGCCGACGAAATGACCCGTCGCCCCATGGCGTCCAACTTCTTTCCCTCGCTGTCCGCAGTGGAATTCGACGTTGAGGCTCCTGACCCCGCCGCTTTCTTCTTCGCCGCCGCTGAGACGACCGAGTCTGACGTTGGCTGGGCCCTGAGGCACAAGGGAGCGGTCTCGGGGACCCGGTACTTCTTCTCGTACCGGTCCCGTTTGGCTGGTGCCGTGGAGGGGTTCTTGAGTACCGACAGGCCCTCCTCACAGATGTCATCGATTAGAGGCACCGCGATGACAGTCTTCCTCTTGGCCTCCCGGCGCTGATAGAGGAAACCTTCCTTTCTCTGCTCCTCCGGGCAGAGCTGGAACAATTCGGACGCCCTGGCGATCATGGCGTGGAATGAGCCAATCTCGTCGGGCGGAGATGCCCGTGCGACGGGAGACCCGTTCCGTCGTCGTCAGAACCCGTCGTCGAGCCCACCGCACCGTCATCTCCCGACTCGTGGGAGGATGAGGAGGAAGCTGCAGGCCTTACGGGGGCGAGCGGAGGAGAGGGTTGGGTCCTCCGTTGTTTGTTCTGAGGACTTCCCGACGGGCCAGGTTGCGGGTCCTCCGGCCTGGGCCGTGGTAATCTCGTCCTTATCTCAGAGCATAAGGACTGGATCGCAAACAAAATGGAGGCCGAGCTATCCTGAGGCCTAGGTTCCGGCTGCGCCGGAAGGGAAGGCTGCTCTTCCTCGGTTATCTCCCGAGGATCTTCCTTGCGGGACCGAACCTTCTCGAATTGTACTTCGAGATTCCTCGCAACCTCGGTCAGTTCCCCCTCAGAGGCTGACTCCGAGCTCGAGGAGGGTACCGTGCCCCCCCCCTTGTTCCATCATGGGGGCCATGACGATGGGCTGAAAAGAGGATTCCCTCCTTGGCGGCAGGGAAACTCTAGTCCCAGAGGCAGTCTCCGCTGGCGGGGTCTCTGCCGGCTTGGCCAGAGTCGCCGCGATCGCCTCGATACAGGCCTTTGCCTGCTGGGTAGGGGCCTTCGCCACCTTAGGTGCGTCCTGGGCCTTCTCCTTAGGGGGAGGGGCGACGCCTCGCTCCCCCTCTCCCGAGATCGGACGGGGCTTCTCCCGAAGCTTACCCGGGGTCTCGGACTTCCTCTTCCCCGAACCGGAGCGATGTCTCGTGGTTGACGGTGCCGGGGAAGGTGCGCTCTGCCTGGTGACCGAAGAGCCCGACCTTTCGGCGCTCCCGGAGCCAGTGGACTCGCAGCGCTTGGCCTGGTGTTGGGCCCCCGTCGCCGGGGTGCCCGCACAGGACTTCGAAGCCCGCTCGGACCGCTTCTTCTTCTTCTCACCCGTTGAGCCCTTCTCCAACCAGCTGGCGAGACGAGATCGACTGTCCCTCATGGTCCGCTCCGACAAGTTCTTGCAGAACTGGCAGTCCTTCTCTACATGAGTCTTGTCCCCATGAAGACAGTAGAGGCATCGCGAATGTTCGTCCTCCTTAAACACATTCTGCAGCCCGCATCCAGGGCAGCTGCGAAACAGCTTGGGTCCTGGTGACAAACTCGCGTCCTGGGCCATCTCGAAGTAGGCCGCGAATCTTCTGGAATCCTCCAAGAGGTTGATTCGACAAAATCTTCACCCTTGAGGGGCGTAGGAAAATCCTGCAACGGGCACCCATTAACGGGAGTAGAAACGGTGGAGCTTGAGGCTCGATTAACTGAAAAAATGTGAAAATTCACCTGAAAAAGCGTGAAACACGCAGTAAAAGCTCAAGAGCTAAGCACGAGGACTCCCAACACTTGAACGTGCGGTAAAAATCTGAGGATGGCTGCCAGAGGCGGGGCTTAGGGAGAGGGCAGTCATTGGCTGTGGTCAGTATGAGACAGAGATCAGTGATTGGTTACTACTACGAAAGACAGATCAGAAACAAAACTGATACTGATTTTTCTTTACCGAGGATTCCCAGCCTGACGACGGGGAATATTCATGAGCATGGGAATCCATGCCAGACCCCATGCTGGGGAAACGATGCCTCCTTCACGGACAACTTCATGGAAGCAATCAAAAACCAAGCTATCGAGCGTGGCCAGTTGATTATCCTCAGAGACTTCAGGATCTTGTTCGGTGGAGAGACCACAACCTCGCAGAGATCTCTTGCCAGCTAGCTAGCAACAATGGTACTACATCAGCTTGTCTAAGGAGCAGCTCACACGGCAGGACATATAATGGACGCAATCTTTGCCAACAGAAAACTAGTTGGAACAGCGCCACCGATTCCGATCCTCTGAAATGACCACCTCATCATACCCTTCGTAATCACACTGCCCTTCCCAGTAACCAAGAAAGAAGAGAAACTACCGTTCATCGTGAAAAGAGACTGGAGAACCATCAAATAAATCCAGCTTAACGGAGTGACTGGAGATCAACAAGCCACAGACGACAACCATGGGCGAGACTGACCTAGACACCAAAATATATATGCTTCACAACTGGATCACCACAACAGTCGACGAGATCACAATAGAGGGACCTTTCAATCCATCCTGCAAAAGAGCAGCAGCAAGATGGTTCACCCCACTACTGGGCACCATGAAAAGAAAAAAACTAAAACTGGAACTGGAACTAGAATGGAAGATCAATAAAGACTGCGGAAAAAAATGCAAACTTCAACAACATACCCGCTCATACAAAAAGTAAAGGGCAAGTACTACAACAGCAGAATCCTCAGGGAACCCAATACCCAAACAGAACTATTTACAATCATGAACGAAATAGAAAACCCACTCGGCTGCAACAACGCTCCAATGTCATAGAGGAAATTGTGCAGTGACCTCGCAGACCACTTCAAGAACAGTCATATGACCATCCAACAGAGCATACAGAGCAGACCATACAACCACTTCACTAAAGACATTGACCGAAGCAAGGAACACCGGAACAGACTCTGAGGCTTCCCGCACATGTCAGTGGAGACTTGCATCAAACTTGTAGATCAAAGCAACAAATTGGGCTCCCCTGCAGATCCCTGCCCCCCTGACATCTACAGAGCAATCCTTGCACAAGGAACACCAATGGATTACTACAGGAACGCCCTCAACCAATCGACCTCAGCAGAAAGAGTGCCTTGAGTTTTCAAATCAGCATACAACAAGCCACTCCTCAAGGATACAACGGGAAGCGTGGAAGACATCTCCAACTACAGACCCATCTCCAGCATCCCGACCCAGCTAAACTTCTGGAAACACACATATATGGAGCAACCCAAGAATTAATAGAAGAATGCCACCTTTTAGACCAGGCACAAGTAGGCCTCGGACAGACGAGCGGAACAGAGAGAGGACTTGTTTCAATCTGGGATGATCTAGGGGCAAATGCAGACTCAAACAACAGCACCGCTCTGATGCTTTTGGACCTATCTGCGGCATTCGACACAGTTAACACGACATCCTCATCGTGAGACTGGAAGAGTTTGGAATCACCAACACCTCCTTACTTTGGATTAGATCCTTCCTAACAAACAGAACAGAAACAGCATGGATGAAGCCTTGCAAATCAAGCCCAAGACAGTCGTCATGCAGAGTCCCACAAGGGTCATCCTTCTCGCCACTACTATTCAACATCTACCTGTCACAGCGAATTAAAATCGTCAAAAGACATGGCCTCATCTGCTACGACTGCGCAGACAACACACAAATGGTCTGGAAAATACAAGACTCACAAGAGGACAATTCAACACTAGAGAAATGCCTTCGTGAAATGTGCAACTGGATGAACTTAAAATACCAAGGTAAAACAGAAATCATAATCATCACAAAGAACGGAGAGGACAACCTCTACATCCCATGGACAACTGAACTTGGTGAAACCCCAGTCCCATCATCGACTGTAAAAGACCTGGGAGTCCTGATGGACAGTGAACTCACTCTTGAGCCACAAGTAGACGCCCTAGTCAAAAAATGCCTCTTTCTCCTGCTATCGGTTGGAGGCATCCTACCATTCCTCTCATTCATCAATGAAAAAACTGCCGTCATCGCCCTCCTAATTTCCAAATTGGACCACGCCAACAGCTTATGTCTAGGCATGCCTGAACGACTCCTAAATAAACTCCAACGCATGCAAAATGCAGCGGCCAGACTGTTCCTTGGAATACCTCGAAAAGAAAACATCACACCAGTGCTGAGGGCGCTACACTGGCTACCCATCGGACAGCGGATCAAGTTCAGGTCAATGTGCATAGCCCACAGAGCAATCCACGACCAAGGTGCAGAGTTCCTCAGAAGAAAACTGAACGTATATCACAATACAGGGCCGCTCAGATCCAGCAGCGACATCTGTTTGGAGCCCAAATCATGCAACAGGAGAAAGCTCTGAGGAACCTCTTTTTCCCACCTTGCCCCAAAAACCTGCAACGAACTACCGGGGAACATACAGAACACAAGAAATCACCTACAATTCAGGAAGCTCCTCAAATCACGGCTCTTTATTCCATGGCCAGAAAGAGTACCCATAAGGACATACACAGAGGAACTAGGCCGAGAGAAGAACCACCCCGATTCCCCAAGTCATCAACTTTTTAAAATCTACAAATCTGAAGCATGTCCACTTATCAATTAGTAGACACACCACATCGAGTCATACCAAGGAACACCTTCAGATCAATTAGAGGAGAGAGCAAGGTGTGATCCAGCAATAGCACCTTGCCTACCTTGTAGACATGGGCAGCAATGGATCACCGGCAGGGAATAGATAGGAAGGAGCAGGATTGAAATAAAACGCCACTACCAAAGCAGGGATTGTACTCACCCCTGGGTGTACTAAGCTCAATAACTTAGCTGGAGTCCGCCTCACCACTGCTCTGAAACTAGACAGTCTGGAAAGTGAAGAGAAGAATATACCACAAATGGACTACCAACAGTAAATAGATATAAAGAAACTGGTGAATGATAATATACCACCATCATCGAACTAGGGGATTATGCTCGCCGAATCTGGGGTACTAAGCCCAATTTATCTGCTGGAAACCAGCCTCGGTATCAACTCTTAAACTAGACAATCAGTAAACCTAGAGAAGAATATATATCTACCCTGTATGACAACCTAATACATAATACTAAACTATGAGGATTATGAGACATACAACCCACTAGCCAAAATCTCAAATTTCTGAATGCTTAATTCACACAAAGACCCACACAACCACCCCTCTCACGGCAAAACGCACAGACTTCATCACACCGCAACAGACAATCAACAAATAGATCGCTACAACAGCACGCGAGGACTCGCATCGATCTTCTATGCACACCCAAGCTCAGCGCACAGTGAAAACCGAACTGAAGCTGCCAACAGTACACCACCTCTCACTTTCCTATGCCCTCTTCACCCACTAACCCACCCTCACTTTTGTTTACAGATCTGCCCGGGCGCCTGGAGACCAACTTCGTTGGTGACTGTGCGCTATATAAATACCTTTAACATTAACATACCCATACCAGTAACTGTGAAAGCCACAGAACATATAGCAAATCCCAAGCGACTTATCATACTCGTCCGAGTAAGTGTGAAAGCAGAAGAGTACATATAGCATCCAGGGTGACTCATCCCATTAGTCCCAGTGATTACAAAAGCAGTCAACATAGGACGAAAGTCAAACTACTGGTAATCCTTGTCTCAGGGGCTGGGAAGACCAATATAGTAGTCCAGAAGAAGAAAAGCAAGCACTTTCTAACAGATGTTGTGGACTCTCCTCGTAGAAGGAAAGGCTTTGGCCTACTGGGTATCCAAGACTGCCACGATTAACTGAAGTCTTGTCATAGGAAACAGGTGGGACTTACTGAATTTCAGGTAGAACCCCAAAGAGATTTCATGTCTTCACAAGATAAAGAGCAGCCCCATCGGACAATCTAGCCCCAGTCATACAGTAGAAGACATGGACACACTGCCATGATTGGCAGAACCTTCTGAAGATTCATGGAGCGGCCATAAAACCAAAAGACAGAAGTATACTGGTAGTGACAACCACCTTCAACAAATCATAGAAACCTATGTGAGGAATCTGGGGTTGCAAGGAAATGCCATCGCTTTTGGCTCCGGACCCTGGGTGTCGATATGCGAGGGAGGATCACCTTGGTGGGGGAGACAGGAGGTGGAGGACCCCACAGATGAGACATGGTATATCCCATTTCCATTTCATAGGGAGGAAAACATTCCCCTAGCCTTTATAGGATATTGTCAAACTTTGCCCTATTTTCTCCAATGACAGTCATTCATAGATACACCACTTTGGCACTGGGACAAGGAAGAGTACCAAACACCACTTTTGTACTGAGATGAGGGAGAGGACAACACAAACAACATGGAGAAAGGACTGCAGCCAGAAATCTGAGCGGTCTAGTTGCCAAAAGAACAATCAGTCTGGCAGTCCCAACAACTGGGAATGTGGTGAAGGGGGTATGGCAGAAGCCCGCTGGAGGAGCCGGAGCCACAACTAGTGGTTTGAGAAAAGGCGAGTGGTAGACCGGAGAGTGCAGAGCTAGAGCAGCGGACGCAAGGCGCGGTGTAGGTTGGAGAGCTCAACAGATCTGTTGGTGCAAGGTAGACGGAAGCGTGAGGGCCGGCACAAGACTGCTGAAGTCGCTGACAGCTTAACGGTCAGGACGCAGCAAAGCCACCGAACGCCAGAGAACCAGAGATGTGAATCGCTGCACAGAGAAGTCGATCTGTGAGAGACTGGAGACTCGCAGAACCGCTGTAGGCACAACCGGGTGAGTCCACCTGGCGAAAGGGGCCTAGTCACGGCGATAGGGCTGCCGAACCCACATAGACTGTTCAACAATCAATTCCTTTTTATTTTGAATACCAACCTGTGAGAGAAAATCATTGCGGAACCAGTAGTGGCAAGAGCCAGTGAAAAACATTGTGGAACCAGTAGTGGCAAAAAGCCTACCAAAAGAATTGCAAACTCTAGTTGGCAGAGAGAAGCATTGTGAACCAAATAGGTGGCAAGAGCCAGTGTAAGTGCTGGGAATCCAGTGTAGGCCAAAATCAGTAGAAAACATTGTGAAACAACTGTTGGCCAAACACAGATGAACGTTGCGGAAGACAGATTGAAACAGTAAGATTAAAGACCATTAAGGACGCCATCCAGGGGTACCGGTTGTGAGACCTGTAATATGTGGAGCTTGTGGTCCGACAACTGCGCCTAGACTGGGTGAACCACAAGACCTTTTTGTGGAACTGTGTAGAACCTGGGGAAGGAAACCCCAAGAACATTTTGTGGAACTGTTGTGAACTTGGGGAAGGGAGCCATGGGCAAGCCAGGAGCTGAAAGAAGCTCAGAACTTTAGTTTAGTTAGAAAACTATTTCTTTAGTTGTGGACATCCCTACACATTGTTTAACTTTAATTGTGAGGGCAAGCATGGGTTTTGGACACAAAGTTGAACTTACTGACTCAGACTATCCTTAGTTTATTTAGGTAGGAATATACCACCTTAGTATAGGCCTTACACCCTCATGACATTTGGATTAATAAAGAGCCTTTGTTTGAACTTTGAATCTGTTGTCTGTGTCCACTCAATTATGCCCTCACACCTCCTGTGTGTCACATGTATGGGAATGTGAAAACACACGCGCTGGAGGTCCAGGAATGCCAAAAAGTGTCAGAAAAGCACTGGCAACACAGCAATGCGTAGCGCATAGTGCTACTAAGCCCAGAAAAACAAATCAAGGTATGACAGAGGCTTGAACCTTAGTAGTGTGAAGGAGCACATAAGGATCAACCACTCAGACCAATTAAGGGGCTGTGGGAGCAAAAATCGCAACAGATGAATGGGTCACCTTTTCGAAAAAAGAAGGCTTGGGTACTGGTGCGTTCTGCTGGAAGATAGCCATAATGGAGTCAGTGAAAACATCCTTTTGGCTTTGACTTTTGGTGCAGTCTCCTGGAGTCCAAGGAAGAGTGGTGTTCAGAGGCGGAAGACTTGCCCAGTGACCTGGACCTCTCGTGTCTTGTTCCCTTTTATCCTTCCTGGAAGGTTCCAATCACGCTGGAATCGGGGCAAGCAAGCTTCATTTCTACTAGTCTCTGTGAAGCCTGGTAAAGACCTTAGCAAACCACTCCATAACTGCCTTTGGCTGCACTGCCAGACAGGCTCCACATCCTTCAGTAGCACATTTTGTATCAAGGCACCATGCCATGCTCTGGAGGAGTTCTGAGACCAAGATCAGTCTCTTGCATTTTTCACAAGGTTTCAACCCCAAAACCAAGGGGAAGACACGGCAAAATGAAAGAAAGTTGCTAACTAATTCCTGGAATAGCATCAGCAGCGCCTAGAAAAATAAACAAGGGACATGGTCAAATCCCTATTTGTACAAGTTACTTCTCTTCTAGCACTAGAGTCGCTCATGATGTTGTGATGGAACAAGACCTGAAGCTGCAGAAGGTGCGCCACGAGTGTCCTGGCGTTATTTAAAACTTGAGAACTTGAGAACTCTAAGGGAGAAAGTTATTCGAAAGAGGCTTTATCAGATCATACAAAATATAATCTGAGGAGGAAAGTCTCCCACACAAGCCAAGAATGTGATATTTTTAGTGTATTCCTCCCTTTACTCAGAAATTAAGAACACTTTAATTAGAGTAGGGCATACCTTTGGTAAAGTGCTTTCTTCTGCATGTGATTTCCAACCCATAGATTTTCAATGTTTTTAAATAGATACAGGTTCAGGCTGAATAACACGGGTTCCTTTACAGCATCCTGGGAGCCTTTGTGGCGTAGTTGGTACTGTCACAATGAGGATGTATACTGTAGAGACTGGTAGGGGGTGTCTGTACTTCCGCTCTCTATATGGTAGAGGAGAGGCACAGAGGACCCCAGCCAAGATTCTCTATTATTAATACGTGGTCGAGCAATCAAGGCCTAGCTTCTCAGGAGGTGATGCAGGCTGGTTCTTAAGTACAGTGTAGTCCCCCAAACCCCACAAAGGAATGTCCACACACTGTATTACTGAAAACACAGTCTTTATATAATTAATATTAAAAGATATGTACACGATCACAATAATGCACTTTGTACTTGGAAGTCAATAATGATAAATATATACAATTCTAAAGTGGTACCACTTATTTTATCGAATCTCATTAAAGTGCATCAACTGTACGGTTAAAATGTCACACAGATCAATAACGAGTAAATCAGCAATAGAGATAGGAAGGAATGCAAGGGGGTTGAAACAATAGGCAGAATACTGACCCCTACCACTAGGCACAGTTGTGTGGAGATCCCCCCCCCCACCTGGGCAACCTGTAAATAAAGATGTATCGCACAATCCCAGTCCATATGTTCAATAGTCTCACTTCTTCCTATTAAGGTTTTACCCCCCCAATGTACCTGGTGGAGTAGAGCTCTCTGACGATGCACCGACCGATCCTTCTTGAGTGCCTCCCTTTCAGGCGGGAGCCACGGATCATCGAGAGGTGTCGGGGAACTTGGCGTTCGGTGTCAGGGAATCGACGGCCCTTCTTGAGTGCCCTCCCTTTAAGGCGGGAGTCACGGGTCGAACGTCCGACGGTGAACAGGGTGAACTACGGCAGGGAAGTGACAGCTTCGTTCCTAGCGGTGCTCGTCGATGACAGAGCGTCGGCGTCCTGCAAGGAAGAGGCGTGCGGGGCACCTCGGTGACGATTGTTCTGGACCGCAAAGAGATGATGACGAACTGTGGCCCAGCAAGAATGTCGAGTCGTCGGTGTCTCTGCGGTCTGTAGGTGGCGGGAAACCCACCGGTGGATGCTCCTCGGCGCGTCGACATTCGGGCCTTCTCCAGCAGGAGACAAGCGGATGCCGATGCAGACGAGAGCGTCCGATGATCAATTGAAGTTCTTACGGAAACGGGAGCACGGCGGCTCCGGTCGGCGATGGCGGTCGTCGACAGTGGCGGACAACAGTCCGAGTGCTTCTCCTTGGAGTTCCGCAGCAGTCCCCGTATCGGGTCGGCAGCCTGTCGAAGGTCTGTCTACCAGGGAGCGTTGGCAAAGATCAGCTGTGCACGATGGTCCCTCGTAGCTCGGGAAGAGGGCGCCTTACCAGGTCCTCTCTCGGTCAGTCCTTGGAGGCACAGCAGCTTTCGGATTGTGAAGGAGAGCAACAGCAATTCTTCTCGTCCAGCAGGGCTTCAAGGTCAAGCGTCAGTTAATCCAGTTACTCGTCGTAGTGGACTTCAGCTTCTGAACACGATTCCTAGCAGTGAGAGGTCCCCAGATATACTGTTGATCTCCCATTCATTCTGCTGGGTCACACTCAAGCATCCAATCACGACTACGGGCATTCAGGCAGGCAGGCAGGCAGGCAGCCAGCCAATCAGGCACACAAGGTATTCAGGCCATTCACTTCTCTCCAGACACTCACAACAAGTTATATGTATTGGGACAAGTACCGAGTCATTCAACACTCCAAGCCGCATTCATACAGGTTTCGAGCAGGGTTGTCTCAGTCTTTGTGTCGGCCACCAGATACTAGACACCCACAACACAGAATGCATATTCATCACACACTCTATTCACCCAGGTCCCACCCACAGGAGGTACCCACAACATACATCACCGGGAAGGCTCCAGCTAGTCTGGCCGGGCCTTCACAACACCACCATATATGGCACTTCCACCCAACAGCCAGTCAGGGGGAAGGGCCAGAGTCAGGGCTTCCCAGGACTTTGGGAAAACAAGGTAATGGGAAATAGAAAGCAAGAGGCCTCCGGGGGCCATCTTGTTTTCCATCAGGAATCAACAGATCCCAATGGCAGAGCCGGGGTATCCCAAAATGAAGGATACGCCGCGCACCTGTCACATTCAGCATGGAGCTGCCACCAGCCCATACCCTGCTCTGTGGGCCACCCACAGGTGCCCAAAACATACACTGGGGGCACAGGGTTGTACCCCCACCCATTGGTGCCATAAGGGTATCCCACGAGTCCGTTCACCAAACCAAAAGAAAGAGCTGCACCGCCAGGAGTCCCACATGAACTCCTGCGCGGAAAACACGATAGAACACACGATGAAAAGCAGTAAAGGACAAGGATACGGAGGCCCTGTCCCTCCGATGCATTTCCAGCATCACATATACAACCACCCGAGACACAAGGAACAGTTAAACATTTATTTTCTTTGCATGTGGGACTGTAGACCGTGGAAAGAACACCCAACACGCACAAGGAGGAATCTAGGGTAACGTGCCAATTTCCGACTCTAAATAATAATTTCAGTATTTGCCCTCATAGGGTTGAGCCCACTCGAGGCTCAGACACTCAAGCTCCTCTCCAACTCCTGCCATAATGCAGCCCTAGCAGGTAAATTAGGTTACTTTCCAAGCTCTTGTGATCTCAGGACTCCCACCAGGATGTGAGCTATATCCCTCATCTGGTTATTCAAATGCTGCTCCTTCTCAATAGTTCCCGTTTGACAGTTGCTGGGATATAGACCCCATTAGGCTCCTTACACCAGGACCTTCCCAATACATGCACTGATCAGTGATCGGGCTGACTGGCTCAGCCATCTGTTCCTCATATATTCTTTTAATATCTCTGCCAGCACACACACAGACACACAGACACAGACACACTGGAATGTCATCAGCCTCTTTCAGTGCTGGCACCTTTCAGCATACTTTCATGTCTCCACAATCATAACGGTCTGAATAAGATCTGTGAATGATGGGGCGCTCACTCACTTGATTCTAGGCTACCTGATTGGCCAGGGCCATTGTGATTCCACATCCCTTTTAGGTGTCCCCTCTTTCCGGTTTATTATCCCTCATGTGTTGCAAATCGCCCAAGGTTCTGTGTTCACCCATTGATTAGGCTTTGCAGGCCAATGCTTTAACTAGGCTGGCCGCCATATTTGGATCAGGAATTACCATCATGGCCAACTTCCTGTATCCTTGAAGTATAGGAACCGTAACCCACATCAAAGATGCTGGCCGTGTTACCCCAGCACGCCCTAGAGTACCCTGCATGATAGTCCCACTCACTCCTGAAAATCCACAACAGTATACTGTTGAAAGCACCATGGATGTTTCTGATACTCATTTATGATTGGATTAAATAAAATTCTTCTTGCAGTTACGATAGGGTGAATGATAGGGTGTCTCGAGTATTTGAGGCGTCGTTATCGGGTTCTGACTACACCATTGAAGAGAGTTTATCACGCAAGTATATATTTGATTTTCCTCTACCTACAGAGATTGATTTGCCCTTCCTGATTTGGTGGGTCAGGTAAAGGGCAAATTATACCAGTTGACATGGGCATGGGCAACACCACTGCATGCTATTATATTATGTATTGACATTTTATGAACTTAATAGGCAGATAAACTCAAATTGAGATATTCAGGATTGCAACCACCCAGTTTATACACAAATATAGATGCAAGTCTGTGGGGCAAATTTTGAGGTCCCTTTGTAATGATAATGTATTAGCAAAAGAACAAACTCTGTATTCAACTCCACAAGTTGCCAATGCGTTTAATCTATATTCATTGTAGGAAATCGTTCTTTATAATATATAGTTATTTTTCCAACATATACTTTTATATGCATGTGTATAAAAAGCAGGTGCTCTGGCAGCAGCAATCATGAAAACCTAAAACTCCCTTTCAGCTAGGCTATATGAAAGTGAATTTTTTGTTTATTTTGGAAACAGCCTACAATTAAATCCCTCTTAAGCCCACTGTTATTTAAAGACTAAGTGCCAAGCGTTATTTTTCCCATACAGAAGGTTCTCCCACATGCAGAATCTAATTGAAAGTTAACCCCAAGACAGTTTGATTTGAACCCTTTCAAATCGAGCAACCCACACAGAAAGGCCATTAATCGGCTGGAGCTCATGGACCTTCTGCAAAGATTATAATGCTGTGATTATAGTCTGAACAGCAAATTGCTTTTCAACAATGCACAGTGTGCATGTACCAACACAGGAAAACTCCACAGATATCTCTGCATCCATGTGAGCTATGGTACAGAACAGCAGTCGTCAGTTTTACGAAATCAGTCTACAACATGGACCAGCCCCATCGCATAGCCCAGCAGTGGCTTTCCTCAGTTCATAAAACAATAGAAGTGACCTATTCACAAGTATTGGCATTTGTGAAACCACTGGATCACTGGTTTGAAAATGTTGGCTTTGCTTTTCACTCTTGTCCGGTTGATCGAGTTGTTAATTACAGAATAAAAAGCCCATTTCCTTCTTGTAATTGGTGCAGTAAAACGCACCCATCACCAAAAACCTGGCATATAATGTATGGTTACTATCGTCTACATAGAATGCACTCAAGTGTGGCTAGTGTGTCATCATTTTTGGTCAAAGTGAACCAGTTTGATGAGTTACTACACAGAGAAGTTTTGATCACTGTTGCAGAACAGATGTTCTTATAAACACACACATTTATTACACATTTTAACAAAAAACAGTGTCTCAAAAAGAATGAATTGCAGGTTGTGTGCCACTTTTCAATTGATGCCTGAGCCAATTTAATACCCAAGTCTGACCCTGTTGAGGAGGAGTGCGACTTAGACCTAGAAGACTTTCTCCTGGATTTGGACCTTTTTCAGGCACTGTTCTATAGCCTATAATAGCTACAGACTGTTCTTCCACATGTGTCCCGTTGTAGGAAGAAAAATCCCTTTTTCTTTTAGCACCCCCGGTTCCCGCTTTGGGAACCCAGGGTGCTAATGGCCTTCATCCCTCATTGCAGGGCCTGGAACGGGGGATAACGGTCCGGAGCCCTCGTTATCCGGTCTCGCTTCGGCCAATAACTTGGGCTGCCAGGCCGTTATCCCCCGTTCCAGTCACTGGAACGGGGGATGAACGCTACATTTTTCCCATTGGCAAAACACAAAATGCTAATGGCAATGTTGGAAAATCTTATTGAGTCCTTCTACTTTACCGAGAAATGTAAAGTAGATGGAGTCTATATGATTTTTTCTTTTTTTAGAATTTTTTAACTGTGAAAGGTGGTTCCCAAAGGAACCTTTCTTTTGATTTTTTAATGTATTTTTTCTTTTGCAGTAGAGGTTCGAACGTAGGGTGGGGAGGGAAGAGGGACCAAGCACTAATATGGAGGGGCAGGTGGACAGGGGAAGATGTTGCGCGTGTGTTACTTCTAAGGTAGGTAGAAGTGTTTCTCATGATCCTCGATTACAGCTTCAAAACACTTCAAAATTGCTTGCACCTGCAGAGTGGTGTTTTGCGGTAAATACAGAGGACTATTGTCTTTGAAAGATCTGGCTCAACGGCCTCTTTTATTGCTTGCAAGGTAGCTGGTGGGATTTTGTGTCCCACAGAAGTAGGCTGTGTGGTTACAGTATTGGTTGAGGAAGATGAGGTGGAGGAAGACAGCCTACTACTTGCTAAGAAAGGAACAATCTTTCTGCGAGCATTGCAGCGGTTGGATTTGGTGTGGCGGCGGCGCATGCAAGTGGTCCCGTAGTAGTACGGTCCAGGTAGTTCGCGACCGAGTACATAGTGCATTTCACTTTGTAGTATTATCCTTTGTACACTCCCAACAGTTGTAAAGAACTGCCACACCCATGATTTTCTCTGGGTGCCAGAGGTAGGCACTTCCTCTACCTCATCTTCTTGGTCCGCTTCATTGTCTTTGGAATTACTGCACTTTTTTGTTGTGTGGGTCCTCCAGTTGGTGGTGGTGGCTCTTGGGGAGAAGGATGGCAATAGCTGTTGCCATTTTTACAATAAATAGCAGTTTTGCTAATATTCTTCCAAGTATGTGCTTTGTACTAGATTGCTAATGGATAATGAGTAAGAATTGGTGTAGGAGCTGTGCACGGGTACATTTTCAGCTTGAAAGTTCCTAGATCAGTAGAAAATGCAGTTCTGAACTGTCCTCAAAGCACGGACCCGATCGCGAAGAGTGGACTTGTTCGCGGATGCGTCATCATGGCGCATGCGAGCGCAGGGACACGTGGGACTGTCCGGAAGGTCCGCAATGACGTCAGACATTCGCAGACCTCGACGGACACAAAAACAGTGGAAAAAGTTGCAAAAAGTGTATAGAAGTGTTACAAATTATGCCAGAAGGTGGGAAATAGAATTGTAAGATGAAACTTTGCAAAATTAAGAGAAATGTTGCTATATTGGGGTATGTATGACATCAGTAAGTTGTTGGAAAATAGCGTGCACTGGTAAAAACCCATGAAATTCACTGAAAAAACCTGGCCAATTATGTTAAGGTAAGCAACATGACTCGCGCCACCACTGTGCACTGCCAAGACTAACACCCAGGACATCAAAGATGGCATCTGAAATGTCATTGATGACATCACTGATGACATAACATATCTGGTGCACTTGTTTTTGTTCACCTACCTATCGAGGCCAGGTGGTTTTAGTCCCTGAAAAGTCAGAATATTCAAATTCAAAAGGTGCTCTATATCTAGACGTTAACCTTGTCATATGTTCTTAAAGTACTTTCCTTAGGGTTTGGTCTCAGCTAATGGTACATATACATGGGACAATAAGCAGGCCTTGAACACACAATTCATTTGTATACATCAAGATAAACTTTAATGTTATTAACATTTTTTGATGATGCGGTTTCTTTCTTCCTTACTTTAGTTTCCCTGTATGTGCCTCTGATTTGTGTGCATTGTGGGTCTTCATAGGTATTGTTTTTACTAGCACAAGTGTGTAGTAAGTCTTGACTTGTTAGCTAGTTATTAAATGTTTAACATTACTCAAAACTCTGATAAGGCAGCATTCATTATTTTACTATCCAAAATTACAAGTTAATATATATTGTACTTCTATGGTGCATGATGCAGCCATTGCCTATGTTTAGGTTCCAGTATTAACAGCAACACTCCAATACAATTTTGTTTAGATGAGCACATTCTTTAATAGATTAAGTAGTTCATGATAGGTCTCCCATTCACCCCCGACATCTTGTTACCAACATTATAAACACAACCCCTTGTAGGGAATGTTCATCAAAATTAATTTGACATGTGATGTCATCAGTGACATGACTGTCCTGGGTGTTAGGTTTAGCAGTGCAGTGGTGGTGCGAGTTATGGTTGCTTAACTTGGTGATTTTCAGAGGTTTTTCAGGTTTACTTGTAACCATAACGTCCCTTTAACAAAGTATATATATATATATATATTTATTTTTATTATTTCATTTAGTTTTTACAAACTTTTGAAATTTAAAAGAAAAAAAATTCTAAAAGACTCATCACTTTTCTTCCACATCTTAAAAACTATATGAGCATTAAACATTTCTATTCTATACAGACTTAATCATTGTCTTTTATGACCTTTATGACATTATCGGCCCTTAGTTCCATCTTGCAGGGAGTCCTCATCTTCAGAGTATGATGATATCGCCCCTAGTCGAATTTGTAGTTGTCCTAGGAATCTCATTACTGCAATCCTCAATGATTTGCTTTCACCAATATGAAGGTGCTTCCACCATTCCTCAGAATTATACGTCAGGAATCGATTCCTCTCCTTCCCTAGACATTTTTCACATTGGTCTTTTAGTTTGGCGCAAAACAAGATCAAATGCTTGACAATTTTCATCTTCTTTTGCACACATCCTGCATTTGGAATTTCTTGTTGAGATCATCCCTCGCTGTTTTAAGATTTCTTTTGTTTCAAAGATGTTCAGACGAAATTTTAAATACAATCTTCTTAGCCGTTTGCAAAGTGATAGGATTAGATAATTCGGGAGGGTGTTGCATCTTTTGGCTTCTGGCAGAGTATTTTGCATGCATTTTTGCGTTGATATTTTCTCGCTAATTTGTATCCAATCCAAGTCCAATAGTTTTCTTTTCACCAGTTCTGGATTGTACCATAGGGTTTGCTCGCCTGAACCCAGTTGTGTTAGGATCTCTTTACAATGTATATATATATATATATCCACACTCATCCGCACCAACTTCACGGCGCAGTCCTGAGCCGCACTCCCGGAGTGAAATGCCACTTTAAAGTTGCACACAATCGTATTCCACAAATCTTGCCTCAGCCCAAGTAGCTTTTAAAAGTTTTATCCTTTATTTTAACAGAATGTTTAAAATTTCATATGGACACTTCCAACCCTTGCCCAGCCAAACGGAAGTCCATCGACGATGACGCGTTTTGCTACTGCTCGTAGCTTGGTCACATGAGTTTACCTTCCAAATAGACACACCTTTTATTCCCTTTCCCGCAGTCATTTTTTCTCAAGATGGAAATGGAAATAAAAATGGGACTGGGACCGTTCTAGCAGCACTCCTGCTTGCCATCGTAATACCGCCCGCCATGATGTAATTGATTCTTAGTGGGACCCAATTCTCCCTGTGAGCAATCCAATTACCTCTACATCTATCCAGTTTAAATAAATGTGTGAGCCCTGTACTTCCACTCAAAATTTACAGGTACATACATAGGGGGGTGCCGTGCCTCAATGACATTACTGCATTTGTTGGTATGCATGGAGACCATAACAACTGCCTAACTGTATATTCCGTCTATTCCCTATGTCAGAATACCTTAAAAGTGCATAGTGCAAACCTTCGTAGTACCAGCAACGATCCTTGTTCCTAATCCTCGCCTCATGAAGTGCATAATGCAAATCCATACTACGAGCATGGTGGGCAGTAATATGATCTATTGTCATGATACACGCTCAATGTGATGTGAGTGTACAGTAAATAAACCAATACCTCTATTATAAGTACTTAGTGCATTAATTAGGTGCCACGATTTACATGCTGACCTCAAGATATATACTAACATGTAGCATTCAATCTTCCTATACGATAACCATAAA